>NW_012267400.1:701434-718375 GCF_000151885.1 Dipodomys ordii | reverse complement strand
GCTGTCCCTCAGCTCTTCAGCTCAAGGCTAGCGCTCTACCACTTGAGCCACAGCGCCACTTCTGGCTTTTTTCTTTTTGCTTATGTGGTGATGAGGAATGGAACCCAGGGCCTCATGCATGCAAGGCAAGCGCTCTACCACTGAGCCACCTTCCCAGCCCAGGCCTTGAGTTCAAGCCTCACAACTGACAAAAAAAAAAAAAAGACATAGAGAGAGCAAGAGGAGGAAGAAGAGAGAGAGAGGGAATGAGGTTGACGGGGTACATTGTACACATGTGTGTAGAATTGTGATAATGGGTTTCCCCATGTATAATCGATGTATGCTCCTAACAATAAATAAATCAAACAAAGAAAGAAACCTCTCAGCTCACCAGCTGTCAGTGGCTCCCACTGCAATCCCAGCTCCTCTGGAGGCTGAGATCCTGAGGATTGTGATCTGAGGCCAGCCCAGGCAGGAACACCCGTGAGACTCTTGTCTCCAATTAAACACCCCCAAGACCAGAAGTGGAGGTGTGGTTCAAGTGGTAGAGCGCCACCTTTGAGTGCAAAAGCTAATTAACTAATGCCCAGGACTGGAGTTCAAGCTCTAGGACTGGTGCATGTGCATGTATATGCTTGCATGCACACACGTACAAAACAAGGTAATGTCTTCTTTTCTCCTTTGTCCACTGTTGGAGCCCTGCGGAGAGCCACTATCAAGAAGAGCAAGACAGACCTGCTGAGCCCGGAGGAGGGAGAGGACCAGCTGGCTGACATTGCCTCCGTCGGTGAGTCTTCCCTCTACTGCTCGGCCCTGCACAAGAGATGGGGCGCTGGTCCTGTGGACCCCGGCTGCCCTGCATTGGGGTCTCATTCTGCTGCTCATCCTATGTGACCATCGCGGAGTAGATTCCATGTTTATACAAATAGCCAGCCTCCCCCCACCCCGCCCATCTGATTCCCATCGTGCATCAAGACCTGGTCTTGCAGGGTGCAGCACTCAGTCATGCCCACGGGCAAGTTATTAGTATTATTATTATTATCGATATTATTCGTTTGTGCTACTGTTGAGGCTTGAACTCAGGGCCTGGGAGTTGTGTCTGAGCTTTTTCATTCAAGGCTGCTGCTCTACTGCGTGAACCACAGATCCACTTGCAGCTTTTCGCTGGTTCATTGGAGATAAGAATCTTAGGGACTTTCCTGCTCAGGCTGGCTTTGAACCATGATCCTCAGACCTCAGCCTCCTGGGTAGCTGGGATTAGCTAGGATCAAAATTATTAACAGCCTTTTGCCTCCTTGTTCAAGTCTGCATTGCTGAGCCACACCCCCCACGGCTGAGCCACGCCTACCCCCAGCCACAGCCTGTTTCGGATCCACTCCTGGCTGCTAAACCATGCCCCCACCTCGGAGCCACGCCCCATTGCTAAGCCGCGCCCACCTCAGGGCTGAGCCACGCCCCTGTCACAAGCCACGCCTCCATCCCTGAGCTGTCTAGCGGAGCAGCTGGGACACCTGGCCAATGAGTGGTTTTGTTTATTTGTTTACTGGTGATTGTTGCCACGAAGGTGATGCACAGCGCCGGTACAGCTTGTAAGTCGGGAAATGCGCACATTGCTTTTTGGACCATGTCACCCCTTCCCTCGCTCTCTCATGAGTCATTTTAAACACAGCTTTTTTTCCCCTCGGGGCTGGGGAGGGGGCGAGCTGGGCGAGCTGGGCGGGGTCTCGGGTTTTCCCCGTCATCGTGATTGGTGCCTGAGAAAGTCACTTGAGAGGAAAATTTGAATTGGGCTCCGGGCGGAGGTTCTGTGGCTTCTGGCTGGGCTGGGGAGAAGTTGACCATTGTGGAGGAAGGGCGTGGCCGGGCCAAGCTGCACACTTCACGGCGGCCAGGAAGCAGAGACAGACAGACAGGCCGAGCATCCAATCTAGCTCCCCTTTTCCCCTCTCTTAGTCCACGGGAGGTCTCCCAGCCTATTGGAGGATGCTATTCTCATTCAGGGTAGGTCTTTCCCACTCCATTGGCTCTCCCACATGTCAATCATCCTGGACCTGCCCTGAGAGAGTGGGGCAGAAAGGGAAGAAGTGAATTTTCCTAACCTCCTAATGCTCCTTCAAAGCAGCCAGCTGAGTGACAAGAGGAATCGCCACACTGGGGCTGCTACAAGAAAACACCACCTATTTTCTTTAGGGTTGGAGGTGTGGCCCAACAGGTAGAGCACTTTTCCTAGCAAGAGAGTACCTGAGTTCAAACTCTAGTACTGCGCTCTTCCAAAAATAATTATTATTATTATAAGTGATAAAAAGGAAGACAAACATAAAACTGAAATCCTCTGGCACTTCTGTTTTTAAAAGCTGATGGCTTGGTCTGGGAAAGTGGCTCTTTGGTGGGCGTGTGTGGCCCCGCCCATGGGCTGTGGCTCTGTGGTGGGCGTGGCTCCGATGTGGGCGTGGCTCCGTGGCTCCACGGTTGGGGCCATGACTGCGCTGCCACTGGGTTTTGTGTCCTCAGGATATTAAAAGTCTGTTCTGGAAATTTTTTTTTTTGGGTCCGGTCGTGGGGCTTGAACTCTGGGCCTGGGCGCTGTCCCTCAGCTCTTCAGCTCAAGGCTAGCACTCTACCACTTGAGCCACAGCGCCACTTCCGGCTTTTTTCTTTTTGCTTATGTGGTACTGAGGAATCGAACCCAGGGCCTCAGGCATGCAAGGCAAGCGTTCTACCACCGAGCCACCTTCCCAGCCCCATGGAAAATTTTTTAATTTACTATAAATGTTATTAACCATAGCCACCAGGCAGAGCAGTTGATCCCTAAAATGTGCTCTCTGGCTAACCAAAACTTCATCACCTGAACACAAGCTCTCTCCTTTGCATGTTTCTCGCTCCTCCCCTCCCCTCCCTCCTCTCCCCTCCCCTCGCCTCTGTGAACACCGCTCTTCTCTTCTCTCTGTTCCTATCACTTTTCCACATGCAGCTGAGGGCGTGAAGCGTTTGTTCCTCTGTGGCTGGTCTCTTTCACTCTGCACAACGCCCTCCAGTTGTGCTCACATGTGGCAGGTGACAGAATTCCCTCCCGTTTTCAGGCAGTGTGGTATTCCACCTCATACATACAGTATGTGTGCAACCAACACCCACATAGATGCTCAGAGAATGCTTCTGAGCTGAGGGTACACGTGGCTCCTTCGTCGGTGGTCACCCCCAAAGTGAAACTCCTCCGCCTAGAGGCCTTTTAAGTACTCACGCTGCTGCTTCATGGCCTGCCCCTCTACCGGGGATCCACAACAAGGGGCGCTCCCCAGAGACATTGCAAGGGGTCAGGCCTGGCAGATAGCCTCAGCCCTCCAGTGTCCCCCCAGACTCCACGTCCACAAAGCAAAACGCCTGCTCATGATGGCTTGCTCCGGTCATGCAGCTGCTCGGGCAGTTAACAGACCCTCAGTTTCTTCACGGAACTTCCTGCGTCTAACACTGTCCGTCCTCTCCCCGACAGGGTCTCCCTTTGCCCGGGCCAGCATTAAGAGTGCCAAGGTGGAGAACTCCACCTTTTTCCACAAGAAGGAGAGGAGGATGCGCTTCTACATCCGCCGCATGGTGAAAACTCAGGCCTTCTACTGGACTGTGCTCAGCCTCGTAGCCCTCAACACGCTGTGCGTCGCGATTGTTCACTACAACCAGCCCGAGTGGCTCTCCGACTTCCTCTGTGAGTGGGAACGGCTCCCCGCCCCCCCTGCCCGACCCCTGATCTTACCCTCACGGGCTTTCTCCCGCTCCCTCCGTGCTCCCTCTGTGGTCCTCCCGGCTCCTTCCTGGGATCTGTGACGATCGTGAAATGCATGAGGCAGACGACTCTGTAAAGAAAGGAGCTTCATTTATTGAACTCTTAGCTTTGGAGAGCCAAGTGGTCTGCACAGGGCCACGTCAGATGACTGTTGGGGGGAGAGAAAGAGAGAGACTGGGATCCCCACAACTTCTGTGGAAGGCACCCCCCCTATGGCCTAAGGACCTCTCGCTAGGCTCCACCTCTTAAAAGCCCACACCACTTCTCAAAGCCTGCCAAGGATCCTTTAGGTAGACTCAAACTACATGTCTCGGCTCATCCATCTTCCCCTAGCCAGACAGCTGGAAGCTCCAACCCAATCTGGTCTTTTCAAGAAAGATCATATGGGGTGCTTACTGAAAGGGGTGGTAGGAGAGAGAGAAATATGGGGTCCTTGTGAGAGCTTGGTGGAAACAGATCTGATCTCTATGCCTGTTGGGTGTTAAAATCATTTATGATTAAGGAGTGGAGTTTCTTAGAAATGGGGGATCCCCTCCTGGGGCACCCCACCCCCCCATTGTCACTGCTCACTGTCAACCTCCCGCCTTGCTCTCCATGTGACTGTGCCTCCTTCCTGTTTCCCTTTCTGGCCCTTCTGGCTTTCCTTATGTTGGAGACTCAGTCTTAGATTATCTTCTCCCTACCCCCAAGGAAGACCATCTGAACCATCTATGGGTGCCAGCACCCCCAAAGGCTTTGCTCTCTGGACCCGTTCCCCAATTTCAGGAATCACCATGAGATAGCCAGAAAATTGAGGGACAGTTGTGAGGAGTAAGGAGAAGTATGTCAAGCAGGGGAGACTTCCCAGTGGATCTTCAAAAGTAAAGAGCTCCGAGAAATCAACAAGAGGAGCAGTTGGCAGACAGGGAGGCAAACGGACAGCTCGGCTTTGGTTTCTGAGCCTGCAGTCACTGCTTGTTGCTTCCTCTTGAATCTGATCATTCATCTGTCTCCTGATGTCTTCCCGACCTGGTTCAGAGCTGACCTAGGCCATAATCATGTCTTTAACCTAGAAAGGCCTCAAGAGTCTTGTCTCCTTAGAACCCTGATTACTCCAGGCCTGTTGGCTGCCACCCCCATTCCAGACGCCTCTCAGGGACCAGATCTCCTTCGGGGCCTCTTGTCCTACTTCCAACCTCGGTAATTGAATTTCGTCCCTTTGGAGAGCCTCTTATAAATGAGGACTCGACTTCCTGTTACAACAGTCTTCTGATTGGCTATTTTTAATCTCCTAATTTGCTCCTCACTAATCACCTTGCAGTCTGGCCTGATTTAGGAATAAAGGTTGGTACTTCTTTCTGGGAACTTTTGTGTCTGTAAAGATCATTTGGTTGGTCCCCATTTGTCAACTGAGAAAACTGAGAGGTGAAATAACTTGTTGGGAGGTTACACAGCTTGAAAGTGATGAAGCCAAGATTTGAACCCAGGCAGTTGAAGACCAGAATCTAAATTGGGTGTGAGAACAGATCTCTCCTCTGGGTACCAGGGGACCCTAAATTGTCAATGGCTTCCCTGCCCCTAACCCAATCATGTGAACCTGAGTAAGTCATTACCCATTGATCGTGCATTGATTGGCCATGTCTTCAAATATTAGACACTCATTTCTTTTATGTGCTGTTTAAAATAAGAAAGCAGCCAGGCGCCAGTGGCTCACGCCTGTCAACCTAGCTACTCAGGAGGCTGAGATCTGAGGATCGAGGTTCAAAGCCAGCCTGGGTAGAAGTGACTGAGAGACTCATCTCCAATTAACTACCCCCCAAAAAATCCTGAAGTGAAGCTTTGAGCCAGAAAGCCAAGGGAGCGCACAAGGCCCTGAATTCAATCCCTAGTACCAACATTTCAATAGTAAGTTTTTAAAAAGGTAAAGCATTCTGATTTTAAGATGGACCCAAAAGACCTACCAGGTAAAGTGGAAGCTCCAGTGTTGACAGTCAGTCTGAATCATTTCTTCAAAGATCTACTGAAGTCTCTTCATCACTGCCTAAGTTGGCCAGCACCACTTTAAGGCAAGAGCATTACCTCTGAGCTACGCCCCTAGTGCCAAGCCCCGCCCCTGCCACTAAGCCACGCCCTCACCACAAAGTCACACCCCCAGCCCAGTTTTTTTTGTATAGGAGCCACCAGTCAACACAATATCTATGTCCCTCTCAGTAGCTTATATCCAGCTTTCTTTTTCTCTGTCTCTCTGTCTCTCTCTCCCTCTCTTTCTTTTTACCAGTCTTGGGGCTTGAACTCAGTGCCTGGACGCTGTCCCTGAGCTCCTTGTTCCTCAAACCTAGCACTCTCCTCCTTGAGCCACAGCACCACTTCCGGCTTTTTTCTGTGATTAATTGGAAATAAGGGTCTCACAAACTTTCCTGCCCAGGCTGGCTTCAAACCATGATCCTCAGACCTCCATCTCCTGACAGGCGTGAGCCACTGGCTCCCAGCCATCCAACCTTCTTCAGACCAGGGAAAGAACTAAGTGATGGAGACCGGCTGAACTTTCTCTTCTTCTAAGACAGCTCTGAGCCAGGCCTGGTGGCTCATGCCTGTAATCTCGGCACTGGGGAGACAGAGGTAGCAGGATGGAGAGTTGGCACTCCAGCCTCAGTTACATAGTCGAACCCTGTCTCAGAAAACAAGACTGGCTGCCTGTGGGTGCTGGCTGGCTGGCGAGATGGTGGGTCGCTGCTCGTCGTTTCCCACAACAGGGGAAACTGAGGCCCTCTGGGCCAAGGTGTCCTTTGCACCATTCTATTTCTCCCTGGCTACCAGGCCGAGGACAGAAGCATTGCCACCTTGAAGCGCTACCCCCAATACATCTAACCTCCTTCCGTTTCCTCCTTCTTTCCTCTAGACTATGCAGAATTCATTTTCTTAGGACTCTTTATGTCCGAAATGTTTATAAAAATGTACGGGCTTGGGACGCGGCCTTATTTCCATTCGTCCTTCAACTGCTTTGACTGTGGGGTAAGTGCACGATTTCTGTTGAGATTGTTCTCCAGATTTCATCACGGGGGGGGGGGGGAGCAGTAAGGAGAGAGGTAGTCTGGGCGTGGTCAGGCATTCCTATAATCCCAGCACTCCGGAGATCGAGGTAGGGGGATGGAGAATTCCAAGCGATCACTGGCTACATAGGGAGATCCAGCGTCCACAAAAGAAAGAAGGAACTGGAGGAGGAAGAGGATGGGGGTGTCACCTGGATAGGACAGACGGAGAGGGGAGGGAGGAGGCCTCGGGTCGCTCAGCCCCTTCTCTGAAAGCAGAGGTGCTGCTCCAGCCATCCTGTTCCTTTACTCTCAGATATGCTGACTCTCTTTTTTTGGGGGGGGGGGATTGGGGGGTTGAGTTGGTTTGGTTTAGGGATTTGGTGGGGAAGGAGGGGGTCCTTTTGTGATTTCCTTTCTTGCAATGCAAAAAACCCAGGGCCCCCTCACATGTTAGTGAACACTCAACCACGGAGCCACGCCCCTACTGCTGAGCCACGCCCTGCCAGCGACACTCCTCCCGCACTGCTCAGTCAGGCGGCGAGGGCTGCGCCACGCCCCACCCTTAGCCACGCCCCACCCTTCGCCACGCCCCTATGGCTTAGTCCCATCCCCTATAGCTGAGCCCATCCCTACCACTTAGCCCCACCCTTGCCACGTAGTTCCACCCTTACCAGTTAGCTCCGCCCCGTGGCGGAGCCACGCTTACCACTGAACCCTGCCGTTTAGCTGCACCCCTGCCACTTAACCCCGCCCCTGCTGTTTAGCCAGGGCCAGTGCTAAGCCACGCCCTGCCATTTAGCTCCACCCCTAGCACTGAGCCATGTGGTTGTATCATAGCCTGCCACGAAGCCCCGCCCCTGCACCTTAGCTCCACCCCCACGTGCTTCACTCCACCCCCACCCCACCCCCCACATCCTATTTCTTTGCATAGTGGCTTTCCATAAGAGAAACATCCGGAGACGCTGCCAGGGGATGTGTGACGTACAGGGGTCCCCCGAATCCCCCAAACCTGACGCTCCCCCTTCTCTGCACCCGCAGGTCATCATCGGCAGCATCTTCGAGGTCATCTGGGCAGTCATCAAGCCGGGGACGTCCTTCGGGATCAGCGTGTTACGAGCTCTCAGGTTATTGCGCATTTTCAAAGTCACAAAGTGAGTTGTGGGGTTCCTGGACGGAATCGGGGGCCAGCTGGACTCGGCTCCCCCTGCCCGGCCTGACCACCCCTCTCCCCTCCCTGCCCCATCGGCAGGTACTGGGCGTCTCTCAGAAACCTCGTGGTGTCTCTTCTGAACTCCATGAAATCTATCATCAGTCTCTTGTTCCTCCTCTTCCTCTTCATCGTCGTCTTCGCCCTCTTGGGAATGCAACTCTTTGGTGGCCAGTAAGTCCCGCCCAGAACCTCCAATGTCCCTTTCCCTGGAGTCTAGACCAGGGCACCCCCGCCAGCATCCCTCCTAGCCGGGGGGCAGTGGTTTGGATGGATGGGGCCCTGGGTACCACTTGCCCGGCCTTCCTGCGAGCAGAGAGGCTGGCGGCGTTGCTATGGAGACGGGATGCAGAGCCGAGTCCTGGGAGCAGCTGGGGGCAGGCTCACGTGACATGCGTCCTACCTCCACAGATTTAACTTCGATGATGGGACTCCCCCCACCAACTTTGACACCTTCCCGGCGGCCATCATGACAGTGTTTCAGGTAGGACCTTCCCCCAGTCCTGTGGGCAAGCACCCCTCCCGCCTCCAAAACCAGCGCACCTGCTTACACCTGAGGGGTCGGTCCAGCTCCTGCTCCCTCCTCCACTTTCCCCCTGACATTTTAGAATGCAGATTTGTTACAGTCGCCTCAGATAAGCCAGTGGAACAGACGTGTGCCCGTGAAAAGAAACAGCTCATGCCAGGGGTGGTAGCATACACGTGTAATCCCAGCTCCTCCAGAGGCAGGGCTGGAGGATCCTCACCTGAGGCACAAAGCTAGTGAGACCCTAATCTACAAAACCATGAAACCAAAGAGGGCTGGAGGTCATCACCAAGCAGGAGAGCACCTGCCTGCCAAGTACAAGACCCTGAGTTCAAATCCCATTGCCAGAAAGTCAAGAGGAAACAAAAAATAAGCGACAGACATGATTCATACACCTACCTATCTCCAAGTGGAAAGTCACCTGACTTCACATTCCAGCGGGAAGGGACCCCCGAGCTTTGAGGGAGAATCGTCAAGTGTGGAGTTCTGACCAAGCAGTAATCCTCAAGATTCCGAGTGGCTGAGATTACAGGCGTGAGCCACTGCTCCTGCCTGGCTGGCTTTTGTGTTTCGGTGTTTGGGGTGGTTTCTTTTCTTCCTTCCTTTCTTTTTCTCTCTTTTTGAGACAGGGTCCCACTATTGCAGCCCAATCTGACCTCCAGCTCAAAACTCCTGCCCTCGCCTCCTGTGTGCTGGGATTACAGGCGTGTACCGCCATGCCTGGCGCTCGCTTCTTAGGGCACTAGTCCTGAGTTCGCACTTCCACAATGACTTTGATGGGGACACCAGAGAGATGATAGTATAGGACACCCCTTCCCCCCACAGACAACAAAGTCCCCCCTTATCTCCTGAGGGGAGCAAAGCCCCCCCTTATCTCCTGAGGGGAGCAAAGCCCCCTCTTATCTCCTGAGGGGAGGGGGGTGGGGCAAAGATGGAAGCGTGGGCATGGCTGGTACCATTGACTGGGGGGGGATGGGCATGGGAAGGCTGGAGCCCCACCCCCGCCCCTCCTTCCCGGGGGAGGGCGGGCTGCCAGCTGAGAGGGGGTCGGCTGTGTGTCTCTCCCTGCCCCTGTTTCAGATCCTGACCGGGGAGGACTGGAACGAGGTGATGTATGACGGGATCAAGTCTCAGGGCGGGGTGCAGGGGGGCATGGTCTTCTCCATCTACTTCATCGTCCTCACTCTCTTCGGAAACTGTATCCTTCGCCATGGGGGGGGGAGCCGGGGCCCCTCCCCCGCCGCCCTTCCTGGCTGCTTTCCCTGACTCTGGCGCGCGCAGACACCCTCCTCAATGTTTTCTTGGCCATCGCTGTGGACAACCTGGCCAACGCCCAGGAGCTCACCAAGGTGCAGGCCACGGGAGAACGCGGGCCAGGAGGGGGGCTGGGGACAAGAGGGCGGCCTCCACAGACAGCAGCAGGCCAGAAGAGAGCACAGGGGCGGAGGGGCGGAGCCGGCCTAGCACGCGGCCTCCTGGAAGGTCTTAGCCACCAAAACCTGTCTTGTGAGCCAGGTGTGGTGGTGCACGCCTGTACTACCAGCACTCAGGAGGCTGAAGCAGGAAGGTCATGAGTTGGAAGCCAGTTTGGGCTACGTAGCAAGGCAGAAAAGTAATTAGTAATAATAATAACAACTCCAGAGGAAAAAAATATGATCGTCCAGCCAGGCACTGGTGGCTCACGCCTGAGATCTGAGGATTGAGATTCAAAGCAGCCCCAGGCAGAACCGTCCATGAGACTCTGATTGCCAGTGAACCACCAGAAACCCGCAAGTGGTGCTGTGGCTTCAAGTGGTAGAGCGCCAGTGTTGAACAAAAAGAGCTCGGGGACAGCACCTAGGCCCCAGGTTCAAGCCCCATGACGGGGGGGGGGGGGCAGGACTCCCAAGCCATGAGACAGGGAGTTACAGTCAGCCCCACTGCACAGCTGGGGAAACTGAGGCCCAGGGTAGTTGAGTGACTTTGCCACGTGAGTGGAGAGTAAGAGAACAGGCCTGGAATCCGGCAAAGAGCAGAGGAGGCTTGGGGAGCACGGAGAAAAGGCATTCAGGTGAGATGGGGAAGGAGGGCGGTGTTGGGGGCGCGGCAGCTTCAGGAGCATCTTGGGAATCTACCCCAGTTGGCTTGTGGGAACTCAGAGAACAGAAAAACAGGGTTTCCCTCCGGCTCTGGCACCTGGGGCGCTGAGGAGCCTGAGGCCCTGCCAGCCGTCCATCTGCCAGTCCCAGCAGGAGGGAGCGACAAGTTCCAGGCCACACATCCGCCCTGGGGCGGGGGGAGCAGAAGTTTCATCCGGTCCACCGTGGAGCTGCCTTGTGCTCACAGAGGGAGCAGGGGGCTGCTCTCCCTGGGAACTTGTCCTTTTCTGAGAGCCCAGAGAGCGACCATCAGGACCCACATTGCCCAGCCCTGCCCTGCCAGGCACCTCGTGCCTGCTATATGCATAGATTGAGCACCTACTGTATGCAGATCTTTGATCTCCAAGCCAGAGAGCCATCACCCCACAGAACAACTGTCCACTCAGCTGGGGGCTCAAGCTGAAAGCCACATGAGAGCTCAGATTATTATTATTATTGGTAAAAAATACTCTGCTTATCAGAGGGCCCTAAGCCCCAAAGAGAAAGTTCCAAGTATGAGGAAAAGGAGGCTCAGAGGAGTTAAGACTAGCCCAAAGTCACATGGCAATAAGGACTGTGAATCAGATGTTGGAACACAATAACAAGTCCTGGCTGGGAAGTTCAGAGCTCTCAAGTACTGTGTCCTGAGCAGCTGAAAGTGGAATGAATGCCATGCCACACGGAGGAGCAGATTTGGGGGTACAGTCTTGTTTGGGGGAGGGAAGAAGGGCTAGGACTCCATATTGCAAAATGTCTCGGCAGCAGATTGTCCAAGTGGGATTAGGGTGGTGAGAGGTGTGGAGCGTGGGGGGGGGGTGACTGGCAGCCTCCAGGTGGTCAGGAAAATATGGTCTCTGGTCCCCAGAGATTCCTCACCCACCCTCTTGGGGACAATCATCCTCCAGCCCCCCCCCCCCCACGCAGTGCCCTTTCTGAGTGGTTAGGTTTGGTTTTTTGGCCATTTCTTTCTCGGTTTTTTTCCCCCCTTTGCTTTTCTTTTGTTGGCTTTTCTGTTTAACCATGAGGCCCTGCAGACGGCTCGAAGAAACAGGATTTAAAGTCCAAAGCCATCTTTTTCTATATGTATTTTTGGAAAACATCTTCCCTTTCCCTTCCTTCTCTCCAAGCACAGCACCCTGTGCCCCCCCTTTCTCCTCTTCCCATGGGGAGGGGGCTGAGAGTATCGATTTTTCTCCTCGTTTCCCCCTCTGGGAGCTGTTGGGGAAAAAAAAGAGCTGGGGCCAGCAGATTGTGTGTGGAGGAGTCCGTGTCCGGGGGGAGTTGGTTTAAGGATTTTTAGACAGCTCAGAAAGTACAGAAGAAAGTGTGACTGGGCGCTGGTGGCTCACGCCTGTAGTCCCAGCTATGCAGGAGGCTGAGATCTGAGGATCACAGTTCAAAGCCAGCCTGGACAAAAAAGTCTGTGAGACTTATCTCCAGTGAACCACCAGAAAACTGGTGCTGTGGCTCAAGTGATAGAGCACTAGTGTTGAGCAAAAGAGCTCAGGGACAGCCCCCAGGCCCTGAGTTCAAGTCCCACAACTGACAAGAAGGAGGAGGAGGAGGAAGGAAGGAGGAGGAGGAGAGGGAGGAGGAGGAGAGGAAGAAGTTGTTGTTGATAATCTGGTGGCTCACACCTGTAATCCTAGTTACACTGGAGGCCGAGATCTGAGGATCATGTTTGGAAGCCAGCAGGAAATTTTGTGAGACTTTTTTTGTTTTGTTTTTTGGGGTCTGGTCGTGGGGTCTGAACTCTGGGCCTGGGCGCTGTCCCTCAGCTCTTCAGCTCAAGGCTAGCGCTCTACCTCTTGAGCCACAGCACCACTTCTGGCTTTTTTCTTTTTGCTTATGTGGTGCTGAGGAATCAAACCCAGGGCCTCATGCATGCAAGGCAAGCGTCTACCACTGAGCCACCTTCCCAGCCCCTGTGAGACTCTTCGGTGAACCACCAAAAAAAAACAAAGGAGCTGTGGCCCAAGTGGTAGAGCACCTTGAGCAAAAAAAAAAAAATCTAAGCAAGAGCACTGGGTGCGAGTCCTGGCGTGAGCACATAGAAAGGAAGAAGGACATCGGGGAGTGTGCTCCATGGAAGAACACTTGCTTAGCATTTCTTCAAAAGGCCTGGGTTTATCCCCAGCACTGAAAAAAAAAATGAATTAATCTTTGCCCTCTGACTTATTTCTGGCTGTGCATAAAGTAAGGTCAATAATAAGCCAGGTGTGGTGACAAATCCCAGCACTTGAGAGGCTGAGGCAAGAAGACCAGAAGTTCTTGGCTAGCTTGCGCTGGAACTGAGACCCTGTATCTAAAAATTAAAAACACCCTGGGGCAGTGGCTCACACCTCTGGGTCTGGGCAGTGTCCCTCAGCATTTCAGCTCAAGGCAAGTGCTCTACCACTTGAGCCACAACATGACTTCTGGTTTTCTGGTGGTTCATTGGAGATCTCTCATGGAGCTTCCTGCCAGAGCTGGCTTTGAACCGTGATCCTCAGGTCTCAGCCTCCTGAGTAGCTAGGATGACAGGCGTGAGGCCCTGGCGTTGGGGGAAAAATGCTAATTTATTATTATTATTATTGGTCGTGGGGCCTGAACTCTGGGCCTGGGCGCTGTCCCTCAGTGCTTCAGCTCAAGGTGAGCGCTCTACCACTTGAGCTACAGCCCAACTTCCTCGAGGCTTCATCTTAATAGAAAAATCTGGGTGTGGCGCCACACATCCCAGCTAGAGTGGGCAGTGTAAAATAGGCGGATCGCAGTGAGGGGTAAGGTGGGGGGATAATAAGATCCTATTTTCAAAATAAGCAGTGCAACAGTGGGATGGGGTGTGGCTCCAACGGCCTCACACCTGCTCAGCAAGAGGGAAGCCCTGAGTTCGAGTCCCAGGACTGCCCAAAACCACAAGAAGAGGGCTTGTCCTGGGCTGGAGCGCAGGCCTGGACAGCGAGGGTCATCATACACCCCATCCCCGGCCGCTGCCAGCACCAGATGTCCCCCCAAGGCCAGCAGCAGTGTGGGAGCCGGGACCCCCCAGGGCAGTGTGAACTGGGGTCCCTGTCCTTCTAGGACGAGCAAGAGGAGGAGGAGGCAGCCAACCAGAAGCTCGCCCTGCAGAAAGCCAAGGAGGTGGCGGAAGTGAGTCCCCTGTCTGCAGCCAACATGTCCATAGCTGTGTAAGTGGGGGACGGGGCAGGGGGGCCGCCCAACCTCGCAGCCCTGGCAAGAGACGCCCCCCCACCACTCACCCATTTCTCCAACCACTGGGGCTTGTCTGCGCCGTGAGAAACAGTGGCCGGGGTTAGAGGCCGGACGCAGTTGGTAGAGCACTAGCTAAGCAGGTACCGAGTTGGAGTCCAAAGGAAAAAATAGAAAAAAGTGGTAGATAGGGCTTGGGGCTTGGCTCAGTAGTGGGGGCGTGGCCTGCCTGCGAGGGCGTGGCTCCCCATTGGGCGTGGCATAGCTGTGGAAGGTTGCTCGTTGTGTGGGTGTGGCTAATCTTAGGGGCGTGGCACGGCCTCTGGGTGTGGCCTAGATGTCGGAGGTGGGCTCAGTAGTGTGGGTGTGGCTAATCTTAGGGGCGTGGCTCAGCATCAAGAAGCAAAGGCTCACTTGGTAGTGTACCTGCCTAGCAAGCATGAGGCCCTGAGTTCAAACCCCAATACCAGCAAAAGAAAAACAAGAAGTCCTACCATTTTGTAGCTATTTGAGTCAGGGAGAGGGAAATGATAAATGAGATAAGAAAATGTGCCAGGTGCCGGCAGCTCACACCTGTCATCCTAGCTTCCCAGGAGGGTGGGATCTGAGGATCATGGTTCAAAGCCAGCCCCAGCAGGAAAGTCCATGAGACTCTTATCTCCAATGAACCACCAGAAAACCAGAAGTGGCGCTGTGGCTCAAGTGGTAGAGCGCTAGCCTTGAACTGAGGGACAGCGCCCAGGCCCAGAGTTCAAGCCCCACCACCGACCAAAAAGAAAAGAAAGTATCATACATACTATCTTTCTGTCAGAAAGGAATTGAACCGCAGAGAAAAATAAAACTGAGAAGGAGAGCAGGGGATGCTGGGAGTGGAGAGAGCTGTGATTTTTGAGGGTCTGGAGAGGAGCTGGTGATGGAACCCAGGGTCTCATGCACCCTAGCCTAGGGAAATGCTCCATTTCTGAGCTAACCCCACGAGTTGGGGTTTTAAATGCATTAGAGAAGGCCTTATTTAGAAGATGGTAAGACTTAAAGGAAGTGGCGCTGTGGCTCAAGTGGTAGAGCACTAGCTTTGAGCTGTAGAGCTCAGGGACAGAGCCCAGGCCCAGAGTTCAAGCCCCACAACTGGTAAAATAGCAGCAGCAGCAGCAGCAAGGTAAGACTTAGAGAAGAGGAGGAAGAAACCATGGGGGCTACGGGGCTAACAAAACAGCACATGGGGGCTGGGGAGGCGGCTCAGTGGTAGAGCTGAAGAGCTGAGGGACAGCGCCCAGGCCCAGAGTTCAGGCCCCACGAACAGACCAAAAAAAAAAAAAAAACCAGCATATGTAAAGGCCCTGAGGTAGGAAGTAGGTTTTGGGACCAAGAAAGGGTAGCTGCAGGAGCATAAGCAGAAAGGGGAGATGAAGGCAGGGAGGTGACAAACAGCTTAGGCAAATTCCTGGTGCCAAAAGGGGAAAATTTGGGGGTTTTGTTACGTTAGGTGGGAACCATAGAGGTTCTTGAGGTTAGAGACTGGCTCGGGTGCTCGCAGGGGCTGGTAGTGGATCCCGGGAGAACTGCTGGAGACTGATCCCTGGGGAAGAGATGACCCACCTGAGCTGTCACACAGGCCTGGGCGGGGCGGGGCTGGGGCCAGCCTCTCAGAGGCTGGGAGACCCTGCCCACCAAAGCCAGCTTCTTTAAAAAATAATAAAAAAAAAATAATTCTTAGCAAGGATTTTATTTTTGGGGGCGGGGGTCCAGTCATGGGGCCTGAACTCTGGGCCTGGGCGCTGTCCCTCAGCTCTTCAGCTCAAGGCTAGCGCTCTACCACTTGAGCCACAGCGCCACTTCTGGCTTTTTTCTTTTTGCTTATGTGGTGCTGAGGAATTGAACCCAGGGCCTCATGCATGCAAGGCAAGCGCTCTACCACTGAGCTACCTTCATATAAATATATAGATCATATACATACATATATCTAATGTATACATATTATATGTGTGTGTGTGTGTCTATATATTTCTGTGGTGCTGAGGATGGAACCCAGGACCTCCTGGCTTGCTTTCTACATCTGAGCCACTCCCCAACCACTGAGCCATGCCCCTGCCCAGAGCCACATCCATGACACTGTGACTCCTCTACCACTAAGCTCTGCCCCTGCCCAGAAGGGAGAGCACTGAGGTCACTTACCTAGGCTAAGACGCCTCTGAGGTTGGTAGGTGTCCACCAGGCTGGGTTTGGGAGCCCACTTAGGCTGAGACGTCACCCAGGTGAGACCACCAGTGGCCGATGCCCGTGGCTAGGTGCGTTGGTGAGGCAGGGGGAAAGCCCCAAGCCAAGCCAGGTTGAACAGGTAGGCACAGGTGTGTGTGCAGGTGGGCACACAGGTAGGTGCAGGTGGGCGTGCATGTGGGTAAGATGGGTGCGTTGGTGGTATACAGGCGGGCGCGCAGGTAGGAGCGGGTGTGTGTGGGCGCGCTGGTGGGAGTAGGTGGGCGCGCAGGTGGATGCGTGTGGGCGCGCAGGTGGAAGCAGGTGGGTGCGTGTGGGCGCGTGTGGGCGCGCTGGTGGAAGCAGGTGGGTGCGTGTGGGCGCGCTGGTGGAAGCAGGTGGGTGCGTGTGGGCGCGCTGGTGGAAGCAGGTGGGCGCGCAGGTGGGTGCGTGTGGGCGCGCTGGTGGAAGCAGGTGGACGCGCAGGTGGATGCGTGTGGGCGCGCTGGTGGGAGCAGGTGGGTTCACAGGTGGATGCGTGTGGGCACGCAGGTGGACACGCAGGTGGGTGCGTGTGGGCGCGCTGGTGGAAGCAGGTGGGCGCGCAGGTGGATGCGTGTGGGCGTGCAGGTGGACGCGCAGGTGGGTGCGTGTGGGCGCGCAGGTGGGCGCGCTGGTGGGCTGGGCTGCAGCGGCGGGCTGTTGCAGGAAGGAGCAGCAGCGGAACCAGAAGGCGGCCAAGTCGGTGTGGGAGCAGCGCACGAGCGAGATGCGCAAGCACAACCTGCTGGCGAGCCGCGAGGCGCTCTACCCCGAGCTGGCGGCCGACGAGCGCTGGAAGGCCACGTACGCGCGCCACCTGCGGCCCGACGTGAAGACGCACCTGGACCGGCCGCTCGTGGTGGACCCGCAGGAGAACCGCAACAACAACACCAACAAGAGCC
>NW_012267400.1:695698-700988 GCF_000151885.1 Dipodomys ordii | reverse complement strand
AGGGCCCCGACGGTGGCGAGCGCAGGAGGCGACACCGGCACGGAGCCCCGGCCAACTACGACCAGGACGCCAGGAGGGACGACAAGGAGCGCCGGCACCGCCGGAGGAAGTGAGTGACGTCACGGAGACCCTCGACCTGGGGCTCGCTGTCACGTGGCTTAGTTTTCATGGTCGGCGGTGCAGAACTGTTCCCCATATACTAGGAAACAGCTCTACCACTAGGCCACGCCCATACGGCTAAGCCGCGCCCCCTCGCTGAGCCACGCCTCTAACCCTAACAGGCTGCTCCACCACTGAGCCCCGCCCCCTCGCTGAGCCACGCCTCTAACGCTAACAGGCTGCTCCACCACTGAGCCCCGCCCCCTCGCTGAGCCACGCCTCTAACGCTAACAGGCTGCTCTGCCGCTTGGCCCCGCCCCTGCTGAGCCGCGCCTCCACTCTGATACCTGGCTCTCCCGCTGAGCTTCCTCGCGGTCTTAACATTGTTCCCTTGATGATACCAAGTAACAACTCCATGTTAGACCTCTTGGGTTGACACCGTGTAACTCCATAGTAGATCTCTTGGGTTACATTGTATCTTTTTTTTTCTTTCCGGTCTCCCATCATTGTGAACTGACAGATTTCCTTGTGCAGTTCAGATAAACCAAGGAAGTGACTCTGTTTCCCCTCTGGAAAGAGTCCGTATCAACATCCTACTTTCCTACTTGAGACTAAAAAGAGAATGAGGGAATGAGGACAGTGGTGCTGGTGGTTGGCCCGTAGGAAGCCCTTCGGGACACCAGACGCCTTGGCTTTTTAATTGTTAGGGTACATAGGTAGGATTCTGGGTTCCCAGTGGGGCCAGAGGAACAGGTCCTGTGCTGTGTGGGGGCTGCGCAGCTCCTGCCATTGCTTGCGATCCCCTCAACACTTAATGAACAGGCCCGACTGGAGTGGCCTTCTTTTGCATATTTCTTTCTTTTTTCCTGTGAGGAGAGGGGCTTGAATTATTTTTTAACTTAGGATCTCACTGTGTAGCCCAGGCTGACCTGGAACTAGCCATCTCCTGCCTCAGCTTCCTGAGTGCCGGGATTACAGAGCTGCAGCTGCCCCTGTCATCTGTATCTTCCACGGGGTGGGGGGTGGGGGCGCGGCTTGGGGCGTGGCTTCGTGTGGACAGGGCTTGCTGGCATGAGGGCTCTGTGGGTGGCTTTTGTGGGGGTGTGGTTTATGCAGTGGGTGTGGCTTGTGGGGCAAGGCTCTGGTCTGGGCGTGGTTTCAGAGGCGTGGCTTTTCGTGGGGGCGTGGCACTATGGTAGAGCACTTGCCTAACACTTGTTAGCTCCAGCTTCCATCCCCAACACTGCCGTGTGTGTGTGTGTGTGTGTGTGTGTGTGTGTGTGTGTGCGCGTGTGGTGTCGTTTGACTGATGTGGTATCCTCTACCCACCTGGCAGCTCATGGGGGTTTGTGGGCATCACCAAGAAGTTTTGGGGTGGGAACCATGTAGACTCAGATAAGAAATTTTTTTTCTTCATTGAATTTTATTAGCGCTGTGTCTTGCGACAGAGCCTCACTGGGAGGGTGGCAGGCAGAGATCTGGGCGGGAAAGCGATGATGAGCATTTATGGAGACTTGTGGCTTGGCCTGGGAATTGGCTGAAGTGGGCACCATTTAGTGTGTGTGTGTGTGTGTGTGTGTGTGTGATGCTGAGGGTGGACCTCAGGACCTTTACCGGTGCTAAGCAAGTGCTCTGTCCTTAAGCCATGCCCCCTCCGCCTGGGACTGGACTTCCAGACGCCCAGTTGTAATGATTGGTGGGATCGTGTTATTCTCTGATTTCTTCCCCCCGACTTCCTCAGAGACAACCAGGGCTCAGGGGTCCCGGTGTCTGGCCCCAACCTATCGACCACCCGGCCGATCCAGCAGGACCTGGGCCGCCAAGACCCCCCGCTGGCCGAGGACATCGACAATATAAAGAATAACAAACTGGCTACCGGGGAATCGGCCAGTCCCCACGACAGCTTGGGCCACCCGGGCGGCGGCTCCCACAGCCCGGCCAAGATGGGAAACAGCATGGAGCCCGGGCCCGCACCCACGCCGTCCACCACGGCCACCAACCCCCAGAACACCACCAGCCGCCGCACGCCCAACAACCCGGGGAACCCCTCCAACCCTGGGCCCCCCAAGACCCCCGAGAACAGCCTTATTGTCACCAACCCCAGCAGCGGCCACAATTCAGCCAAGCCTGCCCGGAAGCCCGACCACACTGCGGTGGACATCCCGCCCGCCTGCCCACCCGCCCTCAACCACACCGTGGTCCAAGGTGAGGCCTTGCCCCGCCCTGCAGGGGCCGGCCCAGCTGCCCTTCTCCCCCAGCCGTAAAGGCCTCTCCTGGGGAGATCCACCTTTCTGGTCTCAGTTTCTCCCCTGGAAAATAAGCACAGACATACTCCCAGCACAAAGGGCTGCTGAGATTCTGTGTGTGGTGAGATGGGTAATGAAGGATATCTGTCTTTCTTCTCTGCCCATCCTGAGGCTTGAACTCAGGGCCTAGGTGCTGTCTTGAGCTTTTTCACTCAAAGCTAGCATGCTTAACCTCTTGGGCCACAGCTCCACTTCTGGTGGTTCACTGGAGATAAGAGTGTCACAGACTTTGCTGCCCAGGCTGGCTCTGAACTATGATCCTCAGATCCTGAGTAACTAGGACTACAGGCATGAGCCACCAGCACCTGGATTTAATGAATGAAGAATCTGACTTTATCTCTTATAAAGACTGAGATACCACTTCCATCCCAGAGGAGAATGGTTGGGGGGGGGTCTTTGCAGAGAAACAGAAGTAGGAGGCTTACAAGTTTGAGACCAGCTTGGTCTACAAAGCAAATAAAATAATAATAATAAGCAGCTTAATTCACTGTATAAGGTAGCTCATGCCTGTAATCCCAGCTACCTAGGAAGCTGAGATCTGAGGATTGTGGTTTGAAGCCAGCTTGGGTAGGAAAGTCCATGAGACTCTTCAGTGAACCACACAAAAGCCAGAGTGGAGTTGTGGCTCAAGTGGTAGAGGGCCGGCCTTGAGCCAAAAAGCCAAGTGAGAGGTAGAACCCCTGAGTTTAAGCCCCAGTAGCAGAAGAAAAAAAAAACAAAAAACAAAGATGCCCCAGCCACATGTCTGTCCCAGGCAAAGATCTTGTCCACAAAATCAAAGTTCTAGAGCATGTTGGGGTTAGAAGGAGGCATTTTGAAGCCTGCCAGCCTGGGGGTTCAAATCCCAGCTCTGTTACTCCCAAGCTGTGTGGCTGGAATCCTGTGCCTGCATTTCCCCTTCTGTGGCCGCCATCTTGCTTCTCCTGAGGAGGCCGGGTAGACAGCGGGTGCTTTGCTGGGCGCGAGGCGCCCAGAGGCTTGTGGGAAGTGCTGGAGGGAGACCTGTGTCATGTTTTTGCCAACAGTGAACAAAAATGCCAACCCAGACCCCCCATCCCAGAAGGAGGAAGAGAAGAAGGAGGAGGAAGACGACTCCGGGGAAGATGGCCCCAAGCCCATGCCCCCATACAGCTCCATGTTCATCCTGTCTACAACCAACCCGTGAGTCCGGCCCCCACCTGCGCTGCCCCCCAGATCGAAACCTCATGGTCACCAAGCTGCCCATGCCCTCCATGGTGGCCATCCACCCAGCCACAGCCTGCACCACCACCCACGGCAGCCGCTGCCCAAGGGCGCGCCGGGGCCGCATGGCCTCCCCGCTAACAGCCTTCTCTCTCCAGCCTCCTTGAGGAAGAGAGGTAGTGCATGCGTGTTCTGTCCACTCCCGGTGCTAACCAGCGATCACATCGTCCCAGAGGAGAAACCTCTTTAAAAGCCTCCATTTTCCCCAATGCTTCCTGACATCCAAGAAGCTGACAGGAACAGCTGCCCCGTCCCCCTTCCCCTCCCCCTGCCTTTTTATGTAGTTGACCTCTTCCTTTTATGTAAAAAGTGGTTAGGCAGGCATGCCGGCTCCTGCCTGTAATCCCAGCTACTTGGGCAGTGGAGGTAGGAGGGTGGTGGCTCTGGGCTGGCCCATGGAAAAGCTCCGACTATACAAGAAAATGAATTTATCAAACCAGGCGCCGGTGGCTCCCGCCTGTCATCCTAGCTACTCAGGAGGCTGAGGTCTGAGGATCATGGTTCAAAGCCAGCTCGGGCAGGAAAGTCTGTGAGACTCTATTTTTTTTTTTTTTTGTCGGTCGTGTGCCTTGAACTCGGCCTGGGCGCTGTCCTCAGCTCTTCAGCTCAAGGCGAGCGCTCTACCACTTGAGCCACAGCACCACTTCTGGTTTTCTGGTGGTTTATTGGAGATAAGTTTCACGGACTTTCCTGCCCGGGTTGGCTTTGAACCACGATCCTCAGATCTCATCCTCCTGAGTAGCTAGGATTACAGGCGTGAGCCACGGGCACCCCAGTGAGACTCTTATCTCCAATAAACTACCAGAAAACCGTAAGTGGCACCCTGGCTCAAGTGGTAGAGCGCTGGCCTTGAGTTGAAGAGCTGAGGGACAGCGCCCAGGCCCAGAGTTCAAGACCCACGACCAACGGAAGGAAAAGAAAATGCCATGGGACAGGGCTCTGATTGGGGGCGTGGCTTGTCAGTAGGGGCGTGGTTAGGTCGCAGTGGGCGTGGCGTTGGGCTGGTTTGAACAGTTGTGGGAGTGTTTCCACATTTGTGGGTGTGGCTCGATCGCTGAAGGCTGGTTTTGTGGACTGTTTCATTCTGGATTGTGGGCGTGGTTCTGTGTGGGGCGTGGCTCCATGGCTGTGGGTGTGGCTCCGAAATAGGGGGTGTGGCTCCAGGGTAGAACCTCTGCCTCCAGGGTAGAACCTCTGCCTAGCAATGGCAAGGCCCTGACATCAAACCCAGTACCAAACCCAATGTCTTGGGGGCTGCGGAGCTGTGGCGTTGGGAGGACGGGGGTCATGAGATAATAGGGGGTTGGTGGAGCGGCGAAGGAAAGGGTTTGGAGCCTGTGGTCTGAGGGCCTCTGGCTGCCCCTCTGCCCCGCACACAGCCTTCGCCGCCTGTGCCATTACATCTTGAACCTGCGCTACTTTGAGATGTGCATCCTGGTGGTCATCGCCATGAGCAGCATCGCGCTGGCTGCCGAGGACCCGGTGCAGCCCAACGCCCCGCGGAACAACGTGAGCGCCCCCCACTCCACCCTGCGCCTGCGCACCCCCACTCCACCCCGCGCCTGCGCACCCCCACTCCACCCCGCGCCTGCGCACCCCCACTCCACCCCGCGCCTGCGCACCCCCACTCCACCCCGCGCCTG
>NW_012267400.1:686363-695553 GCF_000151885.1 Dipodomys ordii | reverse complement strand
GCCCCCGGAGGCTGCAGGTTGCGCGCGGCACAGGTCGGGTGTCTAGTGATGGGATGGGTGAGTGCTGGGATTACAGGTGTCCGCCACCGAGCCCGGCACAGCAAACAGTCCTTGAGCCTTGACCCTATCCTAAGCTGGGGGCGCCAAGGAAGTGGCGGCCTTGTGCTTGAGGGGTGACCTGGGAAGATGGGCGGGGACCCAGAAGGGCGGGGCCGAGGGGTGCAGATTCGCGAGGTGTGAA
Organism: Dipodomys ordii; assembly: GCF_000151885.1. Taxonomy (NCBI): domain Eukaryota; kingdom Metazoa; phylum Chordata; class Mammalia; order Rodentia; family Heteromyidae; genus Dipodomys; species Dipodomys ordii. Next base: position 695,312 of record NW_012267400.1, on the reverse strand, counting down.
GGGCCCCAGAAGCGGAGACACAGATTGTATCCGTGTCATTTTTGTATCGCTAAGGAAGGGGAACCCAGGGCCTTACCTAGGCTACGCTGAGCCACGCGCACGCGCACACACACGCGCACACACGCACACACACACACACACACACACAACCAGGTCCAAAAGTGGCATTTTTAAGCAGGTGGCCGGGGGGACGGCTTCCCTGAGGAAGTGGTGTTTGAACTCGGGCACACAGGAAGGAGGGGGGGCAGATTTCCGACCCCCCTTCCAGGCTGCCGCGCACCCACTGCAGAGCCCGGGGGGGGGGGGGTCCGGCGGCTTCGGCTCGCGTGGTCTCCGGCGCCCTCTGGTGGCCGTGCTTGGTAACAGCACCCTCCGCTGTCCCTGGAGCCCGGCAGACCCTGGTACCAGGTCGCTGATCATCGGGCAGGGGGAGGCAGGGGGTGGGGAGGGGACTGGGGGGAGCAGAGCAAGCCGGTGACCCCGGGTCCCCTTTTGTCCACCCCTCCGTCTCCCGCCCAGGTGCTGCGGTATTTTGACTACGTCTTCACAGGCGTGTTTACCTTCGAGATGGTCATCAAGGTGAGGGTCTTGGGGGGCCCCCCGTACCCCCGTTGCTCATCCATTAGGGTTGGAGGAGGGTGACAGGGAAGGGGCAGGACCTGGAAGCCATGGGGGGGAAAGGAGGGGGAGGGGACAAAGGAGTGGGCAGGTTCTTGGGAGGCAGAGCTCATAGGGTTGTGGACTTGGGGTTCAGACAAATCCAGACTTCCCTCCCTTGCCCCAGGATCTGGGCTTCAGAGCCTGTCAGTCAGAGCAGGCCTCCTGCGCCCCTCCTCCACGTGGGACACCCCTCCCCCAGGGCAGACAGGTGGCTGTGACCCCTGTCCCGCTCCCCCCCCCAGCCAGGAGGAGGGACCAGAGCACCCTGTTTTCTTCCTCACCGCCCTCCCTACCCGCAGATGATCGACCTGGGACTTGTCCTGCATCAGGGCGCCTACTTCCGGGATCTGTGGAACATTCTGGACTTCATTGTGGTCAGTGGGGCCCTGGTGGCCTTTGCCTTCACGTAAGTCTCCCCTCGAGGCCTCCATGGAGCTCTTTTATTCCCTGTGGCCGAGGGGTGCGGGGGGGGGCAGCATGCACGGGGAGGGCTGCATCTGCATGACTCCATCACCTGACGAGGCCCCCATACTCACCACCTCGCCGCCGCCGCTTCTGTAGACTAGCGCCGACATCTCATCCCCTCCCCGGATCACCGCTGTCTCTTTGGGGGATAGTCCCCCTAAAAAGACAACCCGGAAATGAGTGTGTCTGAGAACCCCACACACACACACGTCACCTGTGGCCCTCCAAGCCGCGGGTGTAGCCCTGGCACTGGCTGCATCTCTCTCCTCCGACGCCGCCCTGGGCCGGGTCACCCCAGCTGCAGGGGGCGATTTCTCCAAGAGGGGTGCCACATTGTGGGGCAGCGTCCGTTCTAGATGGCACCCTGGTTCTGAGCAGCCCTTTCAAGATGGCCCCGTGCAGTGGACAGTCGCTCTGGATGTGGCGTCCAGCTTCTGGACGGCATCCCCCCTTCCCCCCCTCCAGCTGGGGGGCGGAGTCACCACCAGATGACACCCCAAAGGACAGACATGTTCTTACAAAGACTGAGCAGCACCTTGGCTCAAATTCTGGGTATCCATTTCAAGATGGCGCCCTCAGGCTGCTTCGAGATGAAGCCCAGACCCTGGGCAGCCCAGGGGTCCCTGAGATAGGGGTGCATCCCAAGATGGGGCCCAGGGTCTGAGCCCCTCTAAGCTCCCGGGGCCCTGGCAGCTGACGCCTCCGCTGAGGCAGGTTGAGATTTGTGAGAAGCTCCAGACCCAGAGAATTTTGGGGGGCTTGGGTGTGCCCCCAGGGTGAGAATCCCTAAAGACAGCTCCATAGTGAGATTTGGGGGTCCTCTGTGCCTTCCCCTCCCCGTTCCTGCTAGCCGGATGTAGTGGGAACCTGGACCTGACAGTGGGGTCCGAGTCAGTGGCCCATTTCCAGGGGTGGACTATAGGAGGTTGCTGCTCTCCTCTTCCTGGCAATGCATGGCGTCAAGCTGTGTTCAGAGAACCGGAAGTCGCCAAAGGTTTTGGGTGCCTCCCAGGGTAGGGTCCATGCTACCAAGGAGGGGACTCGGCCCTTGCCTGACTTCCCCCTCCCCCCATTCCTCTCTCCTCTCCCCCTCTTCTGCCTTCCTGGCCACCTTGTCTGCTTTTCTTTCTTCTCTTCCTCCCCCATCCCTCTTAACCTCCCCCCTCCCTTGGAGTAATAGAAATGGAACTCAGGGCCCCAACATACCAAGCATTGTCTTCTATTAAAGCAATAGTATACAGTCAGGGTTCTGCTATACTATCAGGAAACACTGTAGCCAATAAATAGAATGCTAAGTAAGGCCAGGCCCTCGCCTAGAATCAGCTACAGCTACTCAGGAGGCTGAGGTCGGAGGCCCTAAGCTCAAAGCCAGCCCTGGGCAAGGAAAAGAAACAAAACCTGTGAGATTCTTATCTCCAATAAACCAGCCGAAAAGCCAGAGGTGGAGCCATGGCTCAAATGGTAGAGCACCAGCCTTGAGCAAAAATATATCAACAAATAAAAAGCTGCAGGACAGAGCCCAGGCCCTGAGTTCTAACTCCAGGAATGGCACAAAAAGAAAAGAAAGCACAGCAAATTCAAGGAGAAAGAGTGCCCCTGAAAAGCGGACGGGGGTCACCAGGGGTGGCGACTCACCTGTAACCTCCAATGTTCTGGAAGTAGCAGCGGGGGGATTGTGAGTGTTCTGGGCCACCTAGACTGCACAGCCGTGTCATGACACACGTACGTACATACACACATGCCTACACATACATGCCCACATACATGCATGCCTACACGCATACATACGTGTTTGTGTGTGTGTACGAATGACAAGCAGTTTCCTTAATAATGTAACATTCAGTGCAAACCAATAAGAAACACTAAACCGCAGTGGATCCGTGGGCAAAGCATACCGACAGAACTTTCCAGCCAGCCATGGCACTCCACTCCTGTCTCCCAGCCCGTGGGGGGCTGGATGACATGGTGACACTGTCTCAAACGAACAAACGACGACAAAACAGTGGCAGCGTTTTGCAGCCCTCCAGCTAGAGTGGCCCGGCCGCTCTGCCCTTCCTCCCCTCCCCTCCCTACTTCCTGCTCCTCCCTCCCCTTTCCTCCCCCCTTCCTCTCTCTGTTTCTCAGCTTCCTCCTTTCCCATGAGGCCAGGCTGGGCCCAGATGAGGGTCCCCGGGTCCCTGGGTCCCTGGTCCCCCACACAGTGCGGCCTCTGCCAGCTGTGTCCCGAGAAAAGTCCGCCCCGGGGAGGCCCCTCTTGTGTGGGAGCCGGCAGACCTCAGAGCCAGCCTGTCAACCCAGTGCCGGCGCCATTGTGGGGTGCTCACCCCTCGATCTACGCCTAGGGTCTCTGAAGTCACCACAAGTCTTTTTGGGGGGAGGGGGGAGGAAGGAAGGGGCACGAAGATTTGAACTCAGGTCCAGGTGTTTTCCAGGCAGATACTCTGCCTTGCTAACCAGGCCCTCAGCACGGAGCCACGCCTCCTGATGGCAAGCCACGCCCCTTGCCGGAGTCACACCCCTCACGCGGCCACTCCCCTAGCGCTAGGACACGCCCCCTTGTCAATGGGCCGTGCCCAGAATGACTAGCCACGCCCCAAACGCCTAGCCACGCCCCGAAGCCTAGCCACGCCCCCAGCCTCCACTCAAAGTGCTTCAACTGTTCTCTGAGTCCATCTGTAAACTACCCCGCGCCCTTCAGCTCCGTTCTGAGGGGAGCTCCCCCTACCCCCATTTCAGGGCCTTCAGGTCACCGGGAGCCCCCGCGGGCACAGGCAGGTGGGAGGTCTTGCCCGGCCCAGAACACCTTGAAATGATGAGAAGCGGGATGGGAGTGGAGACCCCCAGCTGGTGTCTGGCTGGGCCGGCCGCGAGGCCTTTGCCTTTTCTCTGGTTAGGGATGGACGGACCAGGGCTCAGGCCCGCCCCTTCCTCTGCCACACCTTCTGCTCTGTCCCCTGGGCCCAGACCAAGGTGAAGATTACAGACAGTAGATGAACCCCATTGTTCCCAATGATAGCCCATCCTCCACCTGGAATCCTAGCAGCTTTGGGGGAGGGGGGGGTGTAAGAGTTTAGGAAGATCAAGAATCTAGAATGGAAGACAGCCACAGCATAAAATTTATGAGCCAGGGCTGGGAAGGTGGCTCAGTGGTAGACGCTTGCCTTGCATGCATGAGGCCCTGGGTTCGATTCCCCAGCACCACATAAGCAAAAAGAAAAAAAGCCGGAAGTGGCGCTGTGGCTCAAGTGGTAGAGCGCTAGCCTTGAGCTGAATTGCTGAGGGACAGCGCCCAGGCCCAGAGTTCAGGCCCCACAACCGGACCCAAACATAAATAAATAAATAAATTTATGAGCCATCCCCCACCCCTCCAGCTCAACCGACTGGCCAGGTGGAGTCACTCAGGCCTACAGCCCCAGCTATGGGAAGGCATAGGTGGGAGAAGACCAGTCTGAGACCCCGTCCGAAAAACAAAGCTGGGGACATGGTTGAAGGGTAAAACACCTGCTTAGGAAGCACGAGGCCCTGAGTTCAAACCCCAGCGGAGGAAGGAGGGAAGGAGGGAAGGAGGGAAGGAAGCCCAGCACCGGTGGCTCCCGCCTGTCATCCTAGCTACTCAGGAGGCTGAGGTCTGAGGATCGCGGTTCAAAGCCAGCCTGCGCTGAACCACCCAAAAGCCGGAAGTGACACTGTGGTTCAAATGGCAGAGCGCCAGAACTGAGCAAAGAAAGCTCATGGACGGCGCCAGGCCCTGAGTTCAGGGCCCAGGATTGGCACCAAAAACTAAAAAATCCTTGCAGCCACAGCAGCAGGGGCCAAAGCCCCAGGGGAGCCCCAAAGGCTCTGTTGGAGCTTTCCAGAACTTTCCCAGACCTCCTGCTTCTCGGTGATGTGTGTGTGTGTGTGTGTGTGTGTGTGTGTGTGTGTGTGCGCGCGCGCATGTGTGTCGTCCATCCAATAACCGTGAGCCACATCCATGTGTCATCAGCCCGCGCGTCCCGGTGCCCTGGGCGGGGCAGTGGCTGGCGGTGGCCACCCTGCCCCCGCTGCCCGCCACCGGCCTGGTGCCGCCCGTCCTCTCCAGGCCCGGCAGCGCCTCCAACCAGTGCCCACCAACCACATTTCCAGGAAGCCAATCAGCAACTTCCTCCCCATTGCCAAAGGCATCGATCAAGTTGGCTTTTTGTGGGTTGTTGTTTTTTTTCCCCGACCGTGATGAGCTCTGAGGTTTGAGTACAAGATCGGCAGCTCTGGGTTTGAATCCAGCGCTGGTGCTGGCTTGGCCGTGTACCCTTGCAAATCACCACCCCACTAGGCTTCCTCCGATGCAAAAGGGCACTGGGTTGGTACAGGCCAGGGATGGTCCCAGGACACCACGCGCCACAGCAGAACGGCAGATCAGTGGAAATCAGCGTTGGTGGAAACTCCACCAGCACCAGCCCAGAAAGCAGGAAGCTAAAACTCCCACAGCCAGAGGTTGGGGGGGGGGGGCCTGGAGGAAGCCCAGGAGAAGGCCCGGGCAGCGAAGCTATTCTGTGCGTTCTAAAAATGTATCACTGACCTGGTGCCGTGGCTCACACTTGTCATCCCAGCTACTCAGGAGGCTGAGATCTGAAGATCAAGGTTCAAAGCCAGCTCAGGCAGGGAAGTCCATGAGACTCTGATCTGCAGTGAACCAGCAAAAAGCCACAAGTGGAAATGTGGCTCAAATGGAAATGTGGCTCAAGTGGTAGAGTGCCAGCCTCAAGTGGAAAAAAAAAGCCCCGGCCCTGAGTTCAAGACCCAGAACTCACACACACGCACACAGCACACACTTGGATCCCAGCTACAAAGAAGCTGAGGCAGGAGAATCTCTTAAACACAGAAGTCTAGAGATTGACTGGACAACATAACATGACTGTATCTCAATAACAAACAAAAGTCAGGTACTGTGGCTCACACCTGTAATCCCAGCTCCTCCTCAGGAGGCTGAGGAGGCAAAGATGGTGGAGATTGAGAAGATAGCAATTCCAGGGCAAAAAAGGCCAGGAGACCCCAATCACAATGCATAGCTGGACCCAGTGGAGCATCCCTGTCATCCCAGCCATGTGGGAAGTATAAATAGGAGGATTGCAATCTGACGCCAGCCTGCTCATAAATGTGAGATTTCATTAGAAAATAATAATAACTATAACAGAATGATCTGGGGACATGACCCAAGTGCCTGACAAGCAAGCACAGCCCCGAGTTCAAACCCAACACCAAACCATTTCCAGAGCATTCTATCACCACCCACCCATTTCCCAGGGGAGGGTCATTGGCACTGAGGAGCTCAGTCAAGCCTAGACCCCCTCCCTAGTCACCTCCTTTAAGACCAGCTCAGGCCTCCCCAGAGCCCCAAATGGAAAAAGGGGGTCTGCCAGCTCTAAGCAGCAAACAGGAGTGTCGAGTGCTCCTGTAGTTCCTGCCAGCCCTGGGGCAGTCCTACTCCTGGAAATCTGTGTTTGGTGGACCCTGGGGTTCGGGGCGGGCGTGGACGGGAAGGTGTGCAGCTGGAAGCGCGGCCGGGGGTGGAGGAGGGGAGGCCTGGGCCCAGGCGTTCGTGTGTCTGTGCGTGTTCGCGTGTTCGCGTGTTCTGTGTTCTCTCTCCTCTGAGGAAACTCACCGTCTGTCTCCCCCGCCACATCACTTGCCCAGGAGCAGCGCACGGTAAAGTGTCTCTCTGTCTCTGTCTCTCTCTCTCCCTCTCTCTCTCTCTCTCTCTCTCTCTCTCTCTCTCTCTCTCTCTCGTCCTCCATTCCTGCTGTCAGCCACGTGCTTTCTGGGCCTCCTTTGTCTGGCCCTGTGTTCTCAGTACTGTCCTGCCGCTTACTCCAGTGACGACAGAACTCCACACCAGTAGCTCACGCCCGTCATCCCAGCTCCTCAGGAGGAGGCTGAGATCTGAGGATCGGGGTTCAAAGGTCCAACCTCTGGGCAGGGACGTCTGGGAGGCACTTATCACCAGTTAAACACCAAAAACACAAACCAGAAATGGCGCTGTGGCACAAGCGGTAGAGCGCCAGCCTTGAGCAAAAAAAAAAAAAAAGGCTCGGGGACAGTGCCCAGGCTCTGAGTTCAAGCCGCAGGACCAGCACAGATGCGCGTGTGCACACACACACACACACACACACATGTAGAATCTGATCCTGTCATTCTGATCATTCTTGCCCCAAATTCACCGGGTGGGGTACACCCTCCTTGAGACCCATTTCTAATGACTCAGAGAGCTGGAGTGAGCAGTGACACCCCCACACCCCAGACGACAGAGGCGCAGACAAGCCAGAGCCAGGAGCAGGGGGGCTGGGGCAGAGAATGGACACTCTTCCCCTCTGTGATCTAGCAGCTGCCGGGGGTGGTGCCGCACGCCTGTCATCCCAGCACTGAGGCAGGCCAAGGATGAGTCCCAGGCCAGCCTGGGCCCCGCAGTGAGACTTTTATCTCAAAAAACAAACAAAATTAAAAAATGACAACATTACAGCACAGTCAGAGGCCAAAGATCATGGCCCGAAGACACAGGAAGGTGTGGGGCCTGAGCACCTCGAACTCGTGGCCCTGAGGCTGGCTTGGCTCAGAACTCAGAAGCTCCAGGGCTGGAGGTGGGAGAGGACGGGGCGGCCATGAGATGGGGGACACTGGGGGCGCTGATGCCCCGGGGCGGGGTTGGCCACTGAAAGCCAGGCTGGTGGGTTTGGGGATCTGTTCATCTTGCCCCCGCCATGCTGTTCTGGGGGGAGTCCAGGGGTCCCCTCACCCCACTAGCTGAGCCCGTGCAGGCTGAGCCTGCCAGGTGCAGGCACCAGGTGGGGGGGGGGCACTGACCTCGGCTGTGGTCATTTCCTGTCCCTGGCTTCGAGGGAGGGGGCCTGGTGTGCATCACCACCACAAGCATCTTCGAAGATGCTTCTAGAAGGAGGAAGGCTCCCATCTGCCGCCATGGCCCTCCTTAAAAAGAACATAGGATCTTCACATACACACACACACACCAGAACAAAGACCTCACAAGAACTGGGGGGGGGCGGGGCAGTTAACCCCCAGACCAAGTTTGGCAACAGTGGCTCACACCTGTCATCCCAGCAAGTCAGGAGGCTGAGATCTGAGGATCAAGGTTCAAAGCCAGCCCAGATAGGAAAGTCCATGAGACTCCGATCTCTATCTAATGAACCAACAAAAAACCAGAAGTGGAGCTGCGGCTCAAGTGGTAAAGCACCAACCTTGAGGAAAACAAAAAACCAACCTCACTGGCTCTAGAAAGCAAAGGTTGGGGGTTCTAAGCTCACCCCAAACTCCTAGGGCAGTGGGGAATCATACCAAACGTCAGCCCTGCCCCCTTCTCCCAACCTCACCTCTGCTTTTTCTCTTCCCACCCCAACATCGTCCACAGAGGCAACAGCAAAGGGAAGGACATCAACACCATCAAATCCCTCCGCGTGCTCCGGGTGCTGCGGCCTCTCAAAACCATCAAGCGCCTGCCGAAGCTCAAGGTGAGGCTGGTGAGGGAGGCCCGCCGTGTCGGGTTGAGCATCGCTCAAGACCCCACATTGACCGGGCATGGGGGGGCATGCGTGTAATCCCGGCCCGGAAGAAGCAGAGGCAGGACAATTGGAAGTTCAAAGCCAAGCCTGGGCCTACCTAGTGAATTCTAGACTTGAGACAGGTTTCCAAGTCTGAGGGAGGAAATATAGTTTCTTGGTTTTCTTTTCTTTTCTTTTTTTTCCTTGTCAGTTGTGGGACTTGAACTCTGGGCCTGGGCGCTGTCCCTCAGCTCTTCAGCTCAAGGCAAGCACTCTACCACTTGAGCCACAGTGC
>NW_012267400.1:649890-684478 GCF_000151885.1 Dipodomys ordii | reverse complement strand
CCCCCCCCCCGCAGGCGGTGTTCGATTGCGTGGTGAACTCCCTGAAGAACGTCTTCAACATCCTCATTGTATACATGCTCTTCATGTTCATCTTTGCCGTGGTGGCTGTCCAGCTGTTCAAAGGAAAGTTTTTCCACTGCACAGATGAGTCCAAGGAGTTTGAGAAAGACTGTCGGTGAGTTGTCATCTGTGGGGCCCCGTGTGAGTGTGGATGGGGAGAGAGGCCGTGGCGGGAACCCTCGGGAAGCACAGAAACTTGCGCAAAATGGTTCTGGAATTAAAGACACTCAAGCAACCCCCACATAGGATCCAGAAGGTAGGCGGGTTTGGTAGCGCATGCCTATAATCCCAGCACTCCGGAGGCTGAGGCAGGAGGATCAGGAGTTCCAGGCCAGCCCAGACTATACACATACCATGACCCTGTCTCAAAAAGAAATAATAATAACCCAGTGCTCCTTGCCAAATAATTGCCTCGCAATTGCCCAGCTCTGTCTACCGCTCAGTAACATTTTTGTGTGTGTTGAATTCAGGACCTGACCGCTGCTCCTGAGCTTTTTTTTTCTTGCTCAAGGCTGGTGCTCTACCACTTCAGTCACAGCTCTCCTTCTGGTTTTTGGAGGTTCATTGGAAATGAGAGTCTCATGGATTTTGCTGCCCAGGTTGGCTTTGAACTGCGATCCTCAGATCTCAGCCTCCTAAACCGTGCAATTACAGGTGTGAGCCATGGCTGCCCAGCTACTAGTTACTATATTTTTTTTGTCTTTGTAGATCAAGGACAAACCCATTTTTGTAATAACTGGGAAGGAGCTATAGACACCAGAGAAACAACTAGAAATACTTTATCTCTGAAACTTTTTTTTTTTTGGTCAGTCGTGGGCCTTGAACTCTGGGCCTGGGCGCTGTCCCTCAGCTCTTCAGCTCAAGGCGAGCGCTCTACCACTTGAGCCACAACGCCACTTCTGGCTTTCTGGTGGTTTATTGGAAATAAGAGTTTCATGGATTTTCCTGCCCGGGCTGGCTTTGAACTGTGATCCTCAGATCTCAGCCTCCTGAGTAGCTAGGATGACAGGCGTGAGCCACCGGTGCCTGGCACTATTTTTTAAATGTCACTGGAGAGGCTCAGCCCCCGAGTGCCGGGATCACAGGCATCCAGATCTGTTTCTGGGCTGCTTGTGGCTATGAGATGGCTCCTAGCCAGGCACACCTGCGCACTCCTGTAGCCCCAGCTACTCAGGGGGCGGAGACAGGAGAATCACTCACGCTCGGGGGTTCAAAACCAGTCTGGGCAGCTTAGGGAGACCTCGTGTCCGTACAAAAGATGGGGGGGACGACACGGGTCCTGTGGGGAATGAGCCCCCGGCTTCCTGCCCCCTCCCGCGGCCCTCTGGGTGCAGAGATTGGATGTTGGGTCTGCGGCCGCAGGGCGCTGGGGCCTCACGTTCGCGTCCCGCAGGGGCAAGTACCTCCTGTACGAGAAGAACGAGGTGAAGGCCCGGGACCGGGAGTGGCGCAAGTACGAGTTCCACTACGACAACGTGCTGTGGGCGCTGCTCACCCTCTTCACCGTGTCCACGGGGGAAGGCTGGCCGCAGTGAGCGGGGGCGGGGCCTGGGAGGGGCGGGGCCCGGGAGGGGCGTGGCTGGGTGGGCGGGGCCGGGGAGAGGGGCGGGGCCAGCTGGTAGGGTGGTGGGAAGCTGCAGGGGGTACGAGGGTCGAAGGCCCTCAGATCCCAAAGCAGGGACCTTGCTAGGGTGTGGAGGGACAGGCTTGAGGCCGGTGGGCCGCCCCGTGGCTGGGGGCGTGGTTAAGTCAGTGGATAAGGCTTGGATAGGGCGTAGCTCAGTGAGGGTTGACTTTCTAGAGGGTGTGGCTCAGCTCAGGGTGAGGACTTGCCCTACATAGGGCGTGGCTCCGTTAGACTGGGCTCAGCGTCGGGGTGTGGCCATGGGCATAGCTCCTCAGCGTAGGAGGCGAGACTATAGCGGCCCAGGGCCCAGTGAAGGCCCTTGTGGATGATAGGGTGGAGCTCCAGGTGGGGGCGTGGCCAGATGTGAGGCGTGTCTCTGTGATAGGGTGGAGCTCGGGGCAAGGGCGTGGCCCAGTGTGGGGCGTGTCTCTGAGTTCGAGTGGAGCTCCAGGCGGGGGCGTGGCCTAGTGTGGGAGTGTCTCTGTGATAGGGGAGAGCTCCAGGAGGGGGCGTGGCTCTGTGTGGGGTTTGTCTCTGTGATAGGACGTGGCTCAGCATTTGGGGCGTGGCTCAGTGACTGGTGTGGCTTTGCAGAGACCCTGGCTCAGAGAAGTTGCTCAGTGATGGGGTGTGGCTCAATGTAGGGCATGCTCGGTGTCCCAAGAATTTAAAATAAAAGAGTGCTAAGCAAAGTAGTGCACAGCTGTTCATTTCAGCTACAGAAGAGGCAAAAATAGGAAGATAGCCATCCAAGGCTTGAGGCCCCCATCCAAACAATAATGACAGCAAACTGGGCGGGGCTGTGGCTCAAGCCACAGAGCACCTGTCTAGTGAGTACAAAGCCTGGTACTGAGTTCAAGTCCCAGTGCCACCTCCCACAAAACGGCGGCGGCCGTGACCTTGTGGGTGTGGGTGTGTGGCCTTGCCTGGCCTCTGCTTATCCTCGCCATAGTCTCTGTGGCGCAGGCCGGGGACCTCTGGGGTCCCACCCGTCCCCTGCTGGCACTTAGCACAGGTCTCCCCAAATGTGGGGGCCACCGGAGGACGGGGACGAGGGGGGTCATCATCACTTACAATTCTGACAAGTTCTTCCTTGTGGGCTTTTTAAGTGCTGTAGTCTTTGTGCCATTCTCTCCTGCTTTGAAAACCCCTGCAATCTATGTACCTCAGTTTCCCTACATGCAAGATGGAGCCAGTAGTAGCCCCAAGAGGGTGGCTGTGAAAATCACTAAAATATTAGACATGTTGCTGATGAACCACAACCACTCACCCTGGTACTTAGCACCAAGTACATAGCACTTAGTACCATTACTGCTAACCTGGATCCTTAGCCCAAGTACTCAGTGATTTAGCATCAGTACTGCCAACCCTGGTACTTAGCAGAAGTACTTGATACTTAGCATGAACACAGCCCAACCTGGCACTTAGAACAAGTGGGTACTTAGCCTAAGTATCACCGACACTGTACTTAGCACAAGTACTGGGTACTTAGCACAAGTACCACCAACCTTTGTACTTATCAGTAGAGGTAACTTTTATGTCATTTCCATTTCCTCTCCATGCTTCTGTCCATTCCTGTCCCCGCTCTGCCCACTCCCCACAGGGTCCTCAAGCATTCAGTGGACGCCACGTTTGAGAACCAGGGCCCCAGCCCCGGGTACCGCATGGAAATGTCCATCTTCTACGTGGTCTATTTCGTGGTCTTCCCCTTCTTCTTTGTCAACATCTTCGTGGCCTTGATTATCATCACTTTCCAGGAGCAAGGGGATAAGATGATGGAGGAGTACAGCCTGGAGAAAAATGAGGTACTAACACCCAGTTGTGACCCCACCCCACCCCATATTCACACATAGGCACGGTCAGGAACCAACACTTGCTTCTTCTGCGCGGGATGCAGTTCTGCAGGGCAGCCCTCATGAACTTCCCTTCGCCACGTGATACGTATCAGTCAGTTCAGACCAGGGTATGCTGCAGTAATGAGTATCCCCTAGAGACACAAAGGGGCTGGTTTTTGCTTTTTTGTGTGCAAGTCCTGGAGCTTGAACTCAGGACCCAAGAACTGCCACTTGGCTTTTTTGCTCAAGGCTAACCCTTACCACTTGAGTCGCAGCTCCACTGTCAGGTTTGGGTAGTTAAGAGATGATCAATCTCATGGACTTTCCTCCCAGGCTAGCTTAGAACTGTGATCCTCAGATCTCAGCCTTCTGGGTAGCTAGGATGACAGGCGTAAGGCACTGCCACCAGCTGATTTTTTTTCTTTTTTCTTTCTTTTTACAAGTCCTGGGCTTGAACTTTGGGCCTAGGCACTGTCCCTGAGTTTCTTTTGGCTTAGAGTGCTCTACCACTGAGCCAAAGCACTATGTCTGGCTTTTTTTTTATTGGAGATGAGAGTCTCACAGACTTTCCTGCCAGAACTGGCTTCGAATTGTGATCCTCAGATCTCAGCCTCCTATGGTTTTTGTTTTTTTAATACAAGATGTCTCTCTTTGTTGATTCTCGTCAACTGGATGTCTTCAACCCTGTCTTCTAGTTTGCTTTCCTGGTGTCTATTAAATTGTAGACACCTTCCAGGCACCAGTGGCTCACACCTGTCATCCTAGCTACCCAGGAGGCTAAGATCTGAAGATCATGGTTCAAAGCCAGCCCAGGCAGGAGAGACCGTGAGACTCTTATCTCCAATGAACCACTAGAAAACTGGGAGTGGCGCTGTGGCTCAAGTGGTAGAGCGCTCGCCTTGAGCTGAAGAGCTGAGGGACAGCACCCAGGCCCAGAGTTCAAGCCCCATGACCAACAACAACCAAAAAATGTGCACACCGCATGTCCAGACCAGGCCAGGCCAGCGCCTTCCGCCAAGGTATTTCACAGCAAAGTGACACAACACGTGACCTACCCTGGTCCAGTCCCACGTCCACGGCGGCTCGGCATCTACTCAGGCATTCGCTCATTTGCTCTCAGTGGGACAGGGGTACGTCATCTCCCCATGAGACGGATAGCAACTACTTACAAGTGGAAATCCGGTCAACCTTGCCAAGTGTGGTAGTGTACACCTTGTAATCCGGCACTTTGGGAGGCTAATGTAGGAGGATCTTCAGTTCAGGGACAGCCCTGAGCTACATGGTCCTTTTCAAAAACCAACAGAAATAAAAATTAAGAAACCTTGGCAGCCGAGCACCAGTGGCTCCCGCCTGTCATCCTAGCTACTCAGGAGGCTGAGATCTGAGGATCATGGTTCAAAGCTAGCTCGGGCAGGAAAGTCTGTGAGACTCTTATCTCCAATAAACCACTAGAAAATTGGAAGTGGCGCGTGGCTCAAGTGGTAGAGTACTGGCCTTGAGCTGAAGAGCTGAGGGACAGCGCCCAGGCCCAGAGTTCAAGTCCCACGACCGACCAAAAAAAAAAAAAAAAACAATATGTGAGCCGGGTACTGGTGGCTCCCACCTGTCATCCTAGCTACTCAAGAGGTTGAGATCTGAGGAACATGGTTCAAAGGCAGCCTGGGCACAAAATGTCTGTGTAACACTCATCTCCAATTATCCATGAAATGCTGGATGAGATGTATGTGGCTCAAATGGTAGAGCACCAGCTGTGAGCACAAGTCCCTGAGTTCAAACCTTGCTACCTGCCCAAAGAGCAGGGGAAAAAAACAGAAGAGAGGGGAAATAAGACATGCACTAAGAAACAAGCCAAGGCTCCAGGACTTTGGTTTAAAGTCCAATGTGGCAGCCTTGGGGGCTGTGCCATCTCAGGCCAGTAGCTTAACTTCCCTGGGCAACGCAGTTCCTCTCCTTGAGGTGGGATCGTAGGTAAACACAGGCACAAAGTGACTCCTGAAACAGTCATAGCAACTTTCTGTGTGTTGTGGGGAGGGGGGACCCTGGGTCTTGAACCCCGGGGCCTGGCGCTGTCCATGAGCTTTTCTGCTCAAGGCTAGCACTCTACCACTTTGAGCCACAGCCTTGCTTTTTGTGCTTCAGTGACCGTAAAGAGTCTCGCGGGACTTTCCCGCCCAGGCTGGCTTTGAACCACGATCCTCCCATTTCAGTCACCTGAGTAGCTGGGATTACAGGCATGAGCCACGAGGGCCTGACTAAGAAAGGAGCGTGGCTGAGGAGTTGGTTGGGAGCTGGGAGGGCAGATGTCTGAACCAGCTGAGCCCTGCGGTGTGTGGTCAGCCTCCTCCTGCCGGCCTCCTCCCCCTCCGCCTCACACTGGCCTCTCCCCCACAGAGAGCCTGCATCGACTTTGCGATCAGCGCCAAGCCACTCACCCGGCACATGCCTCAGAACAAACAGAGTTTCCAGTACCGGATGTGGCAGTTCGTGGTGTCCCCGCCCTTCGAGTACACGGTCATGGCCTTGATCGCCCTCAACACCATCGTGCTGATGATGAAGGTGAGCGGCGCCACACACCGATGGACCCCGCGTCGCCTCTGAGCCTCTGTGCCCTCCCTTCCCTCGGCCTGCCAGTCTGTTCCCACCATTCTGTCTGGCCAACTCCTTCCTGATGGCCTGGCTCACAGGGTACTTCCTCCAGAAAGCCTTCCCCGCCTCCCCTAGCTGCATCTTTGCAGGCTCCTCCTGGTTATCTCCCAGGATGGAATGTTGCTGTTGGGCGCATACTAGAGGGCCTCACCAGCCTCTGAGCGCCAGGCAGCCGGAGACCCAGGAGTTCGGGAAGGGCCTGAGCCTCGGGCAGGGGGGATGAAGCCTTCGTGAGGTGGAATGGAGGAAGTGAGGGAGGACAGCGGGGATGAGTTTTGGAGCTTCCTGGGGTGAAACGTCTGAACTTTTGAGCTGTGAAGTTTGGAGTCCTGGATTCGAGTCCAGCTTTACCGTTGTAGCTCCGTTTCACCGGAGGGCACGGGTCACTCCCCCGCGCCTGTCGCCCTGCCAACAAAATGGGCGATGTGTGTGAGGATTCAGTGAGAAAGCTCAGGCCGTCTTCGTACTGGGCTTGGCATTGTAGAGACCCTCAGTAATTGTAACCTTTTCTTTTTATGTCTTGAACTTGGGACTTGAACTTGGGCCTGGGCACTGTCCCTTAAGCTTTTCCACTGGAGGTTGGGACTCTACCACTTGAGCCACAGCCCCACTTCTGGCTTCTCTGGACATCTATATCAGAGATTCCCCGACTGTCTCTGAAATGTCTTTTATTACAGTTAGTCGTCCTTTGAGCCAAGACTTCCCCAGCTGCGCATGGCATTGCATTTATGTTGCTTAAATCTCTGTCTTTCCAACACCCATGTTTGTTCATGCTGCAGATAAACCAGGTGCAGCCTGACACCAGTGGCTCATGCTTGCAATCCCAGCTACTCAGGAGACTGAGATCTGAGGATCACAGTTCAAAGCCAGCCCGGGCAGGAAAGTTCAATAAACCACCAGAAAAGTGGCTCAAAGTGGTACAGTGCTGGCCTTGAGCTGAAGAGCTGAGGCACAGCGCCCAAGCCATGAGTTCAAGCCCCATGACAGACAAAAAAAAGGAAGAAAGGGAAAAAAAGAAAGAGAAAGCAAGAAAGAAAAGGAAGGAAGGAAGGAGGAAGGAAGGAAGAAAGGAAGGAAGGAAGGAAGGAAGGAAGGAAGGAAGGAAGGAAGGAAGGAAGGAGAAAAACCAGGGTAGGAGCCAGGGGACCTAGACATGTTGTTCCACGTCTGGGGATGAGAGGCCCAAGGACTTCACTCCTTCCAGCTGCCATAATGTTTCCTCTAGTCTATGTTTGACCCTATTTTTCTATTATATAATGAAACACCTGAAGCAAGATAAGTGTATAAAGTGACTGAAGAGACAGGGCCACAGGGCCCAGCAAAGGCTCTGGCAGAAGGAGGAGGCCACGCCCCTCAGACCTAACTGCCTCCCGCTAGGCCCCGCCTCTTAAAGGCCCCCACCTCTAGCCCACTCCTGTAATCCTAGCTATTCAGGAGGCTGAGATCTGTGGCTGGTGGTTCCCCAGGCAGGAAAGTCCATGGGACTCTTACTTCCAATGAACCACTGAAAAGCCAGAGGTGGAGCTGTGGCTCAAAGGTGGGGGAGGGCTAGCCTTGATCAGAAAACCTCGGCAACCGCACCCAAGCCTTCAGTTCAAGTGCCCGGACTGGCACCAAAAAAAAAAAAAAAAATTCATGCTATTGAGGGTAATCCTTTAACACAGAGCCTTCAAAAAACACAAGCTATATCCAGATTGGGGAAAGCACAGCCATGGGGCCTCAAGTTGCATTCAATTACGATTAAAAATAATTTGGACAAGAAGATATTACAGGGGGCCAGGAGAGCGGGGGCCGCCGGGGCTGTTATTGAAGAGCCACGTCCAATCTCGGCCTAAGGTGGGAGAATCCAGCAAGAATTCTGGCTGGTGGCCTTCCTGTTATATATCAACTTCCAAAAAGAGAGTTCTAAGCTGGGCACAGTGGTGCACTCCTGCAATCCCAGCACCCAGGAAGACTGTGGGTTGGAGGCCCTTGTAAAGACCCAGGGTTTGGAGACAGTTGCCTCTACCGAGGAGATTGTACTATCCTTGCTTGGGACCTGGAGCAGTGGCTCTGTCCTGGGTCCCCAATTCCCCATCTCAGGGAAGATGGCCTCAGAGCTTCCTCCCCGGCCCCCCCTCCCCCGACCCTTAGAACACTGATGTCTCCCTCCTCCTTCCTTCTCTAGTTCGACGGAGCCTCCGCGGCTTACGATAACGCTCTGAAGGTGTTCAACATCGTCTTCACCTCCCTCTTCTCTCTCGAGTGCGTGCTGAAAGTCACGGCCTTTGGGATTTTGGTAAGCGCAGCTGTGGGGCTGAAGGTGCCGGCTGGGGGTAAGCCCACAGGGGCTCTGAGGGCTGCTGCCCCCCCATCCACACCCTCCCAAGTGTGGGTGGGGGAATCTAGACATAATTACTATCTGCCTTAGAGACAGGGGAACGAAACAAAATCAGAGAGACATTCAGTGCATGGTATCCAGACTGTGTCTGCCAAGTGTGGTGATACACACCTGTAATCCCAGCATCTCAGAAGGCTGAGGCAGGAAGGATGGTGAATTCCAGGCCAGCATGGGCTACATGGCAAGATCTTGTCTCAAAAAAAAAAAAAAAATTAGGCACCAGTGGCTCACGCCTGTCATCCCGGCTACCCAAGAGACTGAGATCTGAGGTTCGCAGCTCAAAGCCAGCCCAGGCAGGAAAGTCCATGAGATGCTGATCTCCAATAAACCACCAGAAAACCGGAAGTGGCGCTGTGGCTCAGAGTGCTAGAACTCTAGCCTTGAGCAATAAAGCTTAGGGACAGCGCCCAGGCCCAGTTCAAGCCCCATGATAAAGACAAGACAGGGGATAAACTAATGATAACTACCATGATAACTTCAGGAAATCAATATTTGATCTTATTGTATGGCTTCATTTCTGATATTGTGTCTTCTTTTCTGCTCCATTTCTTTCTCTTTCAAATGTGTCTCCCTGGGCTACTAACTTGATCTTTTTCTCCATGAATGCATGTAGTCAGAACCTAAGTTCTTTGTTTCTTATCTGTACATGGGACAGGGAATTTGATGAGAAACTCTTTTGTCCTTTCTTTGTTGTATGTGTGTCAGCCCTGGATTTTGAACTCAGGGCCTGGTCTCTGCTCCTAGCTTTTCAGATCAAGGCTAGCGTTCTACCACCTGAGCCACAGCTTCACTTCCATCATTTTTGGTAGTTTAGTGGAGATAAGAGTCTCATAGAAGCCAGGCACAAGATGTTCACACCTGTCATCCTAGCTACTCAGGAGGCTGAGATCTGAGGATCGTGGTTCAAAGCCAGCCCAGGCAGGAAAATCCATGAGACTCTTATCTTCAATGAGCCACCAGAAAACCAGAAGTGGTGCTGTGGCTCAAGTGGTAGAGTGCTCGCCTTGAGCAGAAGAGCTGAGGGACAGCGCCCAGGCCCAGAGTTGAAGCCCCATGACCACCAAAAGAAAAAGTCTCATGGACTTTCCTGCCCTGGCTGCTGGCTGTGTGTAATGATCCTCACATTTCAACCTCCTAAGTAGCTAGGATTAAAAAGACATGACTTTTATAAGTATTTGTGAAAGATCATGTGAATAATATGGTGTCGGTTTGCTGTCTGTTGCTACAGTTTGTATAAATATCTCCCAGATTATCCATATGCCAAAGGCTCAGCCCATCAGCCAGTGGTACAATCAGGAGGCAAAAGCACCTTTAAGAGGCAGGGCTGGACTGGGAAGGTGGCTCAGTGGTAGAGCGCTTGCCTAGCATGCTTGAAGCCCTGGGTTCCAATCCTCAGTACCACAGACACAGAAAAAGCCGGAAGTGGTGCTGTGGCTCAACTGGTAGAGTGCTCGCCTTGAACACAGAGAGGCTCAGGGACAGTGCCCAGGCCCTGAGTTCGAACCCCAGGACTGGCAGGGCTTTCTGAGAGGACGTGAGGTCACTGAGGGGCATGGCCTTTCCTCTCTCCCTGGTTTTTCTGGTCTCCATGAGAACATGTTGTTCCATCGTTGGCTAAGGCTCAGGGCCAAGGAAACCATGGCCCCTGAGAACCTGTCTTCTTGCCAAGTGAGTGAGCTCAAGTGCTTTGCCACCATGATGAAAAATGGTCTTCAAGATGCAAAGAAAAGTTCCATGAGTAGAAGGTGAAAAATAACGATGAGCCGGAGCAGGTGGCTCACGCTGCCATTGCAGTGATTCAGGAGGCTGAGACCTGAGGATCAAGGTTCAAAGCCAGCCTGGGCAGGAAAGTCCATGAAACAGTTACCTCCAATTCACCACCAAAAAAGCCAGAAGTGGAGCTGTGGTTCAAGTGGTAGAACACCAACCTTAAGCAAAAGAAGTTCAGGGACAATGCCTAGGCCTTGAGTTCAAGTCCCAGGATTGGACACACACACACACTCAAAGAGCCAGGTGCTAGTAGCTCACACCTGTCATCCTAGCTACTCAGGAGGCTGAGATCTGAGGATCGAGGTTCGAAGCCAGCCCAGGCAGAAAATCTGTGTGACTCTTATCTCTAATAAACTACTCAAAAGGAGCAGGAAATGGAGCTATGGCTCAAGAGGTAGAGCACTAGCCTTGATCAAAAGAAGCTCAGGGACAGTACCCAGGCCCCGAATTCAAACCAAAGGACCCATATGGAAAAAAAGAAAAAGTGTGCAAAGAAGTTAGGTCTTTGATGTGTGGCCTCAAATGGGTGTCACAGATTTGTCTGGCTAGCCTTGAGCCATAACTCCCAGATCTTAGCCTCTTGAGCAGTTATGATTATGGGCATGAGCCACCAGCACCTGGCAAAATATTATTTTCTGCTGGTCCTGGGGCTCAAACACACTGCCTGGGTTGTATCCCTGGGTGTGTTTTTTTTTTTTTTTCCCCCCTCAAGGCTGGCTTTCTACCACTTGAGGCAGAGCTCCTCTTCTTGTCTGGTGGTTAACTGAAGGTGAGAGTCTCACGGACTTTCCTGCCCAGGCTGGTTTCACACTGCCATCGTCAGATCTCAGCCTCCTGAGTAGCTAGGATGACCGGCGTGGTGTGAGCCGCCAGCGCCTTCCTTTACCAATCCCTTCGCTCATCCTACCCTGGGGGTTTAGAGGCTCTGGGCCCTGCAGTTCTTTCCATGGGAGCCAGTTGCCCACTGGGTGAATTCTTCTGCCCAGAACCGAGGCTTTGTCTCCTCACCCCTGCCAGTCCTGCAGGAATCTGCCCTGAATCTCCCTTGCTGTTTTAGATAAGCCCCCAGATCCTTATGTCCCGTTAGGCAATAGACAGGAGAGCCTTTTAGTTCTGGAGCTTGAGGTCCATGGTGAACAGCTTAGAGGGTTGTGTCCATTTTGAATTTCTCAGAAGCAGAGCCCACAGCAGGGGACATGGAGCCGGGACAGGGCCAGCACCCCCGCCCCCCACAACTCTGCTTCCCCCCTCCCAAGCCCATGAGCTCAAGGTGCAACTCCAGTGTTGACCACCAGGTGGCAGCAGAGAGCATACCCGTCTGGGAGGAGGAAGTCATCCCTGTCAATCAAGGGCTACTTCTCAGGGGTCCTGAGATCAAATGATAAAAGGCCTCTAATTGAGATGGGAAAGCTTAGGGAGCCAAGACAGAGACCAGGCCCCCAAGTCCTGACCTGCCCCCAGGAGGGTGCTACCAAGCAGGACCTTTAGATCCAGGCAGAGTGCTACGTCTTCATGGCGTAGGGAGGGTTAGGAAAGCCTGGGGGTCCCAGGGCCCTGGGGGCTGTGGTTGGTTGCTATTTTCCCAACAATCCAGCTGTATCTGTGCGTCCCTCCTCGCAAGCCAGGGCCCAGCCCAGGGTTGGGTTGCGGGGAAGGGGAGGATGTATCAGTCAGCTTAGAGCACTGTTGAGCTGCTGTGACAAACAACCCCACCATCACAGTAGCTTTTATCAATAAATATGTTTATCGAGCTCAGAAGAGGAGCTCTCTATCTCCTGATCACTCAGAGACTCGGGGTTCATGGAGTAACTGTTGTCTGGAATGTTCTGGATCCTATAGAATTCAGAGGATTCTGGGCTGGGAAGGTGGCTCAGTGGTAGAGTGCTTGCCTTGCATGCATGAGGCCCTGGGTTCGATTCCTCAGTACCACATAAGCAAAAAGAAAAAAGCTGGAAGTGGCGCTGTGGCTCAAGTGGTAGAGTGTTCGCCTTGAGCTGAAGAGCTGAGGGACAGCACCCAGGCCCAGAGTTCAGGCCCCACGACCGGACACAAAAAAAAAAAAAAAAGAATTCAGAGGATTCTGGAGAGTGGCCAGGGACTGCACACACTGCCCATACTCTGCAGTCTGTTATTGTCAGGAAACTGGCACAGACAGGTTAAGCCAGTTGCCCCTAGCCACACAGCTCAGTTGCTACTTGAACTGGGATCTGAGTGTAGATTCTGTGGTTTAGTGAAATGTCCTATAAACACAGTACAGTCCCGACTTCAAAGCCCAACTCAGTATCTCTGTTCCTGGCCTCAAGACAGGTAAGTAGCTTTGATGTCTCTGCCTGCCCAGTGATGCCTGGGCACCTTGGGAATGTTGGGAAGACAGAGGCCGCCCCCCTTTCCCCACGGAGGGGAGACGGGGCCCTGGAGCCCGGCGAGACATGGAAGGCGTCTGGGGGTTCCCTGGGAGGGGGCCCCACCGCGCGCGAAGCCTAAGCGGGCGCCGGCGGGGCGCCGAGGCCGCCGTTGCCATCCATCCTGTGCGTCCCCCCTCTTCTAGAATTACTTCCGCGATGCCTGGAACATCTTCGACTTCGTGACTGTTCTGGGCAGCATCACGGACATCCTGGTCACCGAGTTTGGGGTGAGTCTCCAGCTGACTGTTTTTCTCTGGGGCAACTTGGGGCCTGGAGAGATGGGGGTGGGGAGGAGGTGCAGACCCGGGGGGTCCCCCAGCCGCCGCTGGCTCAGGCCGCCCTTAGCTGGGGACCGTAGACGGGAGAACCCAGGGACGAGGAGGGAGGTGGGGGCGCCCCGAAACCCAGATGTGGGGCTGCCCTGCCCCCGACGGTGGCATCAGGAGTGGGTGACGGGGCTGAGGAATAAGCCGTGCAGGCTGCACACACACGGGGTCATGAGCAAGCGACCGGTGTGCGTCGCCAGCGAGCACGCGTGCGTCCTGGGAGCTGGCAGCACGAGTTTCTGCAGCCTTGGTGCAGTCTGGGGAGGGGTGGCGGGGGGCTCGGGACCTGGGCCCCCCGGGGCTGGTCTGGGGAAGACACTCAGGGTGTCAGGGGACCCCTGGGGCTCGCGGCTCGCGCATGGGGAGGTGGGAGGGGTGGGTTCTCAGGTTGTAGACAACCCTGAGCCCCATGGTCTTGCCCACACCCTGGCCTTGGCTACTGCCAGGGAGTCTTGACTTGGGGACCCAGGGGAGACAGTGGGGAGGGGGGGAGACCCCCCAGGAGGAGAAGCTGCTCCGTGGTGGAGCACCTGCGTGGCTGTACAAGGCCTGGCACCAAAAAAGAAGAAAAGTAACAATAACAATAATGATCATAATAATCGTACATGGGAAAAGGGCCGCGCGGAGCGGCACCGCTCACAGGGCCAAGCCGAGGCTGGTCCCAACGGCCTGCTGGCATCTTCTTGGGGTGTCCCAGCCTGGCCTCTCCCCAGAAGCCAGGGACACATTTCCCCACACTTCTTTGTAGCAGGCAGGAGCAGCTAGGTGTTCAAAGTGCACGCCTATAATCCCAGCTACTCAGGAGAGCTCTGAGGAGCCAAGTTTGAAGCCAGCCTGGGCGAAGTCTGTGAGACTCTTAAATCTCCCAAGGAACCACCAAAAAACAGGAAGTGGCACTGTGGCTCAAGTAGTAGAGCACCAGCCTTGAGCAAAAAAAGCTCAGGGACAGCGCCAGGGCCCTCAGTTCAAGCCCCAGGACCTACACATGTGTACACGTACACAGGGGAGAAAAAAATAGCAATCAGCTGGTGGCTCACGCCTGTCATCCTAGCCACTCAGGAGGCTGAGATCTGAGCATCGCCGTTCAAAGCCAGCCCTGGGCAGGAAAGTCCATGGGACTCTTATCTCTAATGAGCCACCAGAAAACCAGAAGTGGAACTGTGGCTCAACATGGTAGAGCACTGGCCTTGAGCAAAACATTGCTCAGGGGCAGCGCCCAGGCCATGAGTTCAAGCCCTGCAACAGACGACGGACATAAAATTCAATAGTGATCAATATGACATGCTTTGAGAATAACATTATTATTATTATTATTGCTATTGTTCTTTTGCCACAAATATTCATGGTGCCACTGGGCCTGGCCCTCAGGAGGGGAGTGGGGGGCAGGGGTGCCCCGGTGGGGAGGATAGGCTCTGTCTGCCTCCCAGGTAAGAGGCCGGGAAGGGGGGGTGACGGCGGGCTGCGCGGTCGATAATGACTGTGTTTCTGTCTTGTCTTCCTTCCATGCCTGCTCTCTAAACTGTTGTTGGCACAACTCCATCTGAAAAAAAAAAAACCAAAAAAAAAAACCTCATGCAATCAAAATGCACTATGAACCTCATTCGCTCATCCGTGCCGTGCTCTGTGTTCATATACCAATGACTCAACCCCACCCCGCCACCCCGCCGCACCCCACTCCCATCCCATCGCCCGAAACCCACTGGGCTTTTGTTGTTGTTGTTGGTTTTTGGCACCGGTTTCCAAATCAACGTTAAAACAAACAAAACAAAACAAAAAAACAAAAACGCTGATTGGCCTCCCCAAATCTCCCGCCCGCCCCTCCATCTTCAACATCCGCATCTAGAATCCGGTTGGTGTTTTCTTCTTTCTGAAGTGTCAATGCCTTACATTAAGTGTGGACGCATCGCATGGGCCGCCCCAGCTTCCTGAGGGGGGAGCCACAGCCCGCCTGCCCCCCCCCCCGTCTGTCTGTCCGTCTCCCCCACTCCCCCTCCCTCCTCTGCCCTAAGTGAGCTAGTACTACCAAGGCCACACACACACACACTCCCCGGCACCCCACGCCAGCCCGACGCCCACACCCACGGCCGCCTCTCTCACGTCCCCCATTCTTGGCCCCTTTCCTCACAACCCCTCTTGGGGACCCCCTCCCATATGCTCCCCACCTCACTGCCCCGCTGGTGTCTGCACACCAGGTCTCTTCCCTGCCGGCAGGACACAGGTCCTCCACCAGACATCCATATGGGGGACTCGGTGAGCCAGCAGGGGGAAGTTAGGGGGACTCAGAAGCCCCGCCTAAGGAGTGGCAGCGGCAGCCACCACACCCATAACCCCTGGATCCACTTGAAGGGGTAGCGCTGTCGGCTGGAGGCTGTGGCCTGAGCAGAGAGGCCCGCCAGCCTCGTGCAAAGCCTGTGGTGGGGCAGCGAGCCCGGAGTGGAGGGCTGGAAACGCATGGGGTGCGGCTGCAGCACAGGACGAGCAGGAGAGGCTGACGTAGACCAAGCGGAGGGTGCAGATGGCTGAGCCAAGAGGACTGGTCACCGGCCCCTCCTCCAGGCCTGGGTCCTGCCCAGAGCCCGGAGCATCACAGGTCCTTGATGGGAAAACAGAAGCTAGGGGGAGGAGACCCTTGGAAGTGCTGCTGGAGATGGGTCACAGACCCGAGCCTCCCCACACACACCCGGCCCCTGCCCCTGCCCCTCCCCCTCCCCCTCCTGTGTCTCTTCCTTCCCCTCCCCCCAAGGGCTTAGATGGGCAGCCTGCATGCCTCCCCCTGCCAGTTCCCTTGCTGCTTTTGCATGGGGGGGCTCTGCCCGGGGACCCCCAGGCTGCTTCCGGGGCCTCTGGGCCTCTGCATGCTTTTACCCGAGTCACATGTTATGATCCACCCGAGGAAGGGATGGCTTGCTCCCCGGGAGTGGAGGGAGCGGGGCAGGGGATGGGGGGCCCAGGCAGAAGGGGGGGTCAGCAGCTGGGCACAGAGGATGATTGACTTTGCCAAGTGGGGTTTTAGGGGCCTGTGGGGGTGGTCCCTCACAGTGGATGGACCCCAGGTGGTCAGGGCAGGGCTCCCTGGCCCCCTTCCCCCATGCCACATAAATTGCTCCCCAAATTGAAAGCCAGGAAGGCTGGCCAGGCGGCTCATGCCTGTCATCTGAGCTCTCCAGGAGGCTGAGGGCAGTGAGCTTTGTATCTCCCATGAACCACCGAAAAGCTAGAAGTGGAGCTGTGGTTCAAGTGGTAGAGCACCAGGTTTGAGTGGAAGAAGCCAAGGCCCTGAGTTTAAGCTCCAGGACCAGCACCAAAAAAATAAAGACAGAGACAGGGAAAGGAAAGGAAAGAAACAGGAAGTCTGAGGCAGTGGACACGGCTTTGCTCCCCTGGCTGAGGGCTGGGCTGAGCTGAGCTGAGTCTTGCCTTGAGGTCTTGCTCCCAGGGAATTCACAAACCCCTCCAACTAGAACCAAACATGGCGGGCAGACCCCATGCACCCCTGTCTCCAGCTACCAAGCACTGGCCAGGGAAGGGGCAGGGCTGTCAAAGCCAAAGGCCTCTGCCCGCCACTCACATCACTACACCAGGAGTGCGGCAGCAGGCTTTGGAAAACTGGAGGGCAGAAAGTTAAGATTCATGGGTAAAATTTGATTTTTCTTTTAAATCACAAGGAAAGGAAAGGAAGGGAAGGGCTGAAGGAAGGAAGGAAGGAAAAGAAACCCAGGCATTTTCCTACCTAGCTATAATCCCAACCACTGAGAAACAGAGGTCTGCGGAGGACAGGTTCAAGGCCACCCCAAGCTGAGGGAGCAAGATCCGCATCCCAAAAACCAACCAACCAAGCATCAAAAACTTTTTTTAGGAGCTGGTGGTGTGATTCAAGTAATTGGACTACCACACAGATATCCCTGGGTTCAATCCCAAGATAGCACAAGGAAAAACCACTGCTCAGGTCCAGGCACTTGCTCTATTGACCAAAGTGGGTCCATGTGTGACTTTGAGCCTCTCAACCCCTCCACAGTGTCCCCTCAAACCCCCCCCCGGGGCGGGGGGAGAGGAGGGAGGAGACCCATGGGCCTTGCCCCACTGTTTTCCCAACTGGCCACCTGCTCCACTTCTAGCTTGGGTGGGAGGAAGGAAATCGAGGCAGGGCCTAGATGAGGAAGAGGGGACGGGGAGGATTGAAGAGAGACGAGAGCCACTCAGGGAGGTCCTGGGGGCAGGGACGGCCCCACCTCCCTCCCCACCCCCAGCACCCACCCCTGGGTGGACCAGACAGACAGCCCCTCCCCAAGACCCCCAGACACCCCCCCCTTGGGAGCTCAGTCCTTCCTGCTTCCCGCAGGCCACTGCACCCAGCCCCAGAAGCTGAGAAGCCATCCCTGAGAGAGGGGGGAACAGGGCCCAAATGCATCTTCTCCGATCAGCGAGGACTGGCCCTGCAGCCGAACAGCCCCAGCTCCCTCCCGTCCTCCCCATCCCCGCTCGCCAAGGGGGTAAGAAAAGATGCTTTGACCCTTTTCGCCCCATTGGCTCCCAGCCCCCTGCTCCTCTTGGCCCCGTGGGGTGAGGTCAGGGCGGGCCGGAGCGGGTGGGCAGCTCGGCCAGGGCAGGGCAGGGTGCCCGCTGAGTCCCACATGACAGATGCATTTCTGGCCCGGGAGCGTAACATGCCCTCGGAGAAAGAAGCGCATGTGTCCACCTCGGCCTGCCCCGCGCGCGCGCGTGGGTGTGTGTGTGTGCGTGTGTGCGCGCGCGCGTGCGTGTGTGCTGCATCTGTGCATCGTTCACCTGTGATGGGTGTCCCCCCCCAGCCCCCCTCCCCCCGCACCTTGAACCTGCTTGTGTCCTCTCGTCTCAGTGCATTTGGTTGTTGGGAGAAATAAAAGCCATCTCGACTTTATTTTGGTGATTTTATTTTGGTTTGGTTTGGTTTGAATTTCTGATTGGATGGTTCAGATCCTATTTTCTTTTCCTTGTTCTTTGATTATTTCTTTGTCCCCACCCCGTTCCCTCCCTCCTTCCTTCCCTTTTATTTTTGTGAGTGGGGGGTTGACTTTTTGAGTTGGTACCTCTCCTCCCCTCCTCCCATCCACTCTTCCCCTGGTTTTTCTTCTTTTTGCTTTTTCCTGAGTTGCTTTTTGTTTCTTTTCCTCTGCACCATTGCATTAATAGTGCTCTCTCTCCTCTCCCTCCTTATTTTGGGGGCGGGGCGGGTCTGGCTTGCTTTGTCGTTGTTTTTATTTTTTCTTGTCGGTTGGCTTCGTGTAGGGGGCCTCTGTGAGTGGTGACAGCTCTCAGCCGCTCGGGGCGGGTGGAGAGTCACCCTGCTTTCCTCCGTCTCCCCAGAATAACTTCATCAACCTGAGCTTCCTCCGCCTCTTCCGGGCCGCGCGGCTCATCAAGCTCCTGCGGCAGGGCTACACCATCCGCATCCTCCTCTGGACCTTCGTGCAGTCCTTCAAGGTGAGGGCGCTGCGGCGTGCGGGGGGTGGCGTCCCCCCCAGGCCCGGGATCCCCGAGGCTCCGGGGGCTCCGCGCCGCCTCACCGGCTGCTCTCCCCGCCAGGCCCTGCCCTATGTCTGCCTGCTGATCGCCATGCTTTTCTTCATCTACGCCATCATCGGGATGCAGGTGGGTCCTGAGCGCCCCAGCTGCCCAGAGCTGCCCGGGGGCCCGGAGGCAGCCATTGTTCATCCGGGGTCCCCTGGAGCCCCCAGGGCTGTGGCTGGCTGCCTCCCCGCCCCATTACCACCCTCCGATTCCCCAGGTGTTTGGCAACATCGGCATCGACATGGAGGACGAGGACAGTGACGAGGACGACTTCCAGATCACCGAGCACAACAACTTCCGGACCTTCTTCCAGGCCCTTATGCTTCTCTTCCGGTGAGGAAGGGGCGGGCTTGCGGTAGGGCGTGGCGTCGTCTGGGCGGGGCCTCGCTAGCCTCTTCCGGTTGGGAGAGCGCCCGCCCACATCCTTCCCTTCTGATTGGGCGAGGCTTGGCAGCATCTCTTCCGGTCTGGGCGTGGCCTCGCCTTTCTCTTCCGGCGGGTTTGCACCGCGCCTCGTCCAGCACCCAGGCGTCATCCGTCACTTCCGGTGGGGTTGGGCACACGCCGCGGGTGGCGTGGGCCTGTCCAGGCCACGGGCGGAGGGCGTTCTCCTCGGCGGCGCCCCGGGAGGCGGCCGAGGCTGCGGGAGGCCGGGGTGGAGTGACCGCAGGCCTGGAGAGGGAAAGCAGAGAAAAGGACACGCGCGGCTGGGGCGCTCGCCTGACGGCGCTTCGAGCGGTTGAAGCCTGAGACCGGAAGTGGGAAGGCGGGCGCTGGGCTGAAGGAGGCCGCCTGGGACTCGCTGTGGGATGGGGACGGAACTTCTGTCTGGGCCGAGGAAAATGATCCAGGGCGGAGGGGTGTGGTGGCTGCAGAGCAATACCAGCCTACTTAACGCTGCTGGGTTGTACATTCCAAAATGGTTGAGTCAGGTGCTCACGCCTGTAGTCCTCAGGAGGATGAGATCTGAGGATCGCAGATTGAAGCCAGCCAGAGCAGGAAAGTCTATTGGGGGGGAAGGGGGGCCGGGCGTGCTGAGGGCTCATGTGGCTTCCAGAGCAACCGATGAAGAAATGCCTCATAGTTAATAAGTTTCATATTAAATAAGTAATAAGGGGCTGGGAAGGTGGCTCAGTGGTAGAGCGCTTGCCTTGCATGCCTGAGGCCCTGGGTTCGATTCCTCAGCACCACATAAGCAAAAAGAAAAAAAAGCCAGAAGTGGCGCTGTGGCTCAAGTGGTAGAGCGCTAGCCTTGAGCTGAAGAGCTGAGGGACAGCGCCCAGGCCCAGAGTTCAGGCCCTATGACCGGACCCAAAAAAAAAAAAATCAGAACCTCCAGAGGATGAAGAATTAAACCCAAGAACATGGCCCAGCCCCTGTTTATACATTCAGACTGGCTGGGGGAAATTTTATTCGAGATAAGAGTTTCACAGACTTTCCTGCTCAGGCTGATTTTGAACCGAGACCCTCAGATCTCAGCCAAGTGTGAGCTACCAGCGCCTGAGATTATCTTAAAGGAGTTGGGGGTGGGGGCGGCAGCAGGAATCAGCCAAAGATGGGGGAACAAGGAAGTAGTGAGGCAGGCAGTTTTGATAACAGATCTAGGATGGCAGGGGTCACAGAGATAACAGGGACTCCTGGCTTTTGACAGCATGTCCACAGAAGGTCAGACACTCAGACAAGTGGAAAGTCTCAAGGACTTTTCTGTCCAGGTTGGCTTTGAACCAAGATCCTCAGATCTCCGCCTCCCTGAATAGCTAGGATGACGGGTATGAGCCACCGGTACCCGGCTATGTTGGCATGTTTAATGCTCCCTGGTCTTCACACAAGATGGATGAGAATTCCCCTGTCTGAGCTCCTAGGGAAAGTGGGATGATCAACCTGGGACTCGAACTCACACCTTGCCAACCTCAGAGCATGAGTGTCTGGGTCCCTGATGCCCCTCCCCCACCCTGGTCTGCAGGAGCGCCACCGGCGAGGCCTGGCACAATATCATGCTGTCCTGTCTCAGTGGGAAGCCATGCGACAGGAACTCCGGCATCCTCACGGCTGATTGCGGCAATGAATTTGCTTATTTTTATTTTGTTTCCTTCATCTTCCTCTGTTCCTTTCTGGTGAGTCTTTGGCCATGGAGGGGACATGCGGGAGGAGAGAGACAAATGGTTCTAACCCCAGAGCTCCAACTCCACAGGAGTGGACTTTTCTAGGATGTGACTGGTGGCAAAGACTTTCTCCTAGCCAGGCACCAGTGGCTCACGCCTGTCATCCTAGCCACTCAGGAGGCTGAGATCTGAGGATCACAGTTCAAAGCCAGCCTAGGCGCAGGAAAGACCTTGAGACTGTGATCTCTAAAGAACCACCAGAAAACCAGAAGTGGTGCTGTGGCTCAAGTGGTAGAGCACTAGCCTTGAGCTGAAGAGCTGAGGGGACAGCGCCCAGGCCCAGAGTTCAAGCCCCATGACCAATCAAAAACAAAGGTCACAAATGTTCCTGCCCAGGCTGGCTTTGAACTGCGATCCTCAGATCTCAGCCTCCTGAGTAGCTAGGATGACAGGCACCAGTGCCCAGCTTCCTTTATATTATTATTATTATCATCATCTTTTGAGTAGTTGCTCAAAGGATTTGCCATTCCCCAAAGATGAATACAGCGCATCTTGATCAGTGTCACCCCTTTCATCATCCGCCCCCATCCGGCCCTCCCTTCCTCCCCCACCTCTCCCCTCTCTCTCCCCTCCCCCATTCCGCTTTCTCTGGGCCTCCCTGGGCCCCGCAGATGCTGAATCTCTTTGTGGCTGTCATCATGGACAATTTTGAGTACCTCACCCGTGACTCCTCCATCCTGGGGCCGCACCATCTGGACGAGTACGTGCGGGTGTGGGCCGAGTACGACCCCGCCGCCTGGTAAGGTGCCATCTCCCCTGCCCTGCCCACCACCTGCCCACCTCCCGGACGGGCCACGCCGGCTAGTCCAGGAGTGAGATGGGAGGAATGGGGACTCCCTGATACACCTTAGGCTGAGCACCCGTGGGAGCCCTCCCTGCCCAAGCCCCCGGCCTCCCCCCACAGGAAAGGAGGGAGGCAAGGGTGGGAGCCCTGTCACAGAGCTGGGCCACAAGATGAGAGGGGAGCCAGGGCAAAGCTTAGAATAGATGCTGGGAAGGCGGCTCAGCGGTAGAGCACTTGCCTTGCATGCATAAGGCCCTGGGTTCCATTCCTCAGCACCACATAAGCAGAAAAAGCCGCAAGTGGCGCTGTGGCTCAAGTGGTAGAGTGCTCGCCTTGAGCTGAGATGCTGAGGGACAGCCCCCAGGCCCAGAGATCAAGACCCACGACTGACAAAAAAAAAATGAAATAGATGCTAGTCACCGTGGCTCACGCCTTTAATCCTGGCTTCTTGGGAGGAAGAGACTGGGGGACTGAGGTTCAAGGCTAGCCAGTGTTTGAGTGCAGAAGGGTACACCTGTCAACCCCGGGGACCCCGAACAGCCCACGCAGTACTGGGCATAAAACACAGCCCCACCTCACGAAGGACCAAGGAAGTGAACGCCGGTGGCTCACACCTGTCATCCTAGCTGCTCAGGAGGCTGAGATCTGAGGATCATGGTTTGAAGCCAGCCCAGGCAGGAGAGTCTGTGCCACTCTTATCTCCCGAAATAGTGCTGTGACACAAGTGGTAGAGCACCAGCCTTGAGCAGAAAAAGCCAAGTGAGCACAAGAGATTCTCTTTTCTGGCTCCAGGACAAGCACAAAACAATAAGAATGATAATAAATTGAAATAGGGAGTGGAGACATGTTTCAAACGGTAGAGCACCTGCCTAACACGTACACAGCTCTGAGATTCAATCCCTAGTACTGCATCCCCCCCCCCAAAAAAGAAAAAAAAACAGGAGGGCCAGGCATGAAGGCACACGCCTGTAATTCCAGCATTCAAGAGGCTGAGGAGGAGGATCACAAGTTCTAAGCCAGCCTGGGGTATGTAGCAGATCTTTCCAAAGCTCAGTGTCGAGCCTGAAAACGTCCCCCCAAGAAAAACAACAGGCCTTCAAGGGCCCTGTGAGGTTCCAGCCATGAAAAGACACCCCCACCTACACATACACACACACACACACTCTGCTGGGCACTGTGACTGACACCTGTAACCTAACTACTCAGGAGGCTCAGGTCTGAGGATGATGGTTCAAAGCCAGCCCAGGAAGTCTGTGAGACTCAAATCTCCCATTAACCCACAGAAAACGAAGTGGTACTGTGGCTCAAAGTGGTAGAGCTATGGCCTTGAGCGAAAAGCTCAGGGACAGCACCCAGACCCTGAGTTCAAGCCCTAGGACTGGCGCCAAAAGAGACACAGAGACTCCCCCCACACACATGGACACCAGCACCCCCTTCTCCCGGGAGCCTGAGCCTGTCCACATGACGGGAGGGGTCCTACCCTTGCATTCCCACAAACCCGGGCAGGCCCAGCAGGAGCCGGGGCAGCTGGGGAGAGCCATGGCTGGGGTTCCTTTGCCTGGGGCTCCTTTTAACTCTTCCCTCTTTTAATCCTAGGTCACAGCGGGGAGGTGCTGGCCCTTCAACCCCGGTTCCCCCTTGTGTCCCCCCTCGCCCCCTGTAGCCGGGGTAGATGGTGAGGGAGGGGCCTGGAGAGAGCCCCCTCCCCAGTCCGGAACCCTCAGCACCACCCTTTCCCTGGTGTGGGGGGATCTCCGGGTGCTCGTGGGGCGGATGCCTCTGGTCCCTGTCCTGAGTCTCTGTCACGCCATTCTTCACCCCAGGAGGCGACCCCTGCCTCTTCCTGGCTGCCTGGCTGTGCTCTGTGGGGAGCTGGTGTCATGGCAGGGCCCCCCCAGAGCTCCTCTAACTGGGTCTCTTCTCCTTTCAGCGGGCGGATTCATTATAAGGATATGTACAGTTTATTACGAGTAATAGCGCCCCCTCTCGGCTTAGGCAAGAAATGCCCTCATAGAGTTGCTTGCAAGGTGATTTTTCCAGAGACCTGCTGCCTCTCCATGGAATGAGCGTGGCTTGGGGTTCAACAATATATATATTTCATATATATATATACATAGAAAACTGAAGAAGGACAACAGCGCCATCTTTCTCTTGCATTATAAACTAGCCAAGTCTCTTAGCTGAAAGAATGCAATCACATAGGCTCAGCCAAGCATGGAGCATTATTTCCCTGCCCCCCCCCCAGCCATTTCTGCTTGCTCTTAGCTAAAGCCCATCCAGGGCCCCCCAGATCAGATAGCTCCCCTGTGGGGGAAAGGTGGTAATTTTGCATTGCCTGCCACCCCCCAAACACACACCATCACCTTCACTCTCCTCACCCCGCAAAAGCCCCAGCCCTCCTCTCTCCCCATCCTGGCTCCCCGGTTCCCCTCAGAGACCAGCCTCAGCCAGACGGACACCCCCAAACTGCCAAATCTGAATACACCGCTCTCTTTTCTCTTTCACACTCTGGAGCAATACAATGATCATTTTTAATGACCTTTTCTTCCATTTTTCCCCCCTTCCTCCTCTCTTCTGTTTATTTGGAATATCTATTTTATCATTCCCTGCCTCTTTCTCTACTTTGGCCAATTGTGTGGTTTGGTTTTCTTTATTATTATTATTTTGATGTTGGGTTTTGTGGTTTATTTTTTGGTGTATATGTGTTTTTCCTTTTTTTCCCGTTTCTTCCCCACTTCCCCTTTTCTCCCCCCCCTTCGTCCCCACCCCACCCCCCCCCCCCCCCCACCCCACCGGTTCTTGTGTTTCGGTTTTGTGTCTGGTGCTCCCAGGGGCCGCCTGTCTTACCCGGACATGTATCAGATGTTAAGACACATGTCTCCGCCCTTGGGTCTGGGGAAGAAATGTCCGGCCAGAATGGCTTACAAGGTAGTTTATCTTCACCACCCAGATCTCCAAGCACTGAGATGGTTTTTATTCTTTTTTTTTTTCCAGTGCTCAGAACAACCGTTCCAGCCTCTTTTCTTTTTTTCCAGCGTTTTCTTCCTCCTCCTCCTTCTTCATTGATTTCTTTCTTTCTTTTTTTCCTTGTTCTCCTCGAGTAACTGGCTCATGACCCCCTCGACTCTGCACACTGTGTCCGTCCTCTCCTGATGAGTGTCTACGCGTTTTGAGACTCCATTATGGCCAACACGCGGGGGGGAGGAGGAGGGGAGCCGCCCCCCACATCCCCACGAGCCAAATTGGACCCCATAGGCCTCCAGAGGAGGCGCCACGGCGTCTCTGCGCCCCTCACAGCTCCCAGGCCGCCACCCGCCCGCACACCTGAAGCTGCTCTCTGACTTAGGGACTTGGGGGGATCTGACACCTCCCCCCAGACACCCCAACATGCCTGTCCTTTGTTTCAGAGTGGGCCGGGGGCCCAGGCCGCGGCCGCGGGGGCGGGGGCTGCATGCTGCTGACGGAACGAGGGGTCTGCCCGACCTCCCTCGGGACCTCTGTCCGGGGGACCCCCCGGTGCCCGCGGACAGACGCTCTGTCCCCCTCCACTCCTCCTGGAGAAGTTCAGGAATGGCCTTTTTATTTAAGAGACCCCCAAATTAGCCTGTGGTCCCGTCTCCCCACCCCCCACCCCTGGGGCTTCCCTGTCCTCCCGTCTGTCCGCGTCGGTCCCCCCTCCACCTCTCTGCACCTGTGTCCCCCGGCCCCCAGCTTCCTCGCCCCCCTCCCCTGGCCTCCGCCCGGAAGGCTGTGTCCACGGCTCCACTCCCCCTCTTTTCCACGGAGCACATCTGCTGGAAAACCCGAGGGAGAGCCGCCCTGAGCAACGCGGACACCCCCACTTCCGAGATGGGGACCCGCCCTGACCCAAGAAACCGGCCCCCTCGTCGGCGTGACCCCCCCCTCTCCGGCCTCGGCCCCGCTTCCTATCCCTCTGGATCTGCCCTGACCCCCCCCTCCCATCTGTCTCACCCGTGTGGATCCCCTCGTGAACCCCAAACTTGTCCCAGCCCCCCCCAAACATCCGTGCCAAACCAGCGCGGGGCGCCGAGCCCCGGCCCGGGACGCAGGGACTCGCCTCGCCCCTGAGTGGCAGGGATGGCCGCCCCCCTCTCCCCGCCCGGGCACCGAGACCCCCGATCCGGCCACACCCCAGACACCTCCCACGGAGCTATGAATGAGTCTCCAGATGCTGTCTGCACGCGCCCTGTCTGTGCTGTGTGTGTGCGCGCCCGGCTGCTGCACGTGTGTCCGCGGCGGGCGCCGCCTGCCTGCCTGCCGCCCCTGCCACCCCGTCCGCCCGGGCCGGGCTGCCCGGGGCCGGGGCGGGACGGGGAGCCTGCCCTGCCGCCGGCCTGGGAATCCGCTGCCTGGGGCTGTTTGCCACCCGCTGCTTGAATCTGCCTCGTGTTCCTTCTCTTCGGAGTCACAAAAGTTTGCGACCCTTCGGGAAGAACTCTGGGGCAGGGCGCGGGGGAGGGGAGGAGAGGGAACGTCTAGAATGTGGGGGTCAAAAACAAAAAACCGGGGCCGGTGGCTCCCGCCTGTCATCCTAGCTACTCAGGAGGCTGAGATCTGAGGATCGCGGTTCAAAGCCAGCCCGGCCAGAACATCTGAGAGACTCTGATCCCCAATGAACCACCAGAAAGCCGGAAGTGGCGCTGGGGCTCAGGTGGTAGAGCGCTCGTCCAGGGCTGCGGGACAGCGCCCAGGCCCAGAGTTCAGGCCCCACGACTGCGGGGGGCGGGGGGGGGCTGGACCTCGTAAGCGCTGAGATCCAGGCCAGCCTGCGCTTCCGGCCAAGTTCGAGGCCAGCCTGGGAAGGCCCAGGGCTCCGTCCGGCCTTGGGTCAGACACCCACGGAGCGCCCGCGCCGAGTCTCCAGAGTTCTTCCTGCGGGTTTTCTGGGGTGAGGGATGGGGTGGCTTCTGGGGGGACCCAAGCAGGGGCCCCGGAGTGACCGCCCTCACCCCGGTTTCCTGTAGAGGCTCCTACGGATGGATCTGCCCGTGGCCGACGACAACACGGTCCACTTTAACTCCACCCTCATGGCGCTGATCCGCACGGCCCTGGACATAAAGATCGCCAAGGGTAAGGATGGCGAGCGGAGGCGGAGGGCAGCCGAAGGGCCCCCGCCGCCCGGGAACCAGGGACCTACCGCCCCCCTCTTCCTTCAGCCCCCCCCCACGCCCTCAGGGAGCGCCTTGCGCATGCGTGCCAGATATCGCTCCACACACAGGGGGGGGGGGGGGGCGCACGGCGGCGTAAACGAGGTCGGGAGGCCGCCAGGCCGCACAGCACGGGGCCGGCGCCTCGGTCGCTGCAGAGGCACGGAGGCGGGGGTCACACCGGGCTCCTGGGAGCAACAGAGAGGACAGGACAGGAGCCAGGGAGGAGAGGGGAAATCGAGGCAGAGATGGCAGCGCCTCCGGAGCCTGGGTGTGGAGTCCTGACTCGGGTGCTCACGGGCGCCATCTGCTGGGTGTATTACGGGGAAACGTGCTGGGAGGGCGGGACACCCGCCGTGGGGCGTGGCTAAATTCAAAGGTGGAGGCCCCGTGGGAGAGTTTTCGGCCTGCCCAGGCCCTGGGTTCCATCCCCAGCACCGTGCACGCGCATGCGCACACACATACTAGCCTGGAAGAGCCTCTGCTCCCAGGTTTGGATGTATCACCAAGAAGGTATACCAAACAAGGCCCAGCCGGGCGTTGGGGCTCACGCCTGTCATCCTAGCTACTCCGGAGGCTGAGATCTGAGGATCACGGTTCAAAGCCAGCCGGGGCAGCAAAGTCCGTGAAACATCTCCAATGAACCACCAGGAAACCGGAAGCGGCGCTGTGGCCCAGGTGGTAGAGCGCAGGGACAGCGCCCAGGCCCAGAGTTCAAGTCCTACAACCAAAAATAACCCAGAAGTGGAGCTGCGGAACAAGTGGTAGAGCGTTAGCCTTGTGCAAAAAGAAACTGAGGCCGCTACAGGATCGCTCCCCCCCCAAAAAAATACAGACTCAGGTGTTGTCACAAAGCCTCAGCAGGCTCTCCGTGGTATGGCTCTGACTGATAAAGGTTTGCTGAGGCTCTGTTCATCCCAATGACTTGCTGATGACTGGATGTGCTGATCCCAAAGCCGAAAGCCACGACCCTCTTCCCTCCTCCCTTCCCATCTGGGAGAGATGGGGGGTGGGGGGAGAAACACTGTTGGTCCTGAGCTGCTTTTGCTGAAGGCTAGTTCTCTACCACTTGAACCTTCCTACTTTTTAGTGGTTCATTGGAGCTAAGTCTCATGGACTTTCCTGCCCAGGCTGGCTTTGAACCACGATCCTCAGATCTCAGCCTCCTGAGTAGCTAGGATGACAGGCGTGATCCACCTGCGCCTAGCTTCTGTTTTGTTCTTGAGACAGAGTCTGTGTGGTGGGGACTGGCCTGGAATGTGTGATCTTCCTGCCTCCTCCCCCTTAGTAGCTGGGATTACAGGCATACTTCACCATGCCGAGCTGGTCTCTCTCCTTCTTATAAAGGACCCAATCATGGGACTATATCTTGGTATCAGTTTTTGTTTCTTACTTTGAGACAGTTTCTCACTATGAAGCCCAGGCTTACCTAGACCTTTTTTTTGTTTTGTTTTGTCTTATTTTTGGTCTGTCATGGGGCTTGAACTCTGGGCCTGGTCACTGTCCCTCAGCTCTTCAGTTCAACGTAAGCACTGTACCGCTTGAGCTACAGTGCCACTTCTGGTTTTCTAGTGGTTCATTGGCGATAAGAGTCTCATGGACTTTCCTGCCCAGGCTGGCCTTGAACTGAGAGATCCTCAGATCTCAGCCTCCTGAGTAGCTAGGATGACAGGCGTGAGCCACCTGCACCCAGCTTTACCTGGAACTCTTGATCCCCCTGCCTCAACCTCTCCAGTTGCTGGGATTACATATGTGACCACCAAACCCACCTCCACCAAAACCCTAGTCACCTCCCAAAGGCCTCACCTCTAAACCCCATAGTCAAATTAAGTTTCCACTTGTATTTATTTATTTTTGTACTGATCCTGGGCTTGAACTCAGGGCCTGGGCACTGTCCTTGATCTTCTTTTTGCTCAAGGCTAGCACTCTACCATTTGAGCTACATCTCCACTTCCCAGATTGTTTGGTAGTTTATTGGAGCTGAGTCTCATGGATTTTCCTGCCCGGGCTGGCTTTGAACCAGGATCCTCAGATCTCAGCCTCCTGAGTAGCTGGGATGACAGGTGGGAGTCTCAGCAACCAGCTGCAGAGCTTGTCTGAATACGCAGGGGGAGCTCAGGAGGGGGCAGTGACATTTAACCCCACAGGATGTCCCCACATCCTGTGAAGGAGATCCCATCCCTGGCCGCCTGAGCCTTCGCCACGCCGATCACCAAACAGGTCCTGCTGTTGTCATCACATTTCACAGATGGGGAAACTGAGGCAGGGGGTAGCGTAGCCCAAGCCACGCAGGTGGTGAGTGAGATTTGCGGCGCACAGTTGGGGCGGTCAGGTAGCCGGGAGGTGTGGACTCCGAGGCCCCGGTCAGCTCTGCCCGAACCCCCATCGCAGGTGGAGCCGACAAGCAGCAGATGGACGCGGAGTTGCGGAAGGAGATGATGGCCATTTGGCCCAACCTATCACAGAAGACGCTGGACCTCCTGGTGACTCCACACAAGTGTAAGAGCCGGCCACACGCAAGGGGGAAAAGCGCGCCAGGGAGGTGGCAAGGATGGGGGGAGAGGGGAGAGGAAGGGGGGCCCTGGTAAGCCGACTCTGTGCCCCACAGCCACGGATCTGACGGTGGGGAAAATCTACGCTGCCATGATGATCATGGAATACTACCGCCAGAGCAAGGCCAAGCGGCTCCAAGCCATGCGGGAGGAGCAGGTACTCGAGGCCTGATCTGAGATGGGGGGGGGGGCTGTTACCATGGCGACCTGCCAGCATCAGGGGCGTGGCCAATTCCGGGAAGGTCCGGAGGCTGAGCGCGGATCCTGGGGCGTCGCGGGTGGAATCCATCCCGGCCAGGAAAGTCCGTGAGACTTCGCTCCCATGAACCACCCCAAAAAGTGGTAGAGCGCCAGCCTTGCCGGGGACACGCGCGCGCACGCGCGACCCCCGGGGAGGCCCGGCGCTCGGCCGTCTTACACACCCCCGGCTCACTGTCTCCCCAGAACCGGACGCCGCTCATGTTCCAGCGCATGGAGCCCCCGTCCCCGACGCAGGAGGGGGGGCCCGGCCAGAACGCCCTCCCCGCTACCCAGCTGGACCCGGGCGGAGGCTTGTGAGTGTCCCTGGGCCAGGAGAAGGGGTGTGGGTGTGGGTGCCCCCCGCGCCCCTCGCCATGCCGGCCTCCGTCCCCCACGCAGGATGGCTCACGAAGGCGGCATGAAGGAGAGCCCGTCGTGGGTGACGCAGCGGGCCCAGGAGATGTTCCAGAAGACGGGCACGTGGAGCCCGGAGCGAGGGCCCCCCGCCGACGGGCCCAGCGCCCAGCCCAACTCGCAGGTGCGGCGGCCCCCCGCGCAGGCCCCTCCCGCCACGCGCCCGCCCCCCCCCCGCGGCCTGGGCCGCGGCCCCCGGGGCTCACGCGTGCCATCCTCTTGGCCCGCAGTCGGTGGAGATGCGTGAAATGTGCACGGAAGGCTACTCGGACGGCGAGCACTACCTCCCCATGGAGGGCCAGGCCCGCGCCGCCTCCATGCCCCGCCTCCCCGCCGAGAACCAGGTGAGGGCTTTCGCCGCCCCGCCCGCGCCAGCCACGCCCATCCGGGAGGGGCGGGGCTCCTGCCTCCCCTTTTCCTCGCCACGCCCACTTTGGGGCGGGGCAGGACCTCCGGAGAGGTCGGGGCGCTGGCCTCCCCTCCCCCACACACTCCAGGCATCTCTCCTTTGGGCACTCAGGGCTGGCTGTACACAGGCCACACCCACTCCAGGCCACACCCACCACCCACTCCCAGCGGCCTGGACCTCCCCAAGTAAAGCCAGAGAGGCGAAGGGGTGTCCTGGGCAGAACTTGGTGGCTTCCCTTGACTCGCTCGCTATGGGGGAAGGGGGGCAGTGAGAAGCCACTGGGGGCAGTCTCTATCAGAACATGTATGACAACTGCTGGGCGACACTGACGCACACCTGTAACCCAAGCCACTCTCCTAACAGGATCACATTTTGAAGCCAGCCAGGGCAGGAAAGTCTTATCTCTAATTAACCAAC
Organism: Dipodomys ordii; assembly: GCF_000151885.1. Lineage (NCBI taxonomy): Eukaryota > Metazoa > Chordata > Mammalia > Rodentia > Heteromyidae > Dipodomys > Dipodomys ordii. Next base: position 653,736 of record NW_012267400.1, on the reverse strand, counting down.
AAAAATCTTATCTCTGATTAGCCAACGAAAACCAGACTGGAGCTGCGGCTCAAGTAGTAGAGATTGTTTTTTTTTTTTTTTTTAGTTTTTGGTTTTTGCCAGTCCCGGGGCTTGAACTCAGGGCCTGGGCACTGTCCCTGGGCTTCTTTTGCCCAAGGCTAGTGCTCTACCACCTGAGCCACAGTGCCACTTTTTCTGTGTATGTGGTGAGGAATTGAACCTTGGGCTTCATGCATGCTAGGCAAGCATTCTACCACTAAAGCCACCTTCCCAGCTCACCAAGTGGTAGAGTTCTAGATTTGAGGTTTTTTTTTTTTTTTTTTTTTTAAATCTAAGACAGTTCCCAAAACCTGAAAAGAGAAAGGGCTGGAGATATGCTCAAGCGGTACAATCCCTGCCTATAAAGGGTCCTAAATCCACAGTGCCGCCACAGAAAGTCTAGGCACCAGTTGCTCATGCCTATAATCCTAGCTACTCAGGGGGCTGGAATCAAAGATTTGAGGTTTGAAACTATCCAGACAGAAAAATATGCTAGACTCTTATTTCCAATTAACCAACAAAAACCTAGAACTGAAGACATGGCTTGAGTGGTGGGGCACCCGTGAGCAGAAAAGGCCTCGTTCCACACGCACAGGCGTGCACACATACAGGCCAGGCACCCATAGCTCATGCCTGTCACCTACTAGAGCGCTAGCCTTGAGCTCAGGGACAGCACCCAGGCCGAGTTCAAGCCCCAGGATCTGAAAAAAAAAAAAAAAAGAAGGAAGGAGGGAAGGAGGGAGAAAAAAGAGGTTGAGATCTGAGGATTACTTTCTAATCCAACCCAGTCAGGAAAGCCCGGGAGACTCAACTCTGATTAACCACCAAAAAGCCTGCTATCCGAGAGCAAAAAAAGCTCAGGCCTGCGCTGGTGGCTCATATATGTAATCCCAGCTACTCAGGAGGCTGAGATCTGAGGATCACAGTTCAAAGCCAGCCCAAGCAAGGTTTGTGAGACTCTTATCTCCAATGAACAACCAGAAAACTGGAAGTGGTGCTGTGGCTCAAAGTGGTAGAGTGCTCATCTTTGAGCTGAAGAGCTGAGGGACAGCACGCAGGCCCAGAGTTCAAGCCCCATAACCTACCAAAACAAAAGCTCAAGCTGGGCACCGGTGCCTCACACCTGTAATCCTAGCTACTCAGGAGGCTGAGATCTGAGGATCGCGATTCAAAGCCAGCCCAGGCAGGAAAGTCCTTAAAACTCTTATCTCCAGGGCTGGGAAGGTGGCTCAGTGGTAGAGCACTTGCCTTGCATGCATGAGGCCTGGGTTTGATTCTTCAGCACCACATAAGCAGAAAAAGCCAGAAGTGGCACTATAAGCAGAAAAAGCCAGAAGTGGTGCTATGGCTTGAGTGGTAGAGCACTAGCCTTGAGCTGAAGAGGTGGGACACCAGAGTTCAGGCCCCATGACTGGCCAAAAGAAAACAAAACAATAAACCAATAAACCACCAGAAAACTGGAAGTGGTGCTGTAGCCCAAGTGGTAGAGCGCTAGCCTTGAGCTGAAGAGCTGAGGGACAGAGCTCAGACCCAGAGTTCAAGCCCCACGACCAACAACAACAACAAAAGAAGCTCAGGGACAGCACCTAGGCACTGAATTCCGTGCCCAAGACTGCCCCCCCCCTCAAAAAAAGAGAAAACCATAGAACCTGAACTAGGATTACAGGTGCTGTGGCTCACACCTGTAATCCTAGCTACTCAGATTGGAGGACCACAGTTCAAAGCCAGCCCAGGCAGGGAAGACTACTCAGAAAAAGCTGGAAGTACTGCTGTGGCTCAGGTGGTAGAGGCCTAGCCTTGAGCAAAAGAAGCTCAAGGACAGTGCCCAGGCCCTGAGTTCAAGTCCCGGGAAAGGAAATGTAAAACAAAACAAAAAACACCACTACAGGGTTAGAGGTGTAGCTCAGAGGTAAAGCGTGTGCTTAGCATGTGAAAGACCCTGGTTTTTATCCCCATCACACAGGCATGTAACACGCACGCTTATGTACACACATGGAAGTGTGCACCTGCTGCACATGACATACAGCGGGTGTGTGCATGCGTGCTTTGTAGACACAGGTGCTCTGTGCAGGCTTGCACGTATACATGGGTCCACACTGCAGAAAGAGTCCAGGCTGGGTTTGGGCCTTGCATTTCCTCTCTAGAGGGTGGGGTGTGTGTGTGCAGATTTGTGTGTGTGTATGTGTGTGATTGTGTGTGTGTCTGCTTTAACCCAGCTGCGGGGCAAATGATCCCTCCTGCACCATCACCCCAAGGAGCGAAGGCTGAAGGCCACGCAGGGGGTGCAGGGGTGGCATGTCTGGCTGCGAGCGCTTGGCGCGTGGCCCTGGCGGTGTCTGCACGAAGTGGAGGCTGTGCTGTGCCTGGCTGGAGCAAGGCTGCCCGCGGGCGCCGGTGCATGTGGCTGGCTGAGCTGCTGGTCTCAGGACTGGGCTGGGACCCGCTGTGTCGGCCGCAGGCCGCCCCCTGGGGCGAGGGGAGGAGCCTGTAACCCTAGCCACGCAGGAAGGTGAGATCTGAGGAATGAGGTTCAAAGCCAGCTGCGGCAGCTGAGACTCCTCTCCAATGAACCACCCCCCACAACACCACGTGGAGCTGCGGCTCCTGTGGTAGAACGCCAGCCTGGAACACAGATGCTCAGGGCCAGCGCTCAGGCCCTGAGTTCAAACCCCAGGACCAGGAAAAAATTAGAATAAAAGGCTTTGAGCCTCAGCTGGAGCCAGGGTGGGTGCATCGCTTGAGGCTGGAGCCAGGGGCCTTGCTGTACCATCTGTCTGTCTCCTGCCTCCGCCATCTGTCCGTGTGTCTCCTGTCTGTCTCCTCTGTTGTTTTTTCCCCCCTGGGGGGGACAGCTAGCAGATCCCAGGGTGCCATCACCCACCCTCCGACTCTTAACTTCTCTCTCTTCCCCTCCTCCATGCGCCTCCCTCCCGCTCCCTCCTTTTATATTTATTTCCTTCTTTCTGTTTTTCTGTGTGCACCATCTGGGGCTGGGACAGAGGAGAAGGGGCCGGCCACGTGGGAATAACCTCAGCGTATGTACTGCGCCTGCGCCGAGCCCGGCCCCTCTTCCTCCCCACCCCCTGGGCAGCCCCCCATCACCTCACTGTCCCCCACCCCCAGCTTTTCTTTGTAGACCACACCCTTCCCCCCACGGAGCCTCCTCTTCCTCATACGTTGTGTGTGTGGCAGGGGGTCACCCCTCACCCCTCTCCCTCCTCTGAGCCCCCAATCTAGGGGGCTCCTTGCCCCCCCAAGAGATGGCCTGGTTCCCCAAGCTCCTGTTTCAAACCTGCCACCGACCCTGGAGAGCCTGTCCTGGCTGAGCCTTGGTGAAAAGAGGGGGGTCCCCGTCTTGTCCACGGATGGCAGAGCTGATGGGGGTAGGAAGTGGGGGACTACGGCTGGCCGTCCCCCAGGGTCCCCGAGGCTAGGGCAGGCGGCCGGGGTCAGAGCCGTGGGAAGCTCAGGGCCGGTCCGTCCTGGCCCGCCAGGGTCCCGGGCTTGGGGTCCTCCGGCACGAGGGACGTCAGGACGGGCCCGGGAGACCCCAGAACAGACCCTAAGTGCAGCCCTGGAGCCGGGGGACACAGGGGACCCCGGCTCCACGCCGGGAAGCCAGGCCCAGCCCCTGCCGGACGCGCGGGGCCCCCGCTGACCGGGGCCCGGGCCTGTCCCCTCCAGACCATCTCGGACACCAGCCCCATGAAGCGCTCGGCCTCCGTGCTGGGCCCCAAGGCGCGGCGGCTGGACGACTACTCGCTGGAGCGGGTGCCGCCCGAGGACGCCCCGCGCTTCCACCAGCGG
>NW_012267400.1:642252-648059 GCF_000151885.1 Dipodomys ordii | reverse complement strand
GACCGGCCCCGCCCCCGACGCGGGGCGGGGCCACGGGCAGACCCGCCCCGCCGGCCTGGGATTCGAACCTACGCAGCCCCTCTCCGGAGAACTTTCGGGGAACACGACAAAAAAAAAAATACACAAAAAAATAACCTTTTTAAAAAGAAAACGGGGGGAGAAGTAGCTTGTATTGATGAGTTTTATCATCTGCCTGACTGGATCCTTCCTTTCCCGGACACTGCGCGGGGCCGGCGGGAAGGAGGGGGCCGGCACGCACCCAGAGAGCTTGCGGGGTGACCCCACCGACCCCCACTACTGCCTGCACCCGCCAACCTAAGAGGAAACGTCATCATAACCAACGACTTCAAAAAGGACACACAAAATAATGATCGAGGAACACGAAACTCAGCATTTTTTCTGTCACTTGGTTCTGCTCGAAACAACAAAAGAAGAGGAAAAAAAGAAAAGGAAAAATCACCTCCACCAACTCACTCGCTCCCGGCTTCATTTACTTTCTTTTTCTTTTGACTTTCGGTTTTTCTACTTTGTTTTCCTTTTCTTTTCTTTTTTTCCTATCTCGTTTGAAAACTGTGGGCTTGGGACTGTGAATTATTGCATGACATTAAAAAAGAACAAAAAAAATAAAAAAAAAGTTGAATCCAACTTTTGGAACGCCTTTGTGACTTGGTCAACGTCTGAAGAGGGTCAGGGAAAAGGGGAGGGGGTGCTTTGCTTAGTTTTAGAAGAGATTAAAATGGCTAGGGGACTGGGGCGGATCAGCTCTTCCCCCTCCCCCAATAGAGGCCCTGGGTCCAACCTAGCCAGTGAGAGATGAGTCTGGTGAAGCTAAGGGTTATTACCCTAAATCACTACCAGCTCTGTCCGAATTTCTATGTAGAGTAAGAGAAATTCCTACGGCCACTGAAGGCTGGAGGCTCAACACCTGTAATCCCGGCGGCTGAGATCTAAGCAACTCGGTCTGAAGCCAGCCCAGGCAGGAAAGTCCAGGAGACTCTTAATTTCCAGTTAACCAGCAAAAAGCTGGAAGTGGAGCTGTGGCTCTAGTGGTAGAGTGCCAGCCGTGAGTGAAAGTTCAGAGGCAGCAACGAGGCCCTGAGTTCAAGCCCAGGACCAGCGAAATAAGTAAACACCTAAATATATATATATATATATATATATATATATACATATATATATATATATATATATATATATATATATATATCATCCTAGGGGCCCCCAAATCCAAAACCAAGGCACTCCTAAGAATGCAGTATCCTGGGCTTGCAGCTGCCTCCAAGGTGAGAATTAAAGAATTCTGGGGACTCACCCCTGTAATCGCAGCTACTCAGGAGGCTGAGATCTGGCAGAAAAATCCATGAGACTCATCTCCAGAAAACCAGAAGTGGAGCTGTGGCTCGAAGTGGTAGAGCACAAGCCTTGAGTGAAAAAGCTCAGGGACGGTCCAGGCCCTGAGTTCAAGCCACTGGACTGACAACAACAACAAAGAGCTCCCGACGCCTTAACTTTGGGGTTTGCAGCCTCTGGGCCATGAGCATTTCAGTTGGGGTAGAGGCTGGTCACACACTCCTGTAATACAGGTGCCCAGATTGGTGGAGGAGCCTGGACGTCATGCGTGAGCGTCGGGTGGTGCTCACAGAAGTGACCGTGGCCTCCGCCTTTACCGGGGTGGGGTTTCCTGTGAAGCCCAGCTTCACGCCGAGTTTGCCTCTCACGTACAGAGAGACAACTCAGCCCAGCACCTGCTGGAAGCCAGGTGCTGAACGGGTTGACAGGAGCGCCTGTCCGGCTGAGCGTCTTCCGAGGGGCAGCCCCAGAAATCGCTTTCAGCCGCCCACACCCCACCCCAAATCTGCTCTGACGGAGCCATCTGCTACACTGTCGCCCACGTTCCACCCGTCCTTCTGTCCCTGCCACCTGCTCCTGCTCAGCCCTGCATCCCGGCCTCGCTTCCGTCTGCCCATCACCCTGGGGAGCTTCCCCCCGGCTCCAGGGCACCTCCCAGCCCCACCCCGCCCTGCCCGCCCCCTTCAGCACGGAGTCTGGCCAGCTGCGATCCTCAGGCCCCCAGGAAATGCTCTGCAGATTACACACAAGCTAGCGCTGGTTCTTTCTTGCTCACAGCTAGCACTCTACCACTTGAACCACACCCCCAGCATTTTGCTAGTTGATTGGAAATGGAGCCTTACAGACTTCTCTACCTGAAATGGCTTTGAACCTTGATCCTCAAATCTCAGTCCTCCTAAGTAGTTAGGATGGCAGGCATGAACTCTTGGCACTTGGCTTGGTTTGGTTTAAAGGTGGGATCTTCTTCTCACCCAGGGTGGCCTTGAATGCAAGGTCTGCTTCATGTGAGCACTGGGATTTTCCAAGTCCTGGCTTGGAGGGGGGAGAGGAGTTGTTTTGTGTGTGTGTTGGTCCTAGGGCTTGAACTCGGGGTTTGGGTGCTTTTAAACATTTGGTTACTGAAGGTTGGCGCTCTACCACTACAGCCACAGCTTTGGCTTTTCGGTGGTTCATTGGAGTTGAGGCTCATAGATTTTCCTGCCCAAGCTGGCTTCACACCATGATCCTCAGATCTCAGCCTCCTGAGTAGCTAGGATGTCAGGCATGAGCCACCAGTTCCTGGCTACAGAAAAAAGTTCAGGGTGTTTGGACACATGCTCCTAAAAGAGAGAGAAAGTTGCATGATCACCCTGGTGTTGTAAAACTACAAGTAAAAATGAATTTAGGGGCTGGGAAGGTGGCTCAGTGGTAGAGTGCTTGCCTAGCATGCATGAGGCCCTGGGTTCAATTCCTCAGTACCACATACACAGAAAAAGCAGAACTGGCACTGTGGCTCAAGTGGTAGAGTGCTAGCGTTGAGCAAAAAGCAGCTCAGGGACAGCGCCCAGGCCCTGAGTTCAAGCCTGAGGACTGGCAAAAAAAAAAAAGCCAGGCCAGGCACTGGTGGCTCATGCCTGTCATCCGCTAGGAGGCTGAGAGCCAAGGATCATGGTACAAAGCCAGCTCCAGCAGCAAAGTCCTCCAGACTCTTATCTCCAAAAAACCACCAGAAAACCGGAGGTGGCGCTGTGGCTCAAGTGGTAGAGCGCTCTCCTTGAGCGGAAGAGCTGAGGGACAGCGCCCAGGCCCAGAGTTCAAGCTCCATGACCTGACCCCCCCAAAAAAAAAAAAAGGAAAGAAAGAAAGGTGCTGGTGGCTCACAAGGCCTGTCATCCCAGCTACTCAGGAGGCTGGGATGTGAGGATTGGTGTTCAAAGCCAGCCCAAGAAGGAAAGTTTATGAGACTCTTATCTCCAATAAACTACTCAGAAAAAGCCATTAGTGGCTCTGTACTCAAGTGGTAAAGCACCAGCATTGGACAAAAAAAGTGAAACAAAGCCAGGCACTGGTGGCTCACACCTGTCATCCTCGCGACTCAGGAGGCTGAGATCTGAGGACTGCTGTTCAAAGCCAGCGTAAGCAAGAAAGTCCACGAGACTCTTATTTCCAATGAACCGGCCAGAAAACTGGAAGTGGTGCTGTGGCTCAAAGTGGTAGAGAGCTCGCCTTGTGAGGAGCTGAGCGCCCAGGCCCTCAGTTCAGGCCTCACAACCAACAAAAACAAGCAAAAACCTGAGGCCCTAAGTTCAAGCCCCAGTGCTGGCACACAAAGAATTAACAAGGACGGGGGCCTGGCTGACAGGGAAAAGTAAAGCTCTTGCCTAGTGAGCCCAAAGTCCTGAGTTCAAGCTCCAGCACTTAAAATAAAAACAAAGCAGACTATTAAATGAAGCATCCCCCAAATAGGCTTTATTCAAGGGGCAGGGTCCCCATGTCCGGCAACCCCAGGGCCGGGAAGGGGACAGGGCTGGGGGAAGGACCTGGCCGCCTGTGTTTGGGTCAAGGAAGTTTCAGGCAGGACGACACTGCCACCTAGTGGTCTGTTCATGAATCACCTGGGTTGAGCCGGGCATCAGGGCATCAGTCGATGGAGAGAAGTTCAGGGTAAGAGGAGGCCTGTGGATGTAAGATGGAGGCTTCTAAGTTTGCGCATGCCCGCATGCACAAGGTCTGGGACTTGAATTCAGGGCCTCTGTGTTCTCACCTAGCTTTCTTGCTCACAGCTGGCGTTCTACCACCTGAGCCGTGCCTCCAGGCTAGCTTTTTGTTCATTATTTGGAGATGGACTCTCTGAGTTTCCTGCCCAGGCAGGCCTTGAAACTTGATCCTCAGATCTCAGCCTCCTGAGTAGCTGGGATGACAGGCGTGAGCCACCAGCACCAGGTGAGGCTTCTTTGTATCTGCTAGCCATCTTCTCTAAATCCACCCCTTCCTGCCACATCCCTGCCTGCCAGGGCTCACTGCGGGAATCAACCACCAAACTGCAGCGAACACAACTCAGGGCCTGGATTCCATCGCCCCCACTACCCAAAAAGCAAAGCCAAGTTCAAGATGGTTCAAGGGATTAAGTCAGCACTCCCCAGCTGGCGGAAGAAGCCAACCAAGAACTGGGAGACCAAACAGCCGCTGCGGCATTCTTTTTTTTGGGTCCGGTTGTGGGGCCTGAACTCTGGGCCTGGGCGCTGTCCCTCAGCTCTTCAGCTCAAGGCCAGCGCTCTACCACTTGAGACTCAGCCCTACTTCCGGCTTTTTCTGCTTATGTGGTGCTGAGGAATGGAACCCAGGGCCTCTGGCATGCAAGGCAAGCGCTCTGCCACTGAGCCACCTTCCCAGCCCCGCTGCAGCATTCTTTTGGGAGCCCCTCGGAGGCTCCCTGCCCAGCTCTCGGTCTGAGTCCTGGGTGGGGGGGCATCCCCAAAGACGCACAATGGAACCACCAACAGACATCTAAAGACTGCTTTGTCCCCAAACGATAGTGACCGTGCATAAGAAGGTCAGGAGCGGGCTGGGAAGGTGGCTCAGTGGTAGAGCGCTTGCCTTGCATGTATGAGGCCCTGGATTTGATTCCTCAGCACCACATAAGCAAAAGAAAAAAAGCTGGAAGTGGCGCTGTGACTCAAGTGGTAGAGCGCTAGCCTTGAGCTGAAGAGCTGAGGGACAGCGCCCAGGCCCAGAGTTCAGGCCCCACAACCGGACCCAAAAACAAAAAACAAAACAAAAAAAGAAGGTCAGGGGCAATGGATGTGAGGCAGGCTATGTTTCTTACTCCTGTAATCCCAGCCACTCAGGAGGCCATGAGGATGGAGTTTCAAAGTCAGCCCAGGGGAATCCATCCCAGAGATTCTTATCTCTAATTCACCAGGAAAAAATAATAATAAAACGCTGAAGGTAGCTGAGCACCAGTGGCTCCCGCCTGTCATCCTACCTACTCAGGAGGCTGAGATCTGAGGATCGCAGTTCAAAGCCAGCCCGGGAAGGAAAGACTCTTATCTCCAATAAACCACAAGAAAACCAGAAGTGGTACTGTGGCTCAAGTGGTAGAGCGCTCGCCTTGAGCTGAAGAGCTGAGGGACAGCGCCCAGGCCCAGAGTTCAAGCCCCACAGCCAACAAAAAAGAAAAAGGAAAAGGAAAAAAAACGCTGAAGGTGGATGGTATGGCACAAGTAGTAGAGCACCAGCCTTGAGCAACAGAAAAAGCATAGAGACAGCCCTGAGTTCAAGCCCTGGGATCAGCTACAATAAGTGATGACGATTCAGGGGCCAGCTCCACACTTAAGTGGCAGGTGCTGCAGGTTCCATGCCCAAAGCCCAGTGTGGGGGGGGGCCAGGGCATGCGCAATGAGGACTGAGGGCAGGGCGACCAAAGTACACAACAGAGCTGCAACCTAAACCCGGGGATCAGCGCTGGGGGACGGGGG
>NW_012267400.1:636632-640437 GCF_000151885.1 Dipodomys ordii | reverse complement strand
CTTCCCAGCCTTCCCCAGCCTCCCTCAGCCTTCCCTAACCCCCCCAGGCCCTCCAGCCTCCCCCAGCCTCCCCCAGACCCCCAGCGCACCACACCCCAGAGTCTGGTGCCGTTTCTGAGGATCACAAAGAGGATGGAGTCACAGGTGGCACTCCATGGCTTGGGGACGGAGATGTCACCCGGGAGACAGGGCAGTGGAGGTCGTGGCTCAGTGGGTTCCCTTTGCCAGTGGCGCCACTTCCACCACCAGGAGCCCCAAAGAAAGATCAGATCAGGTCTGGGAAGGTGGCTCAGTGGTAAAGTGCTTGCCTCGCATGCATGAGGCCCTGGGTTCCATTCCTCAGCACCACATAAGCAGAAAATGCCAGAAGTGGCAGAGCGCTCCCTTGAGCAAAAGAAGCTCATAGCCGGGCGCTGGTGGCTCACACCTGAAATCCCAGCTACTCCGGAGACTGAGATCCGAGGATCAACGTCTGAGCCAGTCAGCGAGGGAGACACTGATCTCCAATGAACTAGCAAAAAGCCACACGTGGAGCTGTGGCTCAAGCGGTAGAATGCCAGCCTTGAGTGAAAAAGCTATGGGAAAGTGCCTGGGTCCTGAGTTCAAGTCCCAGGACCAGCGCATGTGCGCGCGCGCACACACACACACGCGCGCGCGCGCGCACACACACACACACACACAGACCACCCACAGAGACACCCAGTGACGGCGGCAGCGGGGTGCGGCAGCGCCTGAGGCCTGGGTGGGAGGAGGCCGAGGTTCTCAGAGTCCTGTGCCGGGCGTCTCCGTGGGAAGCTGCGGCTGAGCACCGAGGCGTGGGGCATGAAAGGCGCAGCCACCCGCCCAGTCTGGCCAGGTCACCAAGCCCAGGCGTGGCATCTTGAGGCTGTGTTGGCAGAAGGTAGCGCAGAGCTGGGAGTGGAGCTGTGGCTCAAGGGGCAGAGCGCGGGCAGGAAGGCAGGAAGGAAGGCAGCAAGGAAGGAAGGAAGGAAGGAGGAAGGCAGGAAGGAAGGAAGGAAGGAAGGAAGGAAATGCAGAAGTAGGCAGACGCTGTGCACAAGGCTTTATGGCACAGGCTGGTGCTCTACCACCTGCACCACGCCTCCAGTCCCCACACTCAGTAGCCATTTGGAAGACTGGAAGGCTAACTCTTTCTCCTGGACCAGCACAAGACCCCAAAAGCAAAAGGTCCCCCAGTCCCACGCTTCTGTACCCTGAGTCGGAGCCTGTCCCCCCCCCCCGCCCCTAGGGAACTGTAGGCTGCCCCTCCCTTCCTGAGATACCTAGGGAAGTTCATTCTAGAAGAAAGCCACCAGCCGGGCACTTGTAACTCCCGCCTGTCATCCCAGCTACTCAGGAGGCTGCCAGCTGAGGAGCACAGTTCCAAGCCTGCCTGGGCAGGAAAGTCCCTGTGACTCTTGTCCCCAAGTATTCAGCCAGAAGTGGTGCTGTGGCTCAAGTGGTAGAGCGCCAGCCTTGAGCCCGCCACGCACACGGGCCCTGAGTCCAGGCCCCAGGGTTGGCACAAATGAGAAAAGAGAAGAAAGAAGAAAGAACAAAAGACGGTGGCTTTGAGGGTGGACAGCCTCACAGGGGCTGCCGGGCTCTGCTGCACCCGAGCTTAGTCTCCCCTGCTGTTTGTCTCAGCCTTCAGGGCTAAAGGTCACACCCTGGTGCGGTGCTGTGCGGGAGTCTCTTCCAGTCGGGCAGGTTTGCTGGCACTGGCACCCAGGGCCCAGTGCATGCTGGGTAAGCGCTCACCACCCAGCCGCGCCAGCCCCAGCCCTGGCCTCTGGCTTCTCTCAGGAAGGAAGGCTCTTGCCGCCGACGCAGGCTTCTTCGGCAGGCATTAATTGGCCCCTTGGGAAGTGGGCATCCTATAGGGAACAGATGCAAAGTCACCCCAAGGATGAGTCTAAAGAGGAGGCCAGCGAGAGGGAGGAGGGGGGTGAAAGGCTGCCAGCCAGGCCAGGAGCCTGGGGGAGGGGCTGCTTCTGCACCCCAGCTGCGGATCTGAGGAGCCGGGGTTCCATCCCAGGGAGGAGGGGGGGGAGGAGGGGGAAGGAGAGGAGGAGGAGGCTGGTACAAGCCTAGCAAGCAAGCATGCAAACTTGAGCAAGTTCAAGGGTCAGAGTTCAAAGCCCAGTTTTGCCAACACTTAAATCAGAGCCGGGCTGGGAGCTGGGAACTTGGCTCCATGGTAGAGCGCTTGTCTCACCAGCATGAAGCCCTGGGTTTGATTCCTCAGCACCCCATAAGCAGAAAAAGTCGGAAGTGGTACTGTGGCTCAAGTGGTAGAGCGCTCACCTTGAGCTGAAGAGCTGAGGGACAGCGCCCAGGCCCAGAGTGCAGGCCCCACAACCTACAAAATAAATAAATACATACATAAATTGGACAAAAAAAGAGTCCCAGCTACTCAGGAGGCTGAGATCTGAGGATCGGGGTTCAAAGCCAGCCCAGGCAGGAATAGTCCCTGAGACTCTTACCTCCAATTCACCAGCAAAAATCACCGGCAAAAAGCCAGAAGTGGCGGTGTGGCTCAACTGGTAGAGCGCTATCCTTGAGCAAAAAAAAAAGCTCAGCAACAGCGCCCAGGCTCTGAGTTCAAATCCCAGGACAGGCACCAAAGAGAAAAGAGACGAGGCGGAGAGAGGTGTTCTTGTGGCTGCGGGGAGATGGCCTTGTTTGTCCCTAACCCAAGGTCCCCAGGGAGGCCGCCCGCGCCCCAGGGAGCCCCCAGGAGCTCCAGGAATGCAGCCATGAATTCTCCATGACTCCGGGCTCTGGGAAGTCAGCCCCCCGAGGCTTCAAGCCAGCCTCTCTCCTTAGGGGAGCCCCTGACACCCCCAGGCCTGAGCCACCCTGGGGACCGCGTTCTTCTGTCTGAGTCTCCAGCTCCCCGGGGCCTTGGCTCGCGGAGCAGCCACGCGCGGGGGGTGGGGTGGGGGGCCCGCAGGGCATTTTTTGGGCCAACACTGGCAGCCCCCTGGGTTCATCTGGGACCCCTGGGTCCCCCCAGCCCCCGGGCCGTCCCTCCGAGGGGCTCCAGCCAGGCTTGTGACCGAAGGTGGGAGAGGCTGCCTGTGGCTCTCTGCCTCCGCCCCTCCCCCGGCCTGGCGCTCCCCTCCCGCAGCAGCACCCCAAGGGGTTAACAGGAAGCGCCGGCGTCAGGCCGCCCCTCCCCAGACCCCGGCCCCTCAAAGGCTCCGGGCGGGGGGGGGGGCGGCGCAGGAAGCGGAAACCGGTCAGCCAGGCTCTGGGGGGGCTTTCTGTGGAAGCTGGGGGGTTCCCTGTGCACCCCATCTGGAAGCCAGAGGCCTTTGATCTCGGGTACGAGGGCCCCTCCCGGTCCGCCCCTCCGGGAGGCGCAGCCACACACACAGACACACAGACACACACACACACACACGCACGCACGCACACACGCACACACTTATACACGCGCGCACAGCACACACACGCACACACACATGCGCGCGCACACACACGCACACACCTATACACACGCACACACATACACGCGCGCACACATACACGCGCGCACACACCACACACGCTGACATATACACACGCGCACATACACGCACACACATACATACGCGCACACACACGCGCACATGCACGCACACATGCACACACCACACACGCGCACATGCACGCACACATACGCACACACAGCATACACGTACTCACACACACGCGCACATACACGCACACATACGCACACACATACACACATGCACACCACACACGCGCGCACACACAGGCACGCCCCTGTCCCGCCACGCCCGCGGGGCTCGGGCGG
>NW_012267400.1:632366-636319 GCF_000151885.1 Dipodomys ordii | reverse complement strand
CTGCAGCGAGCACAGACCTTTTCTCTCTTCCTGGGACAGGCTGACATGTACTCCTCAGGCTGGGACTGCACGCGTTTGTGCGTGTGTGTGCGCACGCGTGTGCCGCACTGGGGCTTGAACTCAGGGTCGGGCCGAGTCCCTGAGATGTTTGGTCAAGGCTGGCGGTTCCACCGCGGGAGCCGCAGCTCTACCAGCCTGTGTGTGTGTGGGGGGGGGGGTCATTGGAGGTGAGAGCCTCAGGGCCTTCCTGCCGGGCTGGCTTCGAGCCCAATCCTCCGAGCTCCGCCTGCGGAGGGGCCGGTGCGCGGCCTGGAGAGGAGGCAGTGTGGCTCCCTCCTCCTCCCCCTGCCCTTCAGTCCCGGGGATCGAACCCAGGGCCTCAGGCTTGAGTTCCCCCAAAAGAAGAGGCAGCCGAGCGGGACACCCGGGGCGCGGCTCCACGCAGGGAGTCGAAGTGAGTGCGAGCTGTGGGGAGAGGGGCGTGGCCCGGGCTCCATTTGCATGCCCCGCCCCCGGCCGTGATTGACATGGGAGGCTCCGCCCCGCGCGTTGCCTAGTTACTCCCGGCGCCCCGCCCCTGGCACACACCGCCCCAGCGGGGTTCAAGTCCGGCTGCGCCCGGCTAGGAACCAGGCCAGGCCCGTGTGGTCCGGGTGAACCGGTCGGGCTGGTCCCCACGGGTGGCCCAACCGGCCCTTGGGTTCCGCCCCGCTGGTTAAGGGGAGGGGAGGAGATCTGAGAATTGGGGTCAGGACTGTCCCCGATCCCGGGCCTCCGAGCCTCCAAGGAAGGGTCCAGCCCAGAGCGCAGAGGAGGGAACAGCCCGGAAACCCGCCTGTCACCCCTGCTGCTCACTCAGGAGGCTGCCATCTGAGGGTCCAGGTTCGAATCAGGCCAGGGCAGGAAAGTCCACAAGACTCCTTTCCAACTAACCGGCCAAAGGCCAGACGTGGAGATGAAGCTTCTGAGCACCCACTTCTGAGAACAATAAAAATGAAACAGCCAAGTGAGAGCAGAGCTGGAGGCCCTGAGTTCAAACCCCAGTTCTGACACACACACAAAAGAGAGAGAGGTGTTGGAAGCATGGCTCAGGCGGTCGAGGACCAGCCAACCAGCGAAAGCGTCAGACAGGAGTCCAGATCCTGATCTCATCCAAAAGAAAGGAAAAACAGCAGTTGTGAGAGATATGTATATGTATGTGTGTGTGTGTGTGCGCGCGCGCTTGTATGTAGCAAATGCAAAGTCCCTGTGATTAGGAAGCATAGATGTTAAAAGTAGGTCAGTGGGGCCAGAGAGCTGGATCTGGCAGGTTGTAGATAAGACAGGACTCTGTCTACACAGAAGTGTGTGTGTGCACACGGGGGCTGTGGTTGAAACGCAAGGACTCTACCCTCCTCCATCCAATTGTATTTAACTGGTTTAATAAATTACCTAGAATCTCACTTGGCTTTCTGCTCAAGCCTGGCACTCACTTGAGCCATAGCTCCACTTCTGGCTTTTTTCTTTTTTGGCTTGTTAGTTGGAGATCAGAATCTCAAGAACCCTCCTGCCCAGCCTGACTTGGAATCACAATCCTCAAATCTCAGCCTCCTGATTCACTGGGTTTATAGGCATGCAATACCATGCTTGAAAATGCCTGCGGCCTCACACCGACTACTGCTTCCCACAGAACCTAATGGCGTGGTGAACCTTGCTTTGTTATGCTCTAAGTAGGATGAGTGATTACCCAGTAGATGAAGTCAAAGATAAATAATTAGATGAGTGTAGTTGTTTTACAGATAAGACCAAAATCCTGACCGTGAATCGCTGGATGTTTGGGGAGAATGTATTTTAAGGGCTGAGGTGAAGCCATTCTATTAAATGAGAATAAATTAAGCATTGAGGGACTGGGTGCCACTGGGGTATAGAACTTGCATCTCAACCCAGGTCTAGTGTTCGATCTCCAGCACCACAAATAAATAAATGATCATGAAAGACTTTGGCTTGGGGTAGAATTATATGAATGAAAATTCAGGCACCAAATCTCTCTCTCTCACACACACACACACCTTTCAGCAGTGGGAGATTGGAGGAAGGGATATTTGATGAGGTAACCAAAGAAAGCTTTCTCCAAGGGGGGACTTTTCTAAGTATGTGCCAGTAACTGGGGCTTGAACTCAGGGCCTTGTGCTCTTCCTTAGCTTTTGGCTGATTAACTAGAGTTTCATAGACTTTTCTCCCCAGATTGGCTTTGAATCACGATCCTCAGCTCTCAGCCTCCTGAGTAGCAGGGATTATGGGCATGCACGAGCCATCAACACCTGACCGAGCAGGTGACATTTCACTCAAGCCCCCAAGCGAGAAAAGACTTACAGGGAAGAGGACTGGGAGCCCTAGAAGCATGAAGTGCCAAGGCCCTGGGGCTGGAAAACACTTGTGGAATTCTCCCAGCAGAGTGGCCCCGGTGTGGAAGGGATACACAGGGGAACTGGGAGAGACAAAAGGGTGTAATTTTGTGCTTTATGAGCTCGGTGAATCTGGCTGCCTGGCCTGGGAAGGGAAATGGCAGGGTAGGAGCCACCAGCTTCTTCAATCTGGCAGCTGAGACACAGCCCAAGGGCCAGGAGATGGGGGAAAAATCTTAGCAGTTAAGTGGACTGCTTGATTACTTTTCCTTTACATGACTTACCTCCTCTGTCTCTCCCTCACCCCCCCCCAACCAGCTTGGCCATTATTATTACCCTTCTTTCCCATGCTGAGGATGGAGCCCAGAGCCTGCAAGTGCTCTGCGACCCAACCACATCCCTGGCCCTCAACCCTTTCCAGGAACCAAAGAGACAAGAACAATTTTACTGTCCCCAAACTGCAGCACGAGAGAGGTAAAGCCACACAGAGAAGGGGTGCATTCATGCTTCCTGTGCGGTTCAGGGGTGGGGTTGTCACATGGTGTGAGTGGGTGCCAGTCCTGTGGCTTGAAGAGTCTATGAAACTCTGGCGAACCAGCGGAACACTCCGCGTGGAGCTGTGATTCTAGTGGTGCGGTGCCCGCGTGGAGGGGGGAAGCTAGGGGAGAGCTCAAGGCCCGGGTGCCTGGTGACTTTGTGCTCTAGGCTAGTGTTCTACCACTTGAACCACAACCCCACTTTGGCTTTTTGTTTTGGCCAGTGGTAGGGCTTGAACTCAGGACCCAGACGCTGCCCCTGACCTCTTCCTGATCAAGACTCAGCTCTACCACTTTGAGCCACAGCAGCTCTTCTGGTTTTCTGGTGGTGATAGTCTCATGAACTTTGCAGCCCAGGCCGACCTCGAACCACACCTCAGAGCTCAGCCTCCTGAGTAGCTGGGATTCAAGACGCCTGGCCTCTTCTGGATTGTTCGGGGTCAACTGGACATGAAAGACGCTCCTAGATTTTCCTGCCTAGGCTGGTGTCGAACTGTGTCCTTCGGGTCTCAGCCTTCCGAGGAGCTGGGATGACAGGCCTGTGTGCTGATGGGGCGCCCCGCCAGGGCCGAGGTGGGGGTGTCTGGTGTACACCCTCCGGGCCGGGGCAGCCGATCTCTTGGCTGAGCCTAAACTGAAGCTGATGTCCTGGGTTTGCCCAGACAGCGACTGGCCTGCTGGAGACTGGGGGGGGGGGCGTCCCGCGGGGTACAGGGCGCCTGGGGCGGGGTTCGCTTGTGGCGATGGGGGGGCTGGTCCGTGCCGCACCGCTGCGGGCGCCCCCCTTCCTCCTCCCCGCGGGCGGCTGGGCCCAGCGGCTTCCCGCGGAAGGAAGGGCCCGCGGTTCCTGTGACAGGATGCGGGAGGGGCCCAGACCCCCCCCCCGCCCCTGGGGTGATCGTGGGTCGGTCTCTCGGTGTCTGGCGCCGAGCTCCCCCACCCCCACCGTCGCCCGGGGAGCCCGGGCGGGGGGAGGAGGTCTGGGGCGGGGCCCCCCTCGCTTCCCACGTGCTCCGAGGT
This sequence comes from Dipodomys ordii, assembly GCF_000151885.1. Classification (NCBI taxonomy): domain Eukaryota; kingdom Metazoa; phylum Chordata; class Mammalia; order Rodentia; family Heteromyidae; genus Dipodomys; species Dipodomys ordii. The sequence goes on along the minus strand of NW_012267400.1, from coordinate 632,379 downwards.
CAGGTCCCCGCGG
>NW_012267400.1:620411-631042 GCF_000151885.1 Dipodomys ordii | reverse complement strand
AGGCGGCGGGGCTGCAGTTCAGGAGGCCGGAGAACCGCCTCTGGAGGACGCGCGCCAGGTTGGGGAAGGCGCCCTCCGCGTGGGCCGGCGGGGGCTGCAGGCGATCGGGGACCTCCGCCGCCGCCTCCTTCCCCTCCTCCTCCTCCCCGCCGTCCAGACGCGCCTTCTTGCTGGGGACCAGCCCGGCGTCCCCGCAGTCGCTCAAGCTGCTGCTTCGCCTCTTGCGGCTGACTCTGGCGGGGCGCGGGTCACCGCGGACCGGGGTCTCCGCGGCTCGGGGCGCCTCTTCCTGCGTGTCCATGGGCTCCGGAGAGGGCGGCTCGCCGTCGGGGGGCGCAGCTTCCGCCGGGGCTTCGGCTTCCCGCGGCGACGGGTGCAGGCGAGGGTCCGGGGAGCCGGCGGGATTCGGGCAGAGCTCGGGCTCCGGCGCGTCCACCTTGGCCGAGAGGTAGAGCTCCCGCGCGCTGCGCATGACCAGCGACAGCTGCAGGCTGCGGTGCAGGCGCAGGCCGCCGCGCTGCAGCCGCGAGTGGTACATCTTCCACACCGACAGGGTCATGATGCGCTGCGCCTCCTTCTGCACTTCCATGGCTGACGGGCCGTCGAGGGCGGCGAGAACTCCGCGAGACAAGACAGGGATCCCAGGTTAAGCGGACACCACTCCACAGTCAGCCACACAGCGACGCGCGCGACCAGGCGGCTCCAGACGCTCTGCCCCGGCGCCGGCCACCGGAGCCCTTTTATACCCACCATGACGTCACGGGGACGCCACGCCCAATCAGAGGGCCGCATCCGGGCTTTCCTAGGCGTCGTGGCCAATTACTCCTTAAAGCGACAGGGTGATATTTACCCTCCGAGAGCGGGAGGGGGCTCACGCGGACGCGGAGCTGCGCCCGGAATGAGCCCGGCACACACCGCGCCTGGAGCTCTCGGGTGGAGAGCCACCGAGGCCCCCGTTCTGGGGCCCAGGGGAGCGGGTGGGGGCTCAGGGGCCACCCAGGTGTGGAGGTCGCCTGGGGAGGCGCCTGTGTGTGGCAGGCGGGAAGTCTCCAGAAAGCACCCGGGAAAGACCCGACTTCGAGGCCGTGTCAGTTCCCCTCTGGGTGGCAGCTGCGAGGATCGCAGCCGTCTAAGGAAGGTCTGCCGGCTTCGGGAGTGCTTGCCACTTTTACCGTGCACGTACGACGGGCCAGATCCCGTCGAACTTCTGCTTTTTGTCCACCCGTCTCCCGTCCGCTCCGCGGGGAGTCCGTCGTGTCTGCTGCTGGATATTTTTGCTTTTTCCTTTTTCAGTGGGAAAATCGACGCGATCGCTCCAACACTTGGCAAGCGGAAGAACGAGCTGCTGGGGGGGAGGGTGCGAGGACCCCCGAGCTCTTCGATCTCCACGAGCCGCCGGCCCAGGCCGTTCTTCCTTGTTTGGCCATGGTTAAGGGGCAGGCGCCAGGCTCTGGCTGGCTCGGCGGGCAGCGGATATCCGCAGACCCAGGCGCACATCCTGCACAGCCATCCCCGCCCTCCCCCCGCCTCGCCCCCCACCCCAGCTGCCCCAAGCATCCTCTTCCGCCCCGTCCCCCCAGCTTCCCCCCCGACCTTCGCCAGCGCACCCTGAGACGACACCGTCCGGGTTACAGCGCGTGGCCGCCCCCTCCCCCGACGGCGGACAGCCCCGCGCTCCGCCTCCGCCCCGGGGAGGGGGCCGGAGTCGGTGTTGGAGCTGGAAACCGATCCTCCAGGTCCCACCTTCGGCCTGGAGCTCCCCAGCATTCCGCTCCCAAAACAACTTAATTCCAGTGGCGGGGGGCAGGGGGGGGGCCGGGGAATGCAACTTGGTTCCAAACGGCTCCATCGCTTTGTGGTGCGGGCGCTTTAAGGGATCTCCCCCTCCCCCCACCCCGGCGCGTAGAACCTTCCCGCCAAGGCAGCCCGCAGACTTCCAGGGCTAAATTTGGAAGTAGTGACGCAGGGCGGGCGGCGGCGCTGCTTCCGGCTGCCCAAATAAGGACGGGGGCCGGGATCGCCGTAGAGGGTGGTGCGAGCTTCCGGGGGCGGAGCCTCGGTCTCCGGACACGCCCCGCCCTCCCCGCCCCCGGCCGGCTGGAGTCTGGGGCTTCCGGGCCTAAGTCCAGCGATCGGGGTAGGGAAAAGGCGCCGGCGTCCCCTTCCTCACCCCCACCCCCGGCTACGACCCGCGGGGGCGACCCCCCCCAACTCCTTCAGCCATTCTGGAGACTTAGTGGCATCCCCAGCCCAAAGCAATCTGTAGGAACCCACACAGCGATTGACACAAAAGTTGTCAAGGCTCCCCAAAACATGCCCTCCGACCCCCGGCTGGGATACCGGCACCCCACTTTCTTCCACCCCCACAGAAGTACTTTCCCGGAGGTTCCATGCCGGGAGACTATCATACTGCGGGTGACCCTCCCCGGACGGAGCGCGCACGCGCACGCGCACACGCAGGGGACCCTCCCGGAGGCCACCTCCGAGCTCCCCCCACATCTCCACCCACGAACCTCGGGCTGGAACCCCGATTCTGTGTAAGTAACGTTAATTCGAGTCTACAGAATCCCCCTGCACACTGTGAGCCTCGCAGGCAACTCCGGGGTCCCTGCTGCCCTCGCGGCACAGTATCCCATTTACAGGAAAAGTGAGCAGAGCCCAGCAGAAGCCCCTTCCCGGAGATGGGGCGCCCAGCTCCTCCGTAGGCCGCCACCCTCGGGGGACCCTTGGCTGGAACGATCTCATAAGGACGGGACACCGGTGGCCAGCTCGGGGCTCAGGGATTCAGTGAACCTCTGATCAGCCCCTTCCTCAGCTCTCACCCTTATTTACAGGATGCCGTAGTCACATACATTGCCCCCGAAGGGAACTGGGAGGGTGTGCGTCCTCAGTAATGGGGGAGGGCGCTGAAAATCCTAGCTCTCTTTAAGACGGAACTTACACTCTGGCCCCTGGCGAAAGCTACCCGGAGGAGGGGCGCGGTGCCCACACCGGAAGTCACTCTTGCCCACAACAAATATGGCTGCAGAGGAGACGGAAGCTCCCACACTTCAGCGCCTCTCTCTCCCCTGGCGGCCTCACACTCGATGGTGGTGTGACCCGGGGACCGGCGGGCGGGGAAGCGATCGCCGGGACGGACGAGCTGTCAGGGTGAGTGACAGTGCGGGAAGGTGCGGGGGGCGGTGCCAGCCGGTGTCGGGGTGGCAAGCCAGAGCGTGCCGGGGAGTCTGGGCACCGCTGCCGGCGTGGGCGGCGGGAAGGCGCGGGGCGTGGGGCCAGGAGGACCTGGAGGAGCCCAGGGGAGGGGGGTGCACGGAGACACCCGCTGCGAGTGACAGGCAGGAACGGGTGGAGGGAATGGGGGAGGTCCTGGAGGGGCGGGGGGGCATTGGACCTTAAGCTTTGACCCTTAACCTTTGACTCCCAGCCCCACGCATTGTAGAGCCTAACCCGGGCAAGTTCAAGCTCGCAGCCGGGGACCTGCGCGAGGGACCTGCGCATGCGCGAGGCTGTCTCCCGGCCTGCCTCCCCCCCCCCTCCCGCAATGTCCCACCTGCTCACTCCACCTGCTCAGGGTCAGAGATGTGGATCTCTGATGTGTCCTGACCGGGCTGCCTTGGAACCCCGATCCTCCGGATTACAGCTCCAGAATGGCTGGGGTTATGGGTGGAATTACAGGAGCCGGCCTGGAGCCCATCTGTTTTGAGGATGAGGAGGGAGAAATGTATCTTGGCTGGAATACACTCTTTTCTTTGCAATATACTGGTTTTCCTCAGTGTGTGTGTGTGGGGTGTCTATGTATAGCCTTTCTATTGACACATAGCTTGCATCCTGTCTTTTTCTCCAGGTCTGCACATGGTCTGATTGGTTCCCCATCCACCTTCTGCTAGTCTTCCCTCCACCTGCCTACCTTAACCTACCCTTTCCCTCTTGGTTGCCTCTTTTTTTTGTACATGTGTGCCAGTCTTGTAGCTTGAACTCGGGGCCTGGGCGCTGTCCCTGAGCTTTTCCACTCCAGGCTAGCATTCTACCATTTGAACCACAGCTTCACTTCTGGCTTTTTGCTGATCAAGAGACCAGTCTCACCAGCTTTTCTGCTTCACTTAGTTTCCAACTGAGATTCTCAGGTCTCAGCCTCCTGAGTAGCGAGGATTTCAGGCCTGAGCACCATCACCTGGCTTTGCCCATCTGTTCTCTGCACATTAGGAAACATCAGCCCAGCCGGGTATGGACGTCAGTGGCTCCCGCCTGTCATCCTAGCTACTCAGGAGGCTGAGATCTGAGGATCATGGTTCAAAGCCAGCCCAGGCTGAAAACGCTGCCATTTTTTTTTTTGGTCGGTCGTGGGGCTTCAACTCTGGGCCTGGGTGCTGTCCCTCAGCTCTTCAGCTCAAGGCGAGCGCTCTACCAATTGAGCCACAGCGCCACTTTCAGTTTTCTGGTGGTTCATTGGAGATAGGAGTCTCATGGACTTTCCTGCCCAGGCTGGCTTTGAACCGCCATCCTCAGATCTCAGCCTCCTGAGTAGCTAGGATGACAAGTATGAGTCACTAGCACCTAGCTTCGCTGTGTCATTCTTATCTCCACTTAACTGGCAAAACCAGAAGTGGAACTGTGGGTCAAGTGGTAGAGTGCCAGCCTTGAGACAAAAAGCCAAGGGAAGAGATGCACAGGCCTGGAGTATATGCCCCAGTACTGGCACCAAAAGGAAAACAAAACACTTAGCATGATACCTAGGCAGCAATTTGAAATGATTGCAAAATAATGAGAAGGCAAGATTTATTAGCACTTGGGTAGCTCGCTGATGTTCCCCAAGATGAACTCACTCATCCATCCTTTACAATGAGGACAGGGGAGTGGAGAGGGGTACGGGACCCATCTTCGCCCACCTTTGGGGAAGTGGGTGCACCCTAGTTACACCGGCATGGATTGGCCACTCGCGTCCTGGGACGCGGCCTCTCCATGCAGTGTCCCGAGTCCCGCCGCGACCTCGCGGGTGCCAGGGCAGCTCTGCTGTCTCTCCCTCCTCCTTGGAAGAGCCAGCCAGCCAGCAGGTTTGCGTGGGGGGGTTGGGGGGCCCTGGGATGGGAGGGGGAGGGTGACAGCCTGCGGAGGACCCTCGGGCCCCCCCCCCATGATATAGCTGCTCATGCACCAGCTGGACATGGTGTCTGGAAGCATCCAGGTCCTGCAGCGTATGTCAGGGCGCGTGGGGGAGGGGCTGGAGGAGCAAAGCAGGTCAGCCAGAACCTGGGGGTTGGGGTGGGCACCTTGGGTGGCCCCAGCTGGCTTCCGGGGGGAGGGCTGATGGCATCTTGGTCTTGGCAGCGCACTGGGTGGCTGTGCTTGGGAGATGGACCACTTCACTGGCAGATGGACCGGGTCCTTGGGAAGATGGCCAAGGTGACCCGTGTGACCAGAGTGAGGGGGGGGGTGCTGGGTCCCCGTCACTTTTGACCCTTTTGTTCTCAGACTGGCCACTGTGCTGTGCCATCTGATAGTGGCTTTCTTAATTGTCCTACTCTTTGCCTCTTTTTTTTTTTTTTTTGGTAGGTCATGGGGCTTGAACTCTGGGCCTGGGCGCTGTCCCTCAGCTCTTCAGCTCAAGGCGAGTGCTCTACCACTTGAGTCACAGCGCCACTTCCAGTTTTCTGGTGGTTTATTGGAGATAGGAGTCTCACGGTCTTTCCTGCCCGGGCTGGCTTTGAACTGCGATCCTCAGATCTCAGCCTCCTGAGTAGCTAGGATGACAGGCGTGAGCCACCAGCGCCCGGCTACTCTTTGCCTTTTGATGGGTCGGGGCTGGGGTCTGCTCCCTGCCCCCACTCCCTCAAGGAAAAGGGAGTGGGGCTTGGGGCGGCGCTGCCGGCTGTGTCAGCCAAAGCCAGCGGGACACTCAGTCTCCAGCCGCCATGGGTCCTGGGTCAAAGGTGCTCCGTGGGGGAGGGGGATGGCCTGCCAAGACCCCAAAGGCATTCTCCCTGTGCCTTCTCTACGTGCCAATTTGCAAATAAAACTCTAAACTTTTCAGACGCGTTCCTGCTTATGTGTTGGCGCAGGGAAGGCAGGTGCTACCACTTTAGCCACAACTCCACTTACAGACTTTTTTTTTCATCGGTCGTGGGGCTTGAACTCTGGGCCTGCGCGCTGTCCCTCAGCTCTTCAGCTCAAGGCGAGTGCTCTACCACTTGAGTCACAGCGCCACTTCCAGTTTTCTGGTGGTTTATTGGAGATAGGAGTCTCACGGTCTTTCCTGCCCGGGCTGGCTTTGAACTGCGATCCTCAGATCTCAGCCTCCTGAGTAGCTAGGATGACAGGCGTGAGCCACCAGCGCCCGGCTACTCTTTGCCTTTTGATGGGTCGGGGCTGGGGTCTGCTCCCTGCCCCCACTCCCTCAAGGAAAAGGGAGTGGGGCTTGGGGCGGCGCTGCCGGCTGTGTCAGCCAAAGCCAGCGGGACACTCAGTCTCCAGGCGCCATGGGTCCTGGGTCAAAGGTGCTCCGTGGGGGAGGGGGATGGCCTGCCAAGACCCCAAAGGCATTCTCCCTGTGTCTTCTCTACGTGCCAATTTGCAAATAAAACTCTAAACTTTTCAGACGCGTTCCTGCTTATGTGCTGACGCAGGGAAGGCAGGTGCTACCACTTTAGCCACAACTCCACTTAGACTTTTTTTTTCGTCGGTCGTGGGGCTTGAACTCTGGGCTTGGGCGCTGTCTCTGCGCTCTTCAGCTCCAGGCCAGTGCGCTATCGCTTGAGCCACAGCACCTCTTCTGATTTTCTAGTGGTTTATTGGAGAGAAGTGGCACTGTGATTCAAAGTGGCAGAGCACTGGCGTTGAGCAGAAGCGCTCAGGGACAGCGCTCAGGCCGAGGTCAAGGCCTGCAGCTGGTAGAAAAAAAAAAGTCTCGTGGATTTTCCTGCCTGGACTGGCTTTGAACCGCGATCCTCAGATCTCAGCCTCCTGAGTAGCTAGGATGACAGGCACCAGCGCTGGCACCCCGCCCACTTACAGCCTTTTGCTGGTTGGTTGGAGGTAAGTCTCACAGATCTTCCTGCATAGGCTGACCTCAAACCGTGACTTTGACTTTCGGTTCTGCTCCTGAGTAGCCAGGATTACAGGTGTCAGCCACCGTGGGGCTCAGCATGTGTTTCTTTCATAAGGTGGGTGGGGTGACTACAAACTTAGAGCCACACCTCTTTTTGTTTGTTTCCTAGGTGTGGGGTCCCAGGGCTTGAACTCAGCCTAGGGCTTGAACACTGCCTAAGACTTTGTGCTCAAGGCTGGTGATCTACCACTTGAGTCTCAGCTCTACATATGGCTTTTTTGGTGGACTGGAAGTAATAGTCTCAGGAACTTTCCTGCCCAGGCTGGCTTCGAACTGCTATCCTCAGATCTCAGCCTACTGAGTAGCATTACAGGTATGAGGCACCTGACTCCCTCCTGACGCATTAACCCTCCGTACAAGCCCAGCGGCATTCAGCACTTTGAACCTGAGGTGGTTTCTATCTCATGTTTGGTTTCAGCTGCATGAAACACTACTGGCTGAGCTTGGTGGCTCCCTTTTGTAATCCTAGCTGTGCAGTGGGCGGAGACAGAGCACCTTGGCTCCAGGGCAGCCCAGGTGGAAAAGCTTGCAGGACAAATGCTCAGGTGCCAGCCCAGACACAAAAGGAACCTTATCAACACCGACCAAAAAGGCCAACCAGGCCAGCACAAGCCAAGCGCTGAGCACCAGCCTTGAGCAGAAGAGCTCAGTGACAAGCTGGGACCATGAGTTCAAACCCCAGGATGGACACATGGACACACGCACCAAGTGTGTGACAAGTCACACACCTCCCTGACCCAGCTCCGGAGGGAGAGATGGCAACAGCAGGGTGGGAGCTGGGGTGCCCCCGGCGCCCCCCAATGAGCGGCATGCAGCAGGGCTGTTACAAAGGCGTTTAGTTTATTCTGGTCAGCATCGCTGAGACTCTGGTTCACATTTCCAACGCGCTCCTCTCCTTACAGTAGTTAATGTGCAATCTCACTGGCGCCGCGGGGCGGGGAGGGGGGGTGTTGGCACTCCCCGGGCAGGTGGGCAGCCTGGCCCGGGGAAGAGAAGGTGGGTGCTGGGTGCGAGGGCGGCCAGCAAGGCGGGGAGGGCCTACAGTCTGCTAGACGGGGTTCTCCATTTTAGTCTTTCCTGGCTGCCGGGAGGGGGGGAGGGGGTGTGTGTGAAGGGAGGGGGACACCATGCAGCTCAGAAGGGGGGCACAGCTGGCCACTAGGAGGGGCGGGGGGGGGTGCAGGGGTGGCTCCGGGGGTAAGGCACAACCCTGTCTTTGGCTCTCCTAGCACGGAGTTTCCTCCCCTGCACCCTCCACCGCATCCTGGGGCCAGGAGCACCCCGGGGTCCCCACGACAAGTGGGCTGTGCCTCCCACCCAGCCCGGCACTGCAGGGGCTCGGAGGGCTGGACGGGCAGGAGGACCCCTCCCCCCCACCGCTGCCCCCGCTAAGGCCTGGGAGGGGGGAGCCCCTGCCTCTTTTGGGGGTGTCTACTCCGCAGCCTGCCCCGCGGCCTGCCAAGTGAGCAGGATTTTGTGCTTTGGGATCAGCCGGGGGAGGGTGCGACTAAGGTGCTTGTGCTTTAGCTGGGGCGTCCACCCCCCCTCAGGCCACCTGGGGCTGCGGTGTTGGGGCCCCAGCCAGCCCTGACACCCCACCCCCATGACAAGCAGATGCCCGGGGGACCCCGCCTCTCAGCGGGGTGGCTGCAGCCGAGGGCAGGTGGGAGCTGAGGGTAGGGGTGGCAGGGGCACCCAGAGATGAGGAAGCAACACTCAAAGGGAGGGAACTAAGAATTAAGAACAAAAACAAAACCCCAAAACAAAACTAAAACCCCCACAGCCCTCGTTCACATGAAGACTCCGAGCGCGAGCCCTGGCTCTGGGAGGGCCGGAAGAGAGGAATGGAGAGAAGAGCCAGGAACGATCGAGAACAATCCAGGTGGGCTCCGCCAGCCGGGGGCCTGAGGTGGCCCTGGGCGCCCTGGAACTCATCACTGAGTGGAGGGGAGCTGGGGACCCACGGAAGCCGGGGGGCGGCACCCCCCGGGCACGCACACATTCAGCCCTGGCCTGCCTCGCGCCCCGACACAGTCCCGTTGGTTTGAAAAATAAAAGGAAATCTTATACTTCAATATTTCATTCGCTAAAAAAATGTCTTAAAAAGTATGTACAGGGGGCGGGGGCGGGGGCCGGGCCCCGCGGCGGGCGGGCCGGGCGCCCCAACCCTGGTCTTACCGCCCTTCCTCCGGCGCCTTTCTCAACTCGAGCCGTCTACCCACGCGGGCCCGCGGACACGGGAGGCCTGTCCTGCCGCCGAGACCCTCCCAGAGCCGGAGGCTGCGGGGGTTTCCGCACGCTGGGGGGCACAACTGGCCGCCTGGGGGGTCACCCTAGGGTTCGTGGGGGAGCCCTCCCCCAGCTGCCCCGCGCAGGGAAGGACCGGGGGATAGGAAGGCGCTTTTGGAGACTGGAAGCACTGGGAGGAGGTGGAGGGTCCTGAGAACCCTGGTCCCGAGTCCCAGGGGGCTGGGGAGGGGGGCAGCGGTTCTCCCCCTCCCCCCAGGCCCACCCCTCCCTGGGCGGGCCTGGGGGGCCCAGAGCCTCCCACGGCCCCCCCTCCAGCCCACCCACCCGCCGGCCCCGGCTCGCAGGGGGAAGGGGTGGTGGGATGGGAGGCAGAGGGGCCGGGAGCATGCAGCGCCCCCCGAGGGTCCTGGGGAGGGGCAGACAGTAGCTCGTGACCAGGGTGGGCGGGAGTGGCGGGAGGGGTGTGTGTGGCGCCCCCCCCCACCGCGGGGTCCCCCGCACCCCGGGTTACTGGAGGACCTCTGCCGAAGGGCCGGCCTCGCTGTCGTGGCTGGCCGTCTCGAAGCTGTGCTCCATGCCCATCATGTCGGGCTCCATCTTGCCCGAGTCGCCGATGAAGCTGCTGTAGGCGTCGCCCTCCGCCAGGTGCAGCGGCTTGGCCTTGGGCATCCAGCTCTTGCGCACCACGCGCCGGGCGTTGGTGCACATGTCGGCCGCGATGGCGTTCATCTCGCTCTCCTTGAAGTTGGGGGCGAAGTTCTGGCAGTAGTCTGCGGGCACAGGGCGGCGGCGCGGGCTCAGGCCCAGACCTGGCCCTGTCCGCAGCACGGAGCACAGGGCGGGCTGCCGGCTCCGCCCCAGCTCCCCGAGCCCCGTCGGCGCTGCCCCCCGTCCAGCCCCCTCCCCGGCCCGCGGGGGCCGCGGCCACTCACACTTGACGGCGTGGAGGACGCGGCTGTCCAGGGGCTTGCGTCTGGGGTCGTTGGTGGACGAGCGGATGCCCGTGCCGCAGCTGTTGGCCAGCGTGTTCCTGGGGGGGCGGGAGTGAGCTGGGAGGTGGGAAGGGGGGCCCGCCCCGCCCGCGGCGCTGGGGAGGCGCTCACCGGTCAAAGAAGGAGGCCAGGAGCCGGCGCAGCAGGACCTTGTGCCGCGTGCCCGCGCTGACGTGGCAGTTCATGAGCTGCGCTCGCGTGATGTACACGTTGGTGCCTGCGGGGGGCCGGCCGGGGTCACCGCGCACCCGCTGCTGCCCCCGCGCTCGCGACCCGCCCCAGCC
>NW_012267400.1:609529-619651 GCF_000151885.1 Dipodomys ordii | reverse complement strand
CGGCTGGGGCGTCCGGCTGGAGGCCAGGTCCGGCGTGGAGAACTTGGCCATCTTGCGGCTGCCGTTGCCGCCCGCGCCGGCGCCCCCGGCCTCCTTCTGGCCGCTGTCCCACAGCCGCTTGGCCACGGGGGTGCACTGCACCGAGTCCGACTCCTGCTGCTCCGTCTTCACCCGCGACACGAGCGGCAGCGGCGTGCTGCACGCCGGCCAGCCTGACGTCTGCGCCACCGGGCTCTGCGGCTCCGACGACGGGGCCTCCTCGGCGTGCAGGCCTTGCGAGTCGCAGCTCGGGGAGCTGACCTTGAGGAAGAACTCGGTGCCCTTCTCCATGATCTCCTGGATCTGCAGGAAGCCGGCCGTGTAGATGAGCAGGAACTGGTCGCCCATGTTCATGCTGAGGCGGCCCGTGTAGCAGAAGGTGAGGATCTGCTGGAAGGACTGCGGCTGCACGGCGGCCGGCAGCTCCACCACCGCGCTGCGGCTGCTGTTGAACAGGTCTCGGAAGTAGGAGCTGCTGGCGGCCAGCACGGCGCGGTGGGCCTTGAACGCGTGGCCCTTGACCACCACCGACACGTCACAGTACAGGCCCTGCAGCCGCTGCTCGTTGAGGCACTCGAGGATGCTGTTGCCGAAGTTCGGGATCTCCATCTGCAGCGTCTGCGCCATGGCGGCCGCTGCGGGCGGGGACAGGGAGAGACAGGGCGGCCGCGGATCAGGCAGCTGGGACTGGTGCCCTCCCACACAAGGCCTGCCCCATATTCTGCGGTTCCCCCTGGGGTCCGCGGAGGCACCCAGGGGTGTCAAGACTGGGGTGCACATGACCCTTCATCGAAGCTAGAAGCTACTGGGCCTCTTCCAGTGTGCCTTTTGCCTTTGGTGGTTGTACTGGGGGCTTGAACTCTGGGCCTCGCGGTCTTACTCTGCTTTTGCACTCACGGCTGGCCCCCTAGCTGCGTGGAGCCAGAGCTCGGCTTCCAGTTTGGTAAGCTAGAGGTCATCAAGCGTCTCCTGGCCGTTCCTGCCTGGGCTGGCTCTGAACGGCCATCCTCAGCACCTGTCTGTGTCCCTTGCAGACATGATTGTTTTTCTGAATCCTTTCAATCCCGGAAACGTATCTGGGGGCGTGCTAGGCCTGGGTCCTAAGTCATTGTGCATGCTCAGCAAGCGCGCTCACCACTGAGCCACGACCCACGTGGCTCGGTGTGTGCCGCGTTGACTGGGAGGGGATGGAACGCACGGACGCGGAGAGCCCGAAGTGCTGTCGAGTCAGCAAAGCTACGAGGGCCCCAGATGGCTGGGATCAGCCCCTGGCTGCCAGGAAGGCTCCTGAACCCCCATGGCACCCATGTGATACAGACCACCCAGCCAGGGTCCCTGTGCAGGTGCCTGGCACCTCTGGGCATTACCCAAGACAGACATCATCTCGAGCACCAGACCCTGCCGCCCTGGCTTGGCTGGCTTCTGTATACAGGCAGGAAAGGTGCTGGGAGGTAAGGCAGGACTGCTCAGTGTCCCCACAGATGGGAAATCCAAGCCTGGCCGGGGGAGCGTAAAGTGGGGCAGGCAGCCACGTGGGAAACCGGCCTCAAGTTCCCCCAATGGCCAGACACAGAACTGCCACCGGATGCAGCCATGGCTCTGTTAGGAATGAAACCCAACGGGAAAATGGCGCCGCAGCAGTGGAGTGGAGGAAAGCTACGCGCATCTGCTCAGCGGGAGCGTTTTCAAAAACGTGACAGCCACACAGTATGATCTGGTCAGGAAAAAAAGGGTGACCCACACCACAACACAGACATGCTTGAAGATTAAGGAGCCTGACGGAAGACTGCAGCGCGCAACCGCTGTTACACGCCACGGCAAACCCAAACCGGCAATGGGCAGGAGCACTAGGGGCGGCTGAGGACCAACGGGCACATAATCCAACCACCACCGAAGGATTCCCAGGGCAGTAGCTATGTAACTAAATTTATTAAAGCCCACTGAAATGGCCCCGTGGCTCACACCTGCAATTGTATCTACTCAGGAGGCTGAGATCTGAGGATCATGGTTCAAAAACACCCTGGCCAGGAAAGTCCGTGAGACTCTTATCTCCAATGAACCACCAGAAAACCGGAAGTGGCGCTGTGGCTCAAGTGGTAGAGCGCTTGCCTTGAGCTGAAGAGCTGAGGGACAGTGCCCAAGGCCCAGAGTTCAAGCCCTAGGACCACCACCACCAACAACAACAAAAAAAGGTCCAGAGATTCAATCTTCAAAATAATCAGAAAAAACTAACTCAGGCTGGTCGGAGAGCTCAAGGCCATGAGTTCAAACCCCAGTGCCACCAAAACCACCAACCCAGGGCAGAGCTGGTGCCACAGACCGAAGTACCTAGGTAGGAATAAACACTCCCACCACTGGCAACAAGTAAATAAACAAACTGGGCATAGTAGCCCCCTACCAGAGACAAAGGGCAGGGGGCCACGGGCAGCCCTAGCCCCTCTCCGGGATAGAGGGGTTTTCCCAACGCAGAGGGCGTCCCCAGCCTGATCCAAGGCCATGACGCGGTTCCCATGACCACCCAACAGCCACTCAACAAATATTTGCCAAGTGCTGCAGGCCGCTGGGCGCTGTCTCTGACCATCTTGTGTGGACACGACTATCCCCACACGGCCACCCACATACACCCATGTACTGTGGCACTGCCCTGGGGGGCGGGGGCGGATCCAAACAGCCTTGGTGTACCCTACATCAAGAACTTGGTTTCACCCAATTCTCACAGTGGAGCCCTAGGGCTCAAACCACCATCTGTTCACTAAGGTCTCCCCATGAGTGCCTGGCACCCCCAAACCTGCAAAAGCCCCTGCCCCGAGTTCTAACCCTCCTGCTAGAACTTCACAAGCGCTTTGCACACCCACACAGGCCGAGCTGCTGTCCATCCACACCTCCCCGCCATGCGAGCCCCCAAGTCACCCCCCCCACCCGCAACTCCCCAAAGCCTAGCAATTCGGGATGTGTCTTTGTACAGGTCAGCTCCTGAGAGGTCACCGCTGTGTCCCCTGCTCCTAGGGCCAGGCTGGGCACCATGAGCACGTGGCAGCTGTTGTGGGGGTGCAATGGCACCCGCAGGGGCCCCAAGCTACTCAGGGGGCTGCAGTGGGAGGAGCACTTGAGCCCAACAGCTGGAGGCCAGTCTGGACCACACAGACTTCTTAAAAACTTTCAACTTGGGGCCTGGGAAGGTGGCTCAGTGTTAGACTCTTGCCTCACATGAATAAGGCCCTGGGTTCGATTCCTCAGTACCACATAAGCAAAAAAATCTGGAAGTGATGCTGTGGTTCAAGTGGTAGAGCGCTCGCCTTGAACTGAAGAGCTGAGGGGCAGCGCCCAGGCCCAGAGTTCAGGCCCCACGACCGACCAAAAAAGAAAACAAAACAAACAACTTGGAGGCTGGGAAGGTGGCTCAGTGGTAGCGTGCTTGCCTAGCATGCATGAAGCCCTGGGTTCCATTCATCAGTACTACATACACAGAAAAAGCAGGAAATGGCGCCGTGGCTCAAGTGGCAGAGCGCTAGCCTTGAGCAAAAAAAATCTCAGAGACAGTGCCCAGCCCCTGAGTTCAAGCCCCAGGACTGGCAAAAAACAAACCTGCAACTCCGCCAGGCACTGGTGGCTCATGCTTGTAATCCTAGCTGCTCAGGAGGCTGAAAGTTGAGGATCACAGTTCAAAGCCAGGAGGGCAGGAAAGTTGGTCAGACTCTTGTGTCCAACTAACCACCGGAAAATTGGAAGTGGCACTGTGGTTCAAAGTGGTAGAGCACTTGAGCAGAAAAGCTCAAGGACAGCGCCCAGGCCCTGAGTGCAAGCTCCACCACCAACAAAAACAAAAAACAGTTCCAACTCTATGTCTACGATGGGCACAGAAGCCACGCCGGGGTGCCGGGGCCTAGCTGACTGCTCACTACTGCTGCTCTTGGCTGTGGCAGGGACTGGCAGGAGGCCCCTGTCTCTGTGGAAAGAGAGCCCCCACCCCCCACCCCCAGCAGAGGCCAGGCGGCCAGGCGGGCAACAGGCGTGAGGCTCAGCCGATGTGGTTCAGCGGCAGTATTTGCCTAGCATGGCAAGGGGTCCACCTGAAAATGCCAAGAAAATAAATACACAAAACACAGCCAAGCACTTGGAAGTCTGACGAGGACAACTGAGGGCCCAAGGTCAGCCTCGCCCCAAAAGAAGGAATAGAGAGGCCATCAGATCACGATGGCTCCGTCCTGAGTGGCAAAAGAGGCTCTTTTTCTTTTTGCTGCTGGTACTGGGGCTTCCAGCTCTACACTTGAGCCGTATCTCTAGTTCCAGCCTTTCGCTGGTTCACTGGCCGTGATGAGTATCACAGACTTTCCTGCCCTGGCCCGGGCTTGGAATCCTGATCCTCAGCTCTGAACATCCTGAGCAGCTAGGATGACAGGCGTGAACCACCAGGGCCCAGCTGGGAAGATGCTCTTATAGAGGAGTCAGGGGGAGTCTGGAGGATACAAACAGGGACCCGATCCCTCAGCAGACACTCCATGTGGGGTTGGTGTTCTGATCCTGGACTTCCCGCCGGGTCTGCTGGGGTGGAGGGTGTGGCTGAGCAGAAGAGCACCTGCTTGGTACTGCACAGGCAACATGCAAGCAGCAAACTGCAAGTGTCCCACAAGGTAAGGCCCTGGCGGTGGTGCAAAGGTGGCCCCAGCCCAGCAGGGGTGCTGGTCCCAGGCCGGCCCTGCAGACTCTGCAGAAGAGATGTGAAGAGCCCAGTAAACTTGTGGGTCCCTGCCCTTCATATGTCATTTCTGGGTAGTGCTGGGACTTGAACTTGTGAGGTGAGGCTACCTACCACTTGACCCATGCTTCCCAGACAGGCATCTGTTGTTTTTTTTTCTTCTTCTCCTTGAAAGGCTGTCATTCTACCCAGCCCACCCCGCCAAGGCCCACTTCACCCACATCAGCTCTGCCCGTTTGAATGACCCAGTCTACGAATGCAATGCCCAAGGAACCAGCTTTCTTTTTTCTTTTTTTGGGGGGTCCAGTCGTGGGGCCTGAACTCTGGGCCTGGGCGCTGTCCCTCAGCTCTTCAGCTCAAGGCGAGCGCTCTATCACCTGAGCCACAGCGCCACTTCCGGCTTTTTTTCTTTTTGCTTATGTGGTGCTGAGGAATCGAACTCAGGGCCTCATGCATGCAAGGCAAGCGCTCTACCACTGAGCCACCTTCCCAGCCGGAGAAACCAGCTTTCTAGTTAAATTCCACTCCAGAGGGCGTGCCTTCTCAAAGAGGACAGTGGAACCAAGGGCAAGGGCAAAGGCCCTGAGGTGACGCTGGTTCCTGTAGAGGGAAGAAGGCTGGTGGAGGTGAGGGGGGGTGATCTACTGGGGACAAGGCTTGCTGAGAATGTTCAGGGCTATGGCGGGAATTGAGAACTTGAATCTCAAGCCTGGTCCAGAGATGTGCCCCTGTTGTCCCAGCAGGTAGGAAGATCACTTGAGCCCAAGGGCTGAGCACCAGCGCCAGCACAGAACACGGAGTAATACTCTGCCTTAACAAAACACAGCCAGACCGAAAATCAAGCACTACCCCCAACCACAAAGCACCCTAGTACCACTAAAAAAACAAAAACAAGGACCCCCAAGGATACTAAGATCCAGATGGCCGAATCTCTAAAAATTGGCAGAACATTTGAACAGCGTTCTATAGGAATTTTTTTTGGGGGGAGGGGGGAGAGGCTTAGGGCTTGACCTCTGGGTGCTGACTCTGAGCTTCTTTTGCTTGAAGTTACAGCTCTACCACTTAAGTTGTCACAAAGCCACTCCAGCTTTTTCTGAGTAGCTTACAGGAGTTAAGAGTCTCATGAACTTTCCTGCCTGGGCTGGCCTTGAACTGCAGTCCTCAGATCTCAGCCCCCCCCCCCCAGTGGCTAGGATGACAGGGCTGAGCCCCAGGGCGCCGGCTCATAGGAACTTTCAAGTTCCTCGTGAGGGGATGGAAGCCAGGCCTGAGGGTGTGTCATGGAATGTTCTACTGCCGAGCCACACACAAGGCATCTCAAGTCAATTTTTTTTCCTTTTTCCGGTTGCTCTGTGCTCTTGCTCGGTGTCTTCATTCAAGGCTGGCTCCCTACCACTTGGGCATGACTCCATTTTGGGCTTTTTGGTGGTTAACTGGAGGTAAAAGTCTCATGGGCCTCCCCCCCCCGCCCCCCACCTGGTTTTGAACTAAGGTCCTTAGCTCTCAGTCTCCTGAGTAGCTGAGATTATAGGACTGATCCAATAGTGCCTGGCTACTTTAAGCCATCTTTAGGTGACATACGCTGTCTAACGTAAATGCTGCACGCCCGTAACTCCAGTGTTCCAGAGGATCCCAAGTTTGAAGCCGCCAGCGGCGCTACATAGGAGACAAGGAAAAAAGTCGGCGCAGGACTAAAGCTGTGGCCCAGCACTAGAGGGCTTGCCTAGGGGGTGTGCAAGGCCCTGGGCTCCCTCCCTAGCACTGTAAAAACACAGTCATTACAGGAGTTTAATACAGGAGCTTTGGACTGTGATTGAATAGGCCCATGGAGACCCTGGGGAGACAGAGGCAACAGCACGTATTTACCAAGTGTCTCCTTCCTAACAGTGCCTCTGGGCTCCATCAAGTCTTCCATCTATAAAATGGGCACAGGCGCAGGGAACCAACAGCTCAGGTCTGGCATCCGACTACTGAGGATCACAATTCAGAGCCAGCCCCCCTCCCCCCATGGGGAGTTATGAGAAGCTATGTCAACCGATGACAAGCTGGGTAGGGTGATAGAGCTGGGTCACATTAGCTATGATGTCAATATACACAGGAGGATCATGGTGCAGAACGCCCCTTGCAAAAAGAAACACTCTGATTATTTCCAACCTAGCAAGGAGAAGCCCTGAGGCCAAACACCAGGAGAGGGAGGGGCTGCCAAATGCTCAGTGTCCAGGCAGCCCCCTGCAGGGCCCCCAGCGTGGGACAGCGCCGCGTCCTGACTCGGCACACACAGCTCTCTCCGCACTGCCACCCTTGCCCACCCCCCAGTTTGGTGAGGGGCTGCCCCACCCTGGAAAGCCAGCAAGGCCTCAGCATTCCCCACATGACCCCCACTTAGCAGATGGGAAAACCCAGACTCCTAGCTGGGCCTCAGGCGGCATGAGGCACAGAACTCACCTCTGCCCACTACTGGGAGGCTCCCCCTCTGCCACGCCCAGAAGCCACACAGCCGACCCAATCAAACACCCGCCCCCACCCTCCACTCATCACCTCTACCACCTGGCCCAGCACCCACTCCAGCCTGCCGCCCCGGCCAGGGCCACCTCGCAGCGGCTGTCCAAGGAAGGCTTTCTCACCAATGGGACACAGGACAAACCGGGGGGGGGGGGGAACCTGGGCAGCTGGGGAGACTAGAGGAAAGGGGCATCTAAAGTAGGGACAAGTGTGTCACACAGGGATAGCAGCTAGAAAGACTGTGAAATGAGCTCAAAACTGGACAAGGAGCCAGGTGCTGGTAGGTACTCAGGAGGCTGAGATCTGAGGATCATGGTTCAAAGCCAGCCTGGGCAGGAAAATCTATGAGACCTTTTTTTTTTTCTTTCAGCTATGGGGCTTGAACTCAGGGCCTGGGCGCTGTCCCTGAGCTCTTCTGCTCGAGGCCAGTGTCTACCACTTTGAGCCACAGCGCCATTTCCGGTTTTCAGGTGGTTCACTGGAGACAAGAGTCCCACTAGACTTTCTTGCCCAGGCTGGCTCTGACCCACCGTCCTCAGCAGATCTCAGCCTCCAGAGTAGCTAGGATGACAGGCGTGGCCCATGAGACTCTCATCTCCAATGAACCACCAGAAAACTGGACTGGAGTTGTGGCTCAAGTGGTAGAGTGCTCTCCTTGAGCAAAAGAAGTTCAGAGACAGAGCGTAGGCCCAGAGTTCAAGCCCCAGGACTGACAAAAACAAAAAACAAGGCAACTTAGACAAGTGCTCAGAACAGTCAGGGAAGGAAAGGGTGGGCAGAGGGGAAAGGGGAGGCTACCTCTCGGGGTACACTGCAGACCACCGCCTCCGGCATGGCTCAGGTGTCCCTCTTGGGCCTGCCAGACTCCCTTTCTGTCACCCACTCTGGTGATCATGGACTCTGGGGTCAGCCCCCCCCCATCCCATGCCTACAGCTGACTTCCAGGCCGCCCAGCAGGAAGCACAGCCAGGCTCTCCCTACCTGCAGGTGGCACTAGGCATGCGGTGTGGGCCACGCTGGGTCCAGTCTCACCCCTATCCTCGCTAAGACAAAATGTTTCGAGCATTTAGCAGGAGCCTGGCACACACTCAATACGAGCTTTGAATGCGTTGTCCTGTGGCCTGGAACCCCCTCCCCCCCAAGCAAACTTACTATTCAGATCATGGCTCTCCCGGAAGCCTCCCTGACCACCCCCTCCGCCACCGGCCTCTGCCTCCTGCTGGCCTCACACCCAGCTCTGCATAGGGCAGGGAAACAAAACTGTCCCCTTAGGCCAGGCACTTGTCCCACGTGCCTGTGAACCCCAAGTTCTTACTGCAAAGTGGTCGCCTTCTGCTCTGGCCCAACCACCTCTTCGCCTGCCCTTGGTGTCCCCACTCAGGGCCGGGCCGGGGAGCAGGGCTGCGCAGCCCATGCCCCATCAGGCAGCCATGACCCAACCAGACAGGAGATAAGGTCCTCTGTGCATTCAGTTCAGACTCAAAAGACAAGGGCAGCATCAGAGGATGCAGAGAACAAAGGCAAGTGCAAAGGCCCTGGGGTGGCGGTGCAATTAGCACTGAGGAGGCAAGGGGGCAGTGGGGAGAGTGGGCTCCCTGGGGATGGGAGCAGGAACAGCAGTCAGAGCCACAGACCAGTTGTGGGAAGGGAACAACCTGCAAAGGCCCTGCCCCCACTCCTCTCACAACTAAGAGGCCAGCAGGGCCCAGGTGCTGGGAGGGGGGGTTGCAGGAACTCCAGGGCGACACAACAAGCCACCGCCAGCCCCAAGAACCAGCAGCTACCACTTCACCCAGCCACCTGCCGCTCCTGACTCAGGTGCTAAGGATCTCAAAGCCCATGAACACTGCTCCCGGCCCTGCCATGAGCCCAAACAGAACAAGCAGCAGGCAGCCTGGCAGGCAACCAGCTTCCTGACCCCCTGGCCTCGCTGCTCCCACGGGGAAATGGGAGAGAAGAGGTGCCCAGGCTGGAGAGAAAGAAATGCCCATTGCTCCGGTCCCCGGGGACACCAGGGAATGGCAGCTAGCCTGTCTGTGAGGGGACTGTCACCCCCTCCAGAAAGGACATGGCAAAAGGCCTGGGCCAAGAAAAGTCCCATGAGGGAATTGGCGAATAGGAGCCCCCCCCCCCATGTCCCCAGAGAACAAACTTGTCCAGGCCGCTCGGGGTTTGATCTGCGGGTAAGTCACCTCCGCTTTTTCTTCTGGACTAGGCAAGGTAGCTCCCTGTAGGGTTTGGCCCAAAAAAGACCTCAGAGGAAGATCCCAGGACTGGAAACCCCAAAAAGGTTGGGCCAGGTAGTAGGGACCAGAATGGATTCCCTCTGGCTCTACCTGTGGACACCCCCCCCCAAAACAAAAATCGTATCTGCAAGGTTCTTCATCTCCAAGGCCCACAGAACTCAGGCCAGTGAGCTCATGCCTGGAAGGCTACTACGGAGGTGAGGAGGTCGCTTCCCATGTACTAAACCCGAGTTTCCAGGCTCCAATCCCCCGAAGTGGGGGGCGAAGAATTCAGGACCCCGGATTCCTCCATTCTTGAGTTTCTGCAGGGCTCCTGGGGCGGGGGTGGGAGGGAGGGCCGCCGAGACCGGAAACAAGATGCCCAAGGTGGGTGTGCGAGTCCCTGTCCCCAGCTGCCCACACGAGCGGCCGCCCACCCGCAGCCTTGTGCCTGCCGGCGGGCTGGCAGAGGCTCCGGAGACGAAGTGCAGGAAGAGGGGCAGCACCCTCCCCCCCCCGCAGCGCGCGGACCCCCGGTGTGGCCAGGGTGTGGGGTGACACATCTCGGCATTTCTGTTCCGGTCACACTAGTTTTTCTCGACTTGTTCCCACATCCTCAGCCCGGCTCCAAGGCCCAGCCTGGGCATCCACACAGTCCCG
>NW_012267400.1:595534-608647 GCF_000151885.1 Dipodomys ordii | reverse complement strand
CGGCCCGGGCCCCGCCCCCGCCACGCCCCGGGACACGCCCCTTAGACCGCGCTAGCCGAGCTCCGAGCGCACCCTCGCCTCACCAGCTGCGTCTCTTCCTCCCTTTGCCAGCTCAGGGTCTTCTCCAGTAGGTGGGTTCTGTAGACCAGACCTGCACCCCGCCATGATCTAGTCCCGTGATGACGGACAAGTCTCTGGCCTTCCCGAACTTTAGCTTCCTGTAAAATGAAAATATTCATTGCTTACGCCATTTAAAGTCCTTTAATGGAATTAGGTAGTTGCGGAGGGGGGGGGGTTGAAGAACACTGTTGAAGATCACACAGCAAGTGATGGCGAGTGCAGAGATTTAAATTCAGGCTCAAGAAGCGACAATAAGGGCTGAGACTTCCAGGAATGTTTACATGGTGCCAGCTTCTGTTAGCAATTCACCAGCACTAACCTAAACGTCTCTTCACAACCCGTAACTAATATTAAGCAGCGCTGACTGTTTTGCAAACTGGGGGTTGTGGGTGGGAGTGAAGCATAGAATTAAGAACAAGTAGCAAAAGCTGGGCACACACCTGTAATCTCAGCTCCTGAGGAGGCTGAGATCAGAGGATCGAGGTTCAAAGACAGCCCAGGCAGGCAGGAAAGTCTATAAGATTCTTATCTCCAGTTAACAACAACAACAAAAGTGGAAGAAGAGCTATGGCATAAGTATAGAATGCCAGCCTTGAGCATAAAAGCTCAGAGACAGTGTCCAGGCCCTAGCACGCGAGCACACACAAACACGTACAAGGAGTGCTGAGACTGGACCACTACACGCTCTCCCCACTTTCAACACTGATTACATCCCGCTGAGGGTTTACTGTGTTAAGAGGCTGCGTTATACTTTCCAGACATTTTGTCCAGTAACCTTTGCCCTTCCTTGAAAGCTGAGATTCAGATACAACAAGTAAGGAAAGTGAGAGCCTGAGGGGTGAAGTAACGAGTCCCAGACCACGTGGTGGGACAGGTATTCAAACCCACTAATTGGATTCCGGAGCCTCGGTTATCCCTGCAGGGTGCTGCTCTAAGTTTGTGCAAACAGCACCCAGGAGACGACCACTAGGGGTTAGCTCCCCCGATCGAAGGCCCTATTTCTCTAAACAC
Organism: Dipodomys ordii; assembly: GCF_000151885.1. Lineage (NCBI taxonomy): Eukaryota > Metazoa > Chordata > Mammalia > Rodentia > Heteromyidae > Dipodomys > Dipodomys ordii. The sequence continues at coordinate 607,516 of NW_012267400.1, read as the reverse complement.
AATATTCTGTTCTGTGCAATGGGACCAGCGACTCTTTCCCTCCAGGTTTGGGAAAGCCGGCTTCCTCCGTGCCACACCGTCAACACGCGTCCTTTGGCCGGGAAGCTTGACCCTGGCCGCCCGCCATAGCCGGCGCCTCTGATTGGCTGGCCGCCGTCACGTGACCCGCCCTCCCTCCGGGCCAACATGGCAGCGCCCTGGCCTTGATGCGGGCGGCGTGCACCGAGCCTGGCTGGGTTCTGCGTGCGGTGACGGGGCAGGTGAAGAGTCGAGGGGGCGGGGGGCGCAGGGTGTGGACTGCAGCGAGAGCTGCCGGCTCCGCAGGGCCCCGACGCCCCGCGAGGCCGGGGCGCGCTTCCCGAGGCCCCGCGGCGTCTAGAGCCCCGGCTCTCTAAGACGTGTCCCCATCTTCCCGGATTGCAGCTCGGCCTCTCTCTCTCCCCCGTCCCCCCCCCCGGTCCCCCGGATGAGGCTGGCGGGCCGCGGATGTCCGTCCTGCGGCTGAGCGGCGCTCTCCGTTCCGTCCGCGGCCTCTGCAGAGCCCAGTGCATGGACGGGGTGTCGCGCCCGGGGCCGCCGGCTCCAGCCGCGCTGGAGAACGGCTCGGGGCCCCGTGGAGAACCGCGCCCGCCCGCCGCCCCGGAGACGACCGTCACCGAGGGCGCCGCCACGATCGTCTTCCCCAGCGCCAATGAGGTCTTCTACAACCCCGTGCAGGAGTTCAACCGGGACCTCACGTGAGCAGGGGTCAGCCTGGCAGGGGGGGAGTGGGTCGGTGAGATCGGAGGTATTACCGGAATACGTCCCCGGCTGTCCGCTGCCGGAAGGCCAGTATCCAGGAGATAGAGGCTTGGCAGGAAGAAATCGGGTTTAATCAGTGGCTGGCATCTTGGAAGATGGACCCATTCAGCCACAAAACTTCATCCCCCCTGGTGCCCGCTCCGGGTTTTTATGGGGAGGGAGAAGGAGGAGCTGGGCCAGAAGAATTACAAGCCTGGTGGGGGTCTTTGTCCTCCTGGGCGTGTGTGTCCTTTTCTGTCCTCCTCAGGAATTTTTCAGTCGCCCTCCTGGGGTTCGTTCTTGTTATTCGGAATGGACAGATCACTTATTTAACTTGCAGACTTTTCTGCGAGTTAAGCTTCACACCGCTTACACGCTTTGTGTTAATGCGTTGAAATAATGATTTAAGAAGGTCATCTGATTGCAGACATCATCTGCTGTCGTGTGTTTGTGTGTGTGTGTCCCTACTGAGATTTAAACTCTGGGCTGTGTCCTTTAGGTCAAATCTGGCATTCTGAGCCCACTTGAACCATAGCTTCACTTCTCACTTTTTGCTGGACTTGAATGTCTCAGGGATGTTCTCCCTGGGCTGGCTTTAAACCGAGATCCTCAGCTCTCCTGAATAACTAGGATTACATGTGCGAGCCACTGACACCCAGCTGTTCTGGGGTTTATGAACCTGAAGAAAAAAAATAGTTAACCTCTCGATCATTCAGTTGGGAGTTTTCGGTAGACTTGAGAATGCAGAACAAAAGAAAGACAATTGCGGCTTAGAGAAACTGTAAGGGAATGCAAGCCTTGATCTGTTACAAAGGAAGTAAGCAGATTCTTCTCTCATCAGGTGTGCAGTAATTACAGAATTTGCTCGAATTCAGCTTGGGGCCAAAGGAATCCAGAGTGAGTACAGGTTCAGGCTCCGGTGTTTATGTTTGGGGGGGGGGTCATGAAAACCTCTCTCCTTACCTCACTCTGATGTGCCCTAGGTTGTTGTTTTTTGTTTGTTTGTTGGTTTTTGTCGGTCGTGGGGCCTGAACTCTGGGCCTGGGCGCTGTCCCTCAGCTCTTCAGTTCAAGGCTAGCGCTCTACCACTTAAGCCACAGCGCCACATCCTGCTTTTTCTGCTTATGTGGTGCTGAGGAATCAAACCCAGGGCCTCATGCATATGAGGCAAGCACTCTATATCACTGAGCCACCTTCTCAATCCCGGTTGTTGTTTGTTGTTTGTTTGTGCCTTTGTGCCAGGCCTTAAATCTCAGGGCCCAGGCACTGTCCATAAGCTTTTTCCACTCAAGGCTGATATTCTACATTTGAGCTCCAGCTCCACTTCCAGCTTTTTTGGGGTCTTTAATGGAAATGAAAGTCTCATATTCTTTCCTACTTAGCTTTGAACTGAGATCCTCAGATCTCAGCCTTCTGAGCAGCTAGGATGACAGGCGTGAGTCCCCTAGTGCCCTGCACACACTGGCGTCTGAACAAGACATTTTTCTATGAATCTGAAGGATTGTGAACATTAAGGGGAGGTTTCTCATTGATGAGCTGGGGTGTAGTTCAAGTGTGGAGGCCCTGGGCTGGGAAGGTGGCTCAGTGGAAGAGCGCTTGCCTTGCATGCCTGAGGCCCTGAGTTCAATTGCTCAGCACCACATAAGCAAAAAGAAAAAAGCCAGAAGTGGTGCTATGACTCAAGTGGTAGAGCGCTAGCCTTGAGCTGAAGAGCTGAGGGACAGCGCCCAGGCCCAGAGTTCAGACCCCACGACCGGACCAAAAAAAAACACAAAAAACAAGTGTGGAGGCCCTTAGGGGTTCAGTCCTCAGTACAGGGAGGGGGTGAAGGAGGTGGAGGGAGCATCTGAGTCCTTGGCTTGTCTCTCCGGTAACTGCAGTCAAGGTGCCAGGTGAGCAGGACCTGCAGAAAGTGGTTGTGGACTTGTCAGAACAAGAAGAGGAAAAACTCAAACCAAAAGAGGGTGAAAACCTGGCTCCACAAGACCAGCCTCGAACAGCTGCCGTTGAAGAGATCTGTGAGGTAGGCTGAGCAGCTGTGGCCCCCTTAGAATCAGTCCTCCCTTCCCCGGCTCTTAGACCACTAGGAACTATAGGAGCTGGGCTGGGAGACAACTCTTGGAGGTCCAGAAGAGAATGGAAGTAGGGATGTGAATGAGAGTCCCTTCTTAACTCCCAACAGGAGGGCCTGCGGGTGCTGGAGGGCCTGGCAGCTTCTGGCCTCCGCTCCATTCGGTTTGCTCGAGAGGTACCTGGACTCCGATCTGTGGTTGCCAATGATGCCTCCGCCCAGGCAGTGCATCTCATGCGCCAGAACATCGAGCTCAATCATGTGGACCACTTGGTACAGGCCAGCCAGGCAGATGCCCGGTAAGTTCCAGGTAGCACTGCCTATTGCCGATAGGGTCCCATTGGGTTGTCACTTTGGCTGCCTGGGGTGATGCTGCCTCTGTCCTTCTCTGAGAATATGACCACAGCAGAGTGACAGAGTAACCTCTTGGAACTCTGCTTGGTTGTTTCATCTGGCAGGATTTATATAATAAGTAGTCCAATAATGCAGCTGGGCACTGGTGGTTCACACCTGTCATCCTAGCTATTCAGGAGGCTGAGATCTGAGGATCATGGTTCAAAGCCAGCCAGAGCAGAAAAGTCCATGAGAATCTTACCTTCTGTTAAATAGCCAAAACTCCAGCTTTAAGCAATAAAGCCAAGGAAGAATGTAAGGCCCCGCTGGTGGCTCATGCCTATAATCCTAGCTACTCAGGAGGCTGAGATCTGAGGATCATGGTTCAAAGCGGCCCAGGCAGGAAAGTCCATGAGACTCTTTTTTTTTTTGGGGGGGGGGTCCAGTCGTGGGGCCTGAACTCTGGGCCTGGGCTCTGTCCCTCAGCTCTTCAGCTCAAGGCTAGCGTTCTACCACTTGAGCCACAGCGCCACTTGTGGCTTTTTTCTTTTTTTTGCTTATGTGGTGCTGAGGAATCGAACCCAGGGTCTCGGGCATGCAAGGCAAGCGCTCTACCACTGAGCCACCTTCCCAGCCCCTCCATGAGACTCTTATCTCCATTTAGCCACCAGAAAACTGGAAGTGACACTGTGGTTCAAGTGGTAGTGTGCTCACCTTCAGTTGAAGAGCTCAGGGGCAGCACCCAGGCCCCGAGTTCAAGCCCCACAACCAATCAAAAAAAAAATGCAGGGCCCTGAATCCAAGCTCCATTACCAGCATGTCCCCCAGCGTGCCCCCCATTCACCCCCCCCCAAAAAAAAAAACAAACACAAAAATGCCTCACAACTTGGACAGCTCATATTCTGTGCCACCAAGAAGTACAGACATACATTAAACAACAAAGACGGACTTTGAGAACCGCATCTTGTTCTGGGAATGTTTTTGGTATGCATTTACATAAATTAAGATGAAAACAATGCCATTAAGCAAGGTATTTTTTTTTCTTTTTTTAAATCTTATTATGGAGGACAAAGTCTTGCTGTGTTGTCTAGGCTAGCCTTGAGCTCAGGATCCTCCTACCTCAGCCTCCTGAGTAGCTGGGATTATAGTTCTGAGTACTGATCCCCTGCTTTAGACAATTTTTTTTTTAGTTGGTCCTGGGCTTGAACTCAGGGCCTGGGCGCTGTCCCTGAGCTTCTTTTGCTCAAGGTTAGCACTCTACCGCTTGAGCCACAGCACCTCTTCCCGCTTTTTCTGTGTCTGTAGTCCTGAGGAATCAAACCCAGGACTTTATGCGTGTTAGACAAGCACTCTACTAAGCCACCTTCCCAGCTGAACTTGTACAACTTGTATTCATTTATTCCCCTGGAAGATGGTCTTTTCACAGACAGTGTCTGTGCCGGGCACCTCTCAATGCCAAGAGTCAGTGAGTGTAAACCTAATAGACGGGACTTGTGGCCCAGGGAGGGGTCAGCATGCAGGTGGACAATCTGCAGGACTTGCAGCATAAGGCCACTTGAATGTCTCTGTCATTATCGGCGTGTTCATTGTCAAGGCTATATGTAGATGGGTAGACTGAGGCCTGGTGATACACAGCTCAAATCCCAGATTTTGAAACCACAAAGATAACCTGAAAACAAAACAAACGGCCAGAGCCTGAACTTGAGAAGCTGGCCTCAAGTTCAAGGCCAAACCCTGTAGGAGTCCACATGTGTGGAGGGCCCCACGGGAGGCGAAGGACCTGGCCATCTGGCCATCTCTCCTGTAGGATGCTAATGTACCAGCACCAGAGGGTGTCAGAGCGCTTTGACGTCATTGACCTGGACCCTTACGGCAGCCCCGCCTCCTTTCTGGACGCAGCAGTGCAGGCTGTGAGCGAAGGAGGTGAGCCCCCCCCTCCCAGGCGGCTTGAGCAGGGCTGGGTGTTTGGGGAGGGTCCTCACTGCCCGCCCCCCTCCCCAGGGCTGCTGTGCATCACCTGCACGGATATGGCGGTCCTGGCAGGGAACAACGGCGAGACGTGCTACAGCAAGTATGGGGCCATGGCTCTCAAGAGCCGTGCCTGCCACGAGATGGTGAGGGGACCTCCCTGCACCCCCATCCCACACCTCAGGCAGATCCAGCCCAGCGCGGAAGACTAGCCCATAACTCACATGAGTAGGAGGTTACATGGTTGGAGAGAGAGAGAGAGTGTGTGTGTGTGTGTGTGTGCGTGCGCGCGCACGCGCGCTTGTACGTGTGCACCCTACTCCTGGGGCTTCAACTTGACCTGGACACTGTCCCTAGGCTTTTTGCTCAAGGCTAACCACTTGAACCACAGCTCCCAGTGAATTGGAGATAAAAGAGTCTCATGGATTTTTCTGCCTAGACTGGCTTCAAACCAAGATCCTCATATCTCATCTGTAGAGTAGCTAGGCTTACAATGTGAGTCACCAGTGCCTGGCTACATTGTTGTTGTTTTTCTATGATTATGTAATTTCTCCAAAAAAAGTTTTTGTTTAGTTTTTGGGAATCAGGCTCTCATGTAGACCAGTGGGGTCCTCCTGTCTCAGTCTTCCCACTGCTGGGATTATAGGTGTTAACTACCTTGTCTGGCATGTTGTTTTATTTTTTCCCCAGTCCTGGGGCTTGAACTCAGGGCCTGGGCACTGTCCCTGGGCTGCTTTTTGCTCAAGGCTAGTGCTCTACCACTTGAGCCACAGCACCAGTTCTAGCTTTTTTTTGTTGTTTTTTTGTTGGTCGTGGGACTTGAACTCTGGGCCTTGAGCTCTTCAGCTCAAGGTGAGTGCTCTACCACTTGAGCTACAGCACCACTTCCCGTTTTCTGGTGGTTTATTGGAGATAAGAGTTTCATGGGCCAGGCGCTGGTGGCTCACGCCTGTAATCCTAGCTACTCAGGAGGCTGAGATCTGAGGATCGAGGTTCAAAGCTAGCCCGGGCAGGAGAGACCGTGAGACTCCTCTCTCCAATAAACCATCAGAAAACCGGAAGTGGTGCTGTAGCTCAAGTGGTAGAGCGCTCACCTTGAGCTGAAGAGCTGAGGAACAGCGCCCAGGCCCAGAGTTCAAGCCCCATGACCGACAAAAAAAAAAAAGAGTTTCATGGACTTTCCTGCCCGGGCTGGCTTTGAACCCCGATCCTCAGATCTCAGCCTCCTGAGTAGCTAGGATGACAGGAGTGAGGTGCCGGCACCTGGCTCGGTTCTGGCTTTTTGTGTATGTGGTACTGTCTTCATGAGTGCTAGGCAATTGCTCTATCACTAAGCCACATTCCCAGCCCAAGACAGTCTTTTTTTTTAAGGGTAGTTTTTTCAGGTCTGGATTTAAAATCTAGAGTTTCTTCTGTGTTGGGTACTCGACTTCACCTTCTTGGGCCTGTTTTGCCCTCATAGAATGGAGCCCATTGGGCATTTGAAGCAGGGTCGGCCAGAAAAGGGTTAAGTCCTGGCCTAGTCCCTTGAGGTCTCAGACAAGAAGTTTTGCAACAGTGTCCTCCACTTCCTGTCCACAGTGCCCATGTGGTACAGGGTGCTCTGTTGCTGAACCTTTGTGCTTTCTGTCACGTTGCAGATGAGGAAACTGAGGCGCTGAGAGGTGATGCTGGCTTCCCAAGGGTTATGAGAGTAGGGCCAAGGTTGGAACCCGGGGAGCAACCGTGTGCCTCGCTTTTGTACTCCCTGGGTCTGTGGGGAGAGAGTGATCCCGTCCCCTGCACCCCTAGGCGCTGCGGATCGTGCTGCACAGCCTGGACCTCCATGCGAACTGCTACCAGCGCTTCATAGAACCACTGCTCAGCATCAGCGCCGACTTCTACGTGCGCGTGTTTGTGCGTGTGTTCACCGGCCAGGCCAAGGTCAAAGCCTCCGCCAGGTCAGCCTCTCACAGAGGAGAAGAGGGCGGGGCCTGAGCTGGGGGCGGGGCCTGGCCCAGGGCGGGCCCAGGGCGAGGGAGGAGCCTGCCGTTGGAAGGGCCTTGTTGGGGCGGGGCCCGCGGCAGGGGCGGGGCCCGCGGCAGGGGCGGGGCCTCGCCCTCACTCCCTGCCTCCCTCACTCCCTGCCTCCGCAGCAAGCAGGCGCTGGTGTTCCAGTGCGTGGGCTGCGGCGCCCTCCACCTGCAGCGCCTCGGGAAAGCATCGGAGGCCCCTGGTGGCCGGTGAGCCTGGGAGTGCTTGGGGGTCTGGGGGGGGACACCCGGGACGGCCCCCAACCCCTAACCGCCCCCTTCCTGGCAGGATCAAATTCTCGGCCGCCTGCGGTCCTCCGGTGACCCCCGAGTGCGAGCACTGTGGACAGCGACACCAGGTGAAGGCGCGGGCGGCGGGCGGGGCTCCGGGCGGGGCTCCGGGGCGCCTTCTCCCCGGTCCCCCTTCATCCGCCCCGTGTGCCCCGGCAGCTCGGCGGCCCCGTGTGGGCAGCGCCCATCCACAACCTGGACTTCGTGGGCCGGGTCCTTGAGGCCGTGAGTGCGAATCCTAGCCGCTTCCACACCTCGCAGCGGATCCGAGGGGTCTTGAGCGTTGTCACCGAGGTGGGGGTCGGCAGGGTGCCCGCCCGCCGTGTCTGCTCGCCCCCCCCCTCCGGCCCCGCCGAGCCCACGCGGTTCTCCCCCCTTCCAGGAACTCCCAGACGCCCCCCTCTACTACACGCTGGACCAGCTCAGCTCCACCATCCACTGCAACACGCCCAGCCTCCTGCAGCTGCGGTTAGTTCCAGAAAGGTCCAGGGAGGCCCTGGGCCTGTGGGGATCGCCGGGCTCCGGGCAGCCCCTCACCGTCCTGGCCCTTCCCCAGGTCAGCCCTCCTCCACGCTGGCTTCCGAGTGTCGCTCTCCCACGCCTGTAAGAACGCCGTGAAGACCGACGCCCCAGCCTCCGCTCTGTGGGACATCATGCGCTGCTGGGTGAGGGGGTCAGCTCCCAAGGGGCCGTGGGGAGGGGTGGTCCCCCAAAGGCCCCTGAGCGCAGTGTCTCCTCATCTCTTCCCTCAGGAGAAGGAGTACCCGGTGAAGCGGGAGCGGCTGTCAGAGACCAGCCCTGCCTTCCGCATCCTCAGTGTGGAGCCCAGGTTCGCAGGACCAGAGGACTGGGGGGGGCTGAGAGTGACCCCCGAGAACATGGGGGGAGCCCCCCCCCACTCTCCTACCCAGACTGGAGCCCAGAATCTGGTCTCCCTCTTCTCTGCCCTCCCCCTGAGCTCCCAGCCCCCCAGCCAGTTACCTGAGTCAGAGCACAGAGAACTTTATCTGTCTAGATGTGTGTGCACGCACACGTGTGCCAGCCTAGAACTTGAACTCAGGGCTTAGGCTCTGTCCTTAAGCTTTTGTACTTGAGGCTAGCCCTCTTCCATTTGAGCCACAGCTCCACTTCTAGCTTTTTGCTAGTTAAGAGATAAGAGTCTAAGACTTGGGGCTGGGAAGGTGGCTCAGTGGTAGAAAGCTTGCCTTGCAAGCATGAGGCCCTGGGTTTGTTTCCTCAGCACCACAGAAAAAGCTGGAGGTGGGCACCACCATACCCTCACCCACCTAGCCCCTTCTTACCCGTGGGGGGTCCACTCTGTTATCTTCCAGAACAATGTGGACTCAATAGTAAAAGAACGAACCTTGGTGTGGAGGTGGGCACGTGTGGGTTGGGGTGCTCTGTATACCCACACGGTCGCCACCCCAGCCCTCACCCCCCCATCTCCAGGCTTCAGGCCAACTTCACCATCCGTGAAGATGCCAACCCAAGCTCCCGCCAGCGAGGCCTCAAGCGCTTCCAGGCCAACCCAGAGGCCAACTGGGGTCCCCGGCCCCGAGCTCGGCCAGGGTGAGTGTGGGGTTGTGTGTGGGGGGTTTGTCCAGGGCAATGGGAGGAAGGCCAGAGGGAAGCCCCACTCGGTGTGTCTGCCCAGGGGCAAGGCAGCCAGTGAAGCGCTGGAGGAGAAACGCCGGCTCCTGCAGAATAAGAGGAAAGAGCCCGCGGAGGACCCCGCGCAGAGGGCTGCCCGCCTCAAGTCGTTTCCTTGCAAGCGATTCAAGGAGGTGAGGTGCCATCTTCCTCCCCACTGCCGGGCACTGGGTACCCCTCCTGCCATAGCGGCCATGTGGTGGGAGTGAGCTCGCTGGGTAGGGCTGCTGGGCTTCACCCCATCATCTCTGCCTCTCACCCCAGGGTGCCTGTCCACGGGGAGACCAGTGCTGCTACTCACACATCCCCCCTGCACCCGGAACCTCTGCCGATGCGGCCCCCCCGGACTGTCCAGAGACCCCCAACCAGTCTTCCAGTCAACCAGCGGCCCCTGCCGGGCCAGGGGTAGACTGAGCCAATAAAAAGATGTTCCTGCCTGTAATCCGAACTACTCGGGAAGCTGAGATCTCAGGATTGCAGTTTGAAGCCAGCCCTGTGAAACTCTTTGTTCCTGTTCATCACTCAAAAACCAGAAGTGGCGCTGTGGCTCAAGTGGTAGAGCGCTAGCCTTGAGCACAAAGAAGCTCAGGGACAGCGCTCCGGCCCTGAGTTCAAGCCCCAGGACTGACATAAATACATAAATAAGTAAAAATACGTTCCCGCGTGGCCATTGTCTTTCTGCGCAGTGTTCTTTTGGGCCAGAGAAGCGGATTAGCGGCTCCGCTCGGGAGCTGCCGCCTGCGGTTCCCGCCGGCGGCCACAGGGTGGCGCTCGCGCCCCGAGCGGAGGCCCCGCCCCTCGGGCGGGGAGCGCGCTGACTCGCGGGCGGGCGCCCAGGCCACGCAGCAGCCCCCACGCGGCCTCCCGCGGCCCCGGTTTGTTTTTGGCTTCGCTTTCTCCCGGGCCGCAGTGGCGGAAGCCAGACCGGAACCAGGCGTCCAGGGCATCCGCTCGGGACCAGGTGTTTCCTGAGCTGCAGCCCCAGGACTGCGCGGTGTGGGCCCGGGCTGTTGCCCTGACCCCCAGTGAGGGAAGCTGCGCCCCCTCCCCAGCCGGCAGGGCCAGCGCGGCCCAGGGGGGTGTCCTGCGCCCCAATGGCTTCTCTCCTGTGTGCACCCTGAATCGCCAGCCTTGGGACGGGGCGGACCGCAGAACGCAGCTTGTTGGGGCTTGGGATGGATGCGGGGCGGGGCGGGGCGCTCCCCGCGGGCCTCCCACACCGGCGCCCCGGAACCCCCTTCCCCGGCCACACCACCAACCGACTTGACCCACGGGGGGTTTTGTTTTTCTTCCTGTGCCGCGGCTGGGGCTCGAACCCAGGGCCTGGGCGCCGGCCCAGGTCTGTTCCTCGAGGCTGGCGCGCTACCACCCGAGCCGCGGCTCCGCGCCCCGCTTCGTGGTGGTGCGTGGGAGATAAGAGTGGGGCGCGTCCCGCTGGGATTGGCTTCCAACTGTGATGCTCAGCTCTCGCCTCCTGAGTAGCTGGGATTACAGGGGTGCCCCCCCCAATCATCCCGTGACCTTAGCGACAGCTGCGGGAATCACCGCCCGCCCTGACCCTGGAGACCAGTGCCCCTGGCCGCTCACGGCCGTGGCCCCGTGGCGTGCCCGCGCGGGGGGCGGGGGGAAGGCGGGAGGACATCAGTGAAAAAGAGGAAGCAGGAGGGTGGGGAGGAGACAGGGCTGGGGCCCCTGGGTCACGCGGCCGGGGCGGGAAGCCTGCGGAGGCCCCGCGCTCCATGCTGCCGGCCCTGCCTCGGTGCCGGGGTCCGCCAGCGTCTGCGGGCACCGAGCGGGGAGGCCAGGCCCTCGTAGAGCGCTCACCTTGAGCTGAAGAGCTGAGGAACAGCGCCCAGGCCCAGAGTTCAAGCCCCATGACCGACAAAAAAAAAAAAGAGTTTCATGGACTTTCCTGCCCGGGCTGGCTTTGAACCCCGATCCTCAGATCTCAGCCTCCTGAGTAGCTAGGATGACAGGAGTGAGGTGCCGGCACCTGGCTCGGTTCTGGCTTTTTGTGTATGTGGTACTGTCTTCATGAGTGCTAGGCAATTGCTCTATCACTAAGCCACATTCCCAGCCCAAGACAGTCTTTTTTTTTAAGGGTAGTTTTTTCAGGTCTGGATTTAAAATCTAGAGTTTCTTCTGTGTTGGGTACTCGACTTCACCTTCTTGGGCCTGTTTTGCCCTCATAGAATGGAGCCCATTGGGCATTTGAAGCAGGGTCGGCCAGAAAAGGGTTAAGTCCTGGCCTAGTCCCTTGAGGTCTCAGACAAGAAGTTTTGCAACAGTGTCCTCCACTTCCTGTCCACAGTGCCCATGTGGTACAGGGTGCTCTGTTGCTGAACCTTTGTGCTTTCTGTCACGTTGCAGATGAGGAAACTGAGGCGCTGAGAGGTGATGCTGGCTTCCCAAGGGTTATGAGAGTAGGGCCAAGGTTGGAACCCGGGGAGCAACCGTGTGCCTCGCTTTTGTACTCCCTGGGTCTGTGGGGAGAGAGTGATCCCGTCCCCTGCACCCCTAGGCGCTGCGGATCGTGCTGCACAGCCTGGACCTCCATGCGAACTGCTACCAGCGCTTCATAGAACCACTGCTCAGCATCAGCGCCGACTTCTACGTGCGCGTGTTTGTGCGTGTGTTCACCGGCCAGGCCAAGGTCAAAGCCTCCGCCAGGTCAGCCTCTCACAGAGGAGAAGAGGGCGGGGCCTGAGCTGGGGGCGGGGCCTGGCCCAGGGCGGGCCCAGGGCGAGGGAGGAGCCTGCCGTTGGAAGGGCCTTGTTGGGGCGGGGCCGGTGGCAGGGGCGGGGCCCGCGGCAGGGGCGGGGCCTCGCCCTCACTCCCTGCCCCCCTCACTCCCTGCCTCCGCAGCAAGCAGGCGCT
>NW_012267400.1:588713-591093 GCF_000151885.1 Dipodomys ordii | reverse complement strand
CAGGCCCCCGGGAGCCCGGGAGGAGGCGCGGCCCGGCTCTGGGGCCCGACGGGGCGGCCTGGAGGGCTTTCACCAGACCGGACCGCGGAAGCCGCCCTGAGGACACCGAGCCGGGACAAGGCGCGCCAGAACGCGGGGCCACAGCCGGGGTAAGAGGGGGAGACGGTGCAGCCCCCTCCCAATCCGTGCGTCCATCCCGCTGGGGAGGTCTGAGAGCCTCCCCCCAGTTACCAGAGCACCCCAATCCCGGGAAGCCACCCAGCAGACCCGCAAAAGGAGGGGTGATGCTGGGGGTGAGGGGCAGGGTGGTGCCAGAAGCAGAGGGAGACGTAGGGGTGCTGTTGGGGTCCAAAGGGTCAGCCTGGGGGGGGGACGGCAGTGTGGGTAGTCGGGTGGGCTGCTCAGAGGTCGGGAGACCTGTTACAGTGGTGGAAAGCAGAGGGAGCCGTGTGGTGGCGATGAGAATGCGGAGGTCACACCTGAGGTCCACAGGCCGGCGCGGGGGGGCTGGTGACACGGGGGGACTATGAGGAGGGATCCCATGGTCAATGTGGGGGTGTCTCAGGATGCGATTTCAGGGTTACGACCACCTGTGGGGCTTGGGGGTCTCCTGGGCCCGCGCGGGGCTTCCATCCTGGCCGGCAGCTGGGGGTGGGGGTGGGATTAAGGATATTAGCGCAGCTCCCCTCACACAGCTCATAGAAGGCACTCCAGGCTCAGAGCCGCCAGCACCCGTGTGGCAGGCAGTTCCTGGGCTCCCCCTCCTCCATCTTTGCCCACTTGAACCTCCACTCCTCCTGCCCCCCCTTAGGCACTGCCTGGTCCCCCCCCACCAGCCTCTCCCCCCTCACTCCTACAGGTGAGCACCCCCTCCTCAGGGTCCATGTGCCCACCCCAAGCCCAGGTGGAGGCGGGCCCCATCATGACTGAAAAGGCAGAGATGGCAGGCACCCCCAGCCCAGCACCCTCCGGGACCCCAAAGTCTGCCTCCCCGGAGTCCCCCCCACCCCCGGAGGAGGCAGGCCATCCAGGCCCCTCCCCGCTCAGACTGCCCCCCGGCGTGCCAGTGATCAGCCTGGGGCACACCCGGCTCCCAGGCCCAGCCGTGCCCACCACAGAGCTGAGCACCCTCCGGCCCCCCATGCTGCACCTGTCGGCCCTGGGGGCCACGCCGCCCGCCCTGGCCCTGCACTACCACCCTCACCCCTTCCTCAACAGGTCAGTGGGGAAGACGGGGCTGGAAGGGGACACTGGAGATGGGGGGACCAGGGTCCTTGCCCACAGAGGCATTTGTGACCCACGACCCCTTACAGCATCTACATTGGGCCGGCAGGACCTTTTGGCATCTTGCCCAGCAGCAGGCTGAAGCGGAGACCGAGCCATTGTGACCTGGACCTGCCTGAGGGTGAGGGTGTGTGTGTGTGTGTGTGTGTGTGTGTGTGTGTGTGTGTGTCCACGCATGCGCACAGGCTTGCAGGTGTGTGTGTGTGTGTGTGTGTGTGTGTGTGTGTGTCCACGCATGCGCACAGCTTGCAGGTGGGGGCTGCCCCATCCCCTCCCACAGGGACAGGTATTTCCCACACATCCACCATGCCAAGCCCCGTCCAGGTTATAGCCAGATGCATTCAAGACCACAGCTTCCGCTCCCCGCGCCCCCCTCAAGGAGCCACTGGCCACAGCCGAGACTGGGAACCCCCCAAAATGATAGCTCCCCTGGAATGCACAGCCATGAAAGCCAGCCACACAACCACAACCACACAAGTCGGCTAGAGAACCACAGACAGCTACAGGGCAAGCCACACCACAGCCATCAGCCTGGCCACGAACCCCCCTCCCCACTCCCACCGGCCACAGGAGACACGGGGCACCTCTCATACACCCCCGGAATACACCGCAATGGGGCACCCTCAGCATGAGGGTTCCAGGGAGAGGGTGGCCTGCTCCCCAGGGGATCTCAGCCCCTTCGCCGCCATCGAGGGGCGCGGAGTCGCGCGCATCAGGGCCTCGGTGTCGGCCGGGGAGCCCCGGGAGCCCTTGGGGTCCACGTCTAGGGGCCCGGGAAAGGCCGATCTGCACGTGGGGGCTGCAGGGGTGCCTGCCTCGCGCTGCCCGGCCCGGCCGCCCACCCGTTCCCTCCTCCGGCCACAGGGCACCAGCCGCAGAAGGTGGCGCGGCGCGTGTTCACCAACAGCCGCGAGCGCTGGCGGCAGCAGAACGTGAACGGCGCCTTCGCCGAGCTCCGGAAGCTGCTGCCCACTCACCCGCCCGACCGGAAGCTGAGCAAGAACGAGGTGCTGCGCCTGGCCATGCGGTACATCGGCTTCCTGGTGCGGCTGCTGCGGGATCAGGCGGCGGCGCTGGCCGCGGGCTCCGCGGCGCC
>NW_012267400.1:585812-587753 GCF_000151885.1 Dipodomys ordii | reverse complement strand
GCATTCCGCTAGGACACTGAAAACCCAGAAAACAAAACAGACAGTAAACTACCCTTGTTTCTTATGTATCTCAGTGCAGAGACGGGGGGGGGGGGAGGGCGGGGAGGGGGAGACCAGGCCGATGGGGGGAGCGGAGGGAGGGGGATGCTAAGGGGAAGCACACCAAATCCATTAGTACTATATATAGAGATACTCGTATATACTGCGTTTCTTAGCCTAAGAAGAAACTTGTTTGACGGGACGGGCGGCCTTCGCGGTCCGCGATGCTGGTGCTGGTCGGGCGCACGGATCTCCCGGGAGGGGCCAAAGTGGGGCTGGCCCAGGCTGGCTTGGGGTGGGGGTAAAAGGAGGGGGGAGAGGGAAAGGGGGCGCCCCAGGGAGGGTGAGCGGGGGGGGGTGGAGGGGAGCAGAGTGCGGGTCTGGGGTGCCCCTCGGGCTCTCGATTAGGGGACGAAAGTTCTCGTGACTTTATTGCTCCTTTGTTTTTCTCTCGTGTGCGTGTGTGTGTGCGTGTGTGTGCGCGTGGGGGGGTCCGTTCTGCACGGGCGGGGTGGGGGTGGTCGGAGCCACCCGGCCCCTCTGGGACCCAGAGCGCGGCGTCCGCTCCGCCAGCACGGGGGTGAGAACAAGGCACTAGGTCGGCCGGCCAGCGCGGGGCGGGTGTGTAAGGCAGTCGTCGGGGCTGGTTGCGGGGGTGGGGGCTGGGGGGCTGTGTGCGGGGGGGCCGTGTGCGTGCGTGCGTGCGTGCGTGCGCGGGCCAGGGCAGATCGACCTGTCGGCGGCGTGGCTGGTTCTGTTCTGGAGCATGGAGCCTTCCTTCCGGGGTGGGGCTGGGGGGGAGCCAGGGGTGGTGTTGAGTGGGGGGGCGCCGGGGGGGAAAGGGGGGGTCGGGGAGGAAACGACCAACTTGCAGAGCGCGCTCCTGATAATGCTGGTGAGGGTCAAGTTGGCGTCTGGCTCAAAGAAGGGCGCTCGGGAGGGTCCGGACGGAGAGGGAGAAAGGAAGGGACGTTTGTTCGTTGGCATTGACCTCTGCGGAGGAGGGGGGAGGCAGGGACCCCCGCAGCGCCCCTCCTCCGTGCCCCGGCGGGAGTGGGGCGAGGAGGGGGCGCTGGGCCCCAGGAAAGGGGGGTGCCCGGGGAGACCCGCGGCCGAGCAGCCCGGCCACCGGCGGGTGCGCGCGCCGCTGTCCCGTTCCGTTAAACTCAACAAAGAAGGGGTATGCATGTTTCTAACAAGTGCAGGATATTTAATTGATTCATAAACTTATGCATAATAGTTTGTGGGTTTCTTAAAACGTACTTTATAATGTAAGAAGCACCAGGGTTTTTATGTTGAATTATCTTAAAAGTAATTTTCTCTCGTCCTTTTCCTTTTTTGTTTCTCCTTTTTGATCTTGTGTTGGTTGATTTCTTTTTAATGTCAAGGTTTGTGTGTGTGTGTGTGTTAAAATTCGAAAATGTGAACATTTCCTTCAGCCCTCCCACCGAAACCCAGAACGAACGACGAAAACAAATAAAAACCCCAGGTCATCCTCGTCAACGCAGGAAAACGATTAAAAAAAAAAAAGAAAACGAACAACAACAACAAAAAAGGCAGAAAAAGAAAAGAAAAACCACTCATCGGTCGTGGCCCCGCCCGGGGCGGGGAGGCCCAGTTCTTTTAGCGTCCCCGGAGCCGCGAGGACAGGACAACAAAAATAGAATTTTTTCTTAACAATCTCTAACATACAAAGATAGGAAAACTCTCTGATGCATTGCACTTGGTTCAGTGAAAAAAAAGTTCATTTCCCCCATATATATTTTTGTGGGTTTTTTTTTTCTCTCCTAACACATCCCCACGTCCGTCGCCCTGTCCGCCCCCTCCCGGCTCGCGACCCCCGGGGAAGGGGCGCCCGGCCCGCCCCTCCTGCCCGAGCCCAGCTGCCTGCAGCTTCCGACC
>NW_012267400.1:583963-584600 GCF_000151885.1 Dipodomys ordii | reverse complement strand
CGGGGGAGGAGGCGGGCGGCCACCCCGAGGTGCGGCGTCCTACGGGGAGGACCCCGGGCCTGCGCCCCCCTCCCGCCCTCCCAGGGCCACAGCCGCCCCCACCAGACTCAATAAATAAAGCCCCTCACCCACCCCTCCGCGGTGCAATGTTGGCTGATTGACTTCCAGAGGATCCTGACCTGTGCTTTGTGTTTTCAAACCGTACGAAAGAGAGAAAGAGAGGCACAAGGACTTGGGGGAGACGCGGGGAGGGGGAGTAAGGCACAGAAAGACAAGCCAGAGGGGCCACGTCACACCGGGGTGGCCGGGTGTGCCCGCGCTCCCCTCCCGCCCGGGCCGCCCCGGGGAGGGAGGGCTGGGGACAGCGACTTCCTGTGGTGTGGTACCGAATTGTTCCCGAATCGCTCCGCGAGGGCTTCCCTACGGGACGGGGACGCGAAGAGACCCAAACGACGACTGCCCCACCCCGAAATAAAGAGTACAGACGTGACAGCGGAGACGGGGAGGGCGTGGGGACGCGCGGGAGCGGCCGGGAGCCGCGGAGCGCTCGGGAAGAGGACGACCCCCCTCCCCAGGAACCCCGACTCCTACCTAGCGCAGGTGGCGGCCTCAGCTCGGCGCGGGGCTCGGGGTCCCC
>NW_012267400.1:554238-583560 GCF_000151885.1 Dipodomys ordii | reverse complement strand
GGGCGCCCGGGGAGGCTGGGGCCAGGAAGGGGGGGCCCCGCGGGACGGGGCCGCTCGCTGCCTGGGGCGCTGCCTGGGCGCGGGGAGCCCCGCAGCACCCCTTTGCTCCTGTCTGCCCTCTGCCTGGCCGAGCAGAGCGCTCCACGCGTGTTTCTTTCCGCCTGGCTGCCGAGGCTCGGCTCCGCGGAGCTGCGCCGCCCGGGGGCCGGGAGGGCGGAGGAAGGACGGGGCTGGGGGCTGAAGACGCGGAACTTTCGCTCGTCGGTGGGGCTGGGCTGGGCTGGGCTGGGCTGGGCTGGGGTTGGTTTTTTTTTTTTCTATGTCTCAAAATTTCTTCTCTCCCCCTTTGAGGGAACCTCTTCTTTTCATTTTCTTGTTTCTTTGTTGATCTTATCAGAGGAACCAGGACTGGAAGAGGACCCAAGAGAGACAGAGACAGAGACACACAGTGAATGAGAAGAGCTGGGGGCTGGTCCCATCTCCCTCTGAGTTGGCCTTGTGATCTTAGGGCGGGCACTTTGTCCCCTGGGGGTTCAGCTCCTCAGGGGAAGGCTGGATGCTGGGCCGACACCTGACCTGCAGGAGGAGGTGCACCCTGCTTTCCCCACCCTCCTCAGGAATCCCCCCAGACCCCTGCTCCCCGGTGCGGGAGGAGTCCAGCTGGCCTGCCTGTGGGCACGGTGCCCAGCGGGCGGGACCCCCATGGCGGGCGCTGGCACAAACCTAGGATCTGGCCATGTTTGCAATTGTTTGGGTTTTTGTGTGAGTCCTGCAAGGTGGGGAGGATGCCAGGCTGGGGCTTTTGTACCCAGAGGGGCTTGGGGAGTGGGTGGGGTGACCCAGCTTCTGGCTGAGTTTTCTTTCTGTCTCTTTGGATTAAAAACAGAAATTCCCGTCTGTACAGCGCAGCCAGGTCCCACAGGCTGAAAGGCTGGGGGTGGGGGAGCCACATGGCTTCAGGCCCGAGCTGGGCCGGGCCTGGGGGGAGGGGCAGGAACCCACCAGGCCGGCTCCTCTACCCTCAGGACAGCTGAAGCTGCGGGGAAGAAGCCCAGGCTCCCTGGGGTGGGCACTGCTTCCTCTGGGCGCCAGCAGGCGGCGCTGTCTCCCCGCACACGGGAGACCGGGAGCACACAGGATGGACCCCAGGACCTGGCTGCATGGCCACCTCCCCCTTCTAGGGTCCGCTTGCTGTGTGACTTTGTGACTGTGTGGCGGGCCAGGGGCTCTCGGCACACCTGACAGCACCTTCTCGGAAGCCACACTGAGGCCCTTCCAGGCTCTGTGTCACCAACGTTGGTCTGCAGGGACCCAGAAGAGCCAACTGGAGTGCACACAGATACCCAGACACTCCACCCATGCCCTAATCCCACAGTGATGGCCAGTGTGGAGAGTGGGTGGCCTGCCTGAGCACACACAATCTCCCATGGGCCTTCGGTGACCAGGCTGGGCCTCCTGCTGCTCAACAGCTGCTGCTTGTGCTGCTATCATGAGAATCCCGGAGCCCCTGTACGCTGCCTAAGACCCAGCCCGCTACAATGGGGTGAGGGGGCTGGGGTGCTGCCTGGGTGCGGGGGGGGGGAGGAGTGGTACCACATTTTCAAAGTAGCCAGAGATCCACATAGGATTTCCCATGAAATTTTGCAGTGTTTAAAGTCCTGCTGGAACACAGGTATGGGCCATTGGTACGGCATGCTGGCTTAGCAGGTGTGAGGCCCTGATTCCCAACCACAGCACCAAAACCAACCAACCACCCCCACACACACACCCACACACCCACACCCACACAACAGCCAGGTGCAATTAATGCCCACAATCGGAGCACTCCGCAGGCAGAGGCAGGAGGCGCAGGAGTTCAAGGCCACCCAAGACTACATTGGGAGACCCTGTCTCAAAAGGTAAAAAAAATTCTGAGTGCCAGTGGCTCATACCTGTAATCCTAGCTACTCAGGAGTAAGACGATCCTGGTTCAAAGCCAGCCCAGGCAGGAAAGTCTGTGACACTCTAGTTAACGATCAAAAAGCTGGAAGTGGAGCGATAGAGTGCTAGCCCTGGGCAAAAAAGCTAAGGGACAGTGCCAAGGCCCTGAGTTTAAGCTCAGTATTACCACAAAAACAAAAAAAAATATGACAGAAACAAAGCCCAACCCAGTACACAATTATTCCGATATTATGCCTGGAGACAGGCCTACCTACCTCTCAGACTCTGGTGTGAATGGGGACATGGGACCTAGAAATGGCTTCGGAGCCAGGCACCGGTGGCTCACGCTTGTAATCCTTGCTACTCTGGAGGCTGAGCTCTGAGAATCACAGTTCAAAGCGGGGGCCTGGGCAGAAAAGTCCCCATGAGACCGTTATCTCCAATTAACCACTCAAAAACCAGAAGGAGAGGCTGGGAAGGTGGCTCAGTGGTAGAGTGCTTGCCTCGCATGCATGAGGCCCTGGGTTTGATTCCTCAGCACCACATAAACAGAAAAAGTAGGAGGTCGCACTGTGGCTCAAAAAGTAGGGCGCTCGCCTTGAGCTGAAGAGCTGAGGGACAGTGCCCAGGCCCAGAGTTCAAGCCCCATGACCGACCAAAAAACAAAGAACAAAACAAAACAGAAGTGCTGTGGCTCAAGTGGCAGAGCACTAGCCTTGAGCACAAAGGGGCTCAGGAACAGTGGCCAGGCCCTGAGTTCAAGCCCCACACCGACAAAAAAAGAAAAACACATGGTTTCAGAGAAGCCAGGCACAGTGGCAATGCCAGTCATGTATCTACTTGGGAGCTGAAGGCAGGAGCATCACCAAAGCCGGGACACTACCAACCCTGGGACCATACCAAGACCTCATGAAGAACAAAACAAAGGAAAAGGAGCTTAATGCTCTTCTGAACTGGAGGTGTGGCTCCCTGGTGGACGGCCTGCCTAGCAAAGCACAAAGCCCAATACTACCAACATGAGAGATTGGCTGGTCCCTGCGGTAGCTGGTAACACGGAAGCTTTCTCCCCAGGGTGTCTGACCACAGGTCCATTTTTCTTTAATTAACTCAAACATAAGCAGCTGCCTGTGGCCATGGTCACCCACGATGGACCCACAGCACCTGCTACTGCACCGCAGCGGGTCCGCTGCCTGGCAGATGCTCCATGCCTGTGCTGGGCAGAGGGGGCCAAGCACCTGCCCTGAGTCCTACCTGGGAACCGGCCAAAAGCCACGTGGAGATTCTGGGGCCTGGAGGTCTAGGTGGAAACCCAAGACCTGAGTGTCCTCAGAGAGGGTGAAGGAGGCTGGGTCAGCCACCAGCTCCTGGACTTCCACTCTGGCCTGCGGGTTCTCTGGGACCCGAAGGTTACCGCTGGCCCGAGGCTGGGAGAGCCTAGCCCTGCATCTCCAGCCCGCCTGCCTCGCTGGCACACCACACCAAGGCCTGAGGGCCGTCCCCCAGGGTCCTGGGAGCTTCCCTGCAGGGGACCACCACCTGGTCTCAGGCTAGGGCCTTCTCAGTTCCAGGCCTGCAGCTGGGGACAAAGGCAGCACGGTGGGGACTGCTCTCCCCACGGTCCTAGGATCAGAGGATCTGCAGCCTGCTCCGCCAGCCCGCCCACCCACCCACCCCTGCTTCCTGAGCCAGGTCCAAAATTGATTAAACTAAGTAAAAAGCACTGCCCAGGGAATGACAAAATTGCTAAAATTCTCCTTTCTTCCCTCATTCTATTGTTCTCTCTCCATCTGGTGCTCTGGGGATCAGCTAAAGTCACTGGTTACTGTGGAAACCGCCCCCAACTGTACCCCCCAGCCGCCTGCCCCCAGCCCGGCCCTGGCTCCCCCTTCTCTGTGCAGACACACCTGCCTGCTCAGGGCTAGGACCCCGGCCAGCGGGCTGGGCTGGCCGCACGACGCCCTCCTCCACCGCCAGGGGCCCCAAGATGGGGAACACCAGGGAAAGAAACTTTCCCCAACTTGCCTCAAACTCTGACTTGGCCTCAAAGCGTCTAAAGCCAAGTGAGCAGAGAAAGTGAGGGAGGGAAACCCGGGTGAGCGGGGAGGGCCTTGCTGACCCGTGAGCATGCGCACTGAGCCCCGGAGAACTGCTGCTCTGGGAGGGGAAGGGAGGAGAGGAGGGAGCCACGGAGCCCAGCCCCTGGTGCCAGCCGGGAGGGGAGGCCGCCTGCTGCCCCTTCCTCTGGCACCCCCTCCTGCCCTCTGCCAGCAGGGCTCTCTCGGCCTCCCTGGCACAGAGCAGAGGGGGCTGGCTCCAGCCCCTGCTCAGAGCCATTGTTTTTCTTCTCAACACCCCCAAGTTCAAGTTCATCTGGGTGTTACATCATGTCTGGTTGCTCCTGGAAACCAGACGGGTCAGACGTGACTCTGGGGAAAGGGGGTGGGAAGCTAGAGGGGGCTGAAGTTCCTTCCCCTCCCCTTCTTGCCACTAGGGAGCTCTGAAGTTTGAAGTTTGACAAAGTTTTTTGGCCTTTTTTTTTGTTGTTGTTGTTAGAGAAGAAGGAAAAGAAAGAAAGAAAACCCCCTCAAACCACACACACACACACACACACAACTTCATTCCACTAACTTTCTCTGGCCTGGCGCCTCACAGCAGAGGCGGGCCAGCGCCCACAGAGGTGGCCCTGGCGGCCGGGCGGGCAGAGGTGGGTCT
The DNA here is from genome assembly GCF_000151885.1 of Dipodomys ordii. NCBI lineage: Eukaryota > Metazoa > Chordata > Mammalia > Rodentia > Heteromyidae > Dipodomys > Dipodomys ordii. The sequence continues at coordinate 578,928 of NW_012267400.1, read as the reverse complement.
CTGTGGGAAGCCTGGGAGAGGGGCTTTTGTAAAATGTGCAGGAGGGAGACCTGGGCACACTCTCTTCTGCAAGGCCTCGCCTGAGACCCAGACGCCCTCCAGCACCTCTCTGCCCTGCGGAGGTGGCGTACCCTACCTTGCCCCCTAGGGGCTGGGTCCTGCTCATCCTGTGTCTTAGGGCACAGGCACACCAGGGGACCGTCATTGCACATATGCACACACGCATGTGCAAGAGTCCTGGGGCTTCAGGCTCGGGGAGGTGGGGGCAGTGCCTTCCCTGATGAGTGCTTTTGCAGAGGCCTGGAGCCCTCACAGGGCTGCTGGGGGCTGAGAGGGGGGCGGGGCTCCAGCCAGCCAGCCCTGCCTTTCTCGTGGTGCCAGAGTCTCTGGGAAAGGAACCTACCAGGCCTCCTCTGCCCCTGGCCAGCCCACACATAGCCAGGGAAGCGGGGAGGGCCAGGAGCCAGGGCTTCTAGCAGAAGGGGCCGGGAAGAGCAGGAGAGAGCCCAGGCTTCCGTCTGAGATGCCTCAGGCTTCTATCTTTGCTGCAACCACGCCTGGCCCAGAAAGCCTCTAGCCTTGCTTGGGTCCTTGGCCCCCTTCCCCAGGGCCAGGGCTGTCAGAGCTAATTATCCAATTAACCGATTAGCCAGGGAGCCTGGGGGCTGCCTGGGGAGGCCGCTCAGCTGGGCGTGCAGAAGCCAGCCAGGCTCAGCCCCTCGCCACGTGGAGATGCCCCTCTCCGCCAGTGCCCGGGCCGCACGGGGCTGGCTCCTACCTGAGACTGCTGTGGGATGTTCAGAAAGTTGCCGTCCCGGGGTCCGATGCTGACAAACCGGTTGGCAGAGGAGGCGCCTGTCGCTGCGAATGCTGTGGAGAGCGGGGAGAGAGGGGGACACCTGTCAGACCATGGAGCCGCCTGGGCACTGCCTTTCAGGGCTGCTGAGAGAGGGAGGCTGGGTTAGAGCTTGCTAGCGGCTGGTGCTGGCCGGCAGTGAGGACAGGCCAGGGGCTGCGGTGCTGGAGGCCCCCATCCTCTCACTGGCCAGAAGCACTCCCACCATACCCCTGCCCCCCAGAACTGACCCTCAGCCAGGTGTCCGCTCGAGCTAAGGAAGGGGCACTGATGCTGCAGCCAAGGTTCCTGGACCCAGTTCTGTCCCCTACCGAGATCCTGGATAGCACTGGGAATGACCCGGCCCGCAGGCGCCCCCAGTGGGTGCCCTGACTTTCCCGTTGAAGAAGAGGGCCGGATGAGGGTGGGAGCTGGGGAGACCTTCTCAGGCCATCTCCCCAACCCTGCAGCCTCGCTGGCCGTCCTGAGTTGTCCCCAGATTGGGCAGGCAGCCTCAGGGAGCTCCCAGTGGGCCTACTGGAAGGCTGCGTCACACAGGACCAGAGGTGGGGGGTGTGGGGGTGTGGGGGGGAACCTGCAGCCTGGCTGCCTGGTGCGGGGCCAGGGTTGGGAAGGCTCAGGCTCCCCCGCCATCCTCCTCCAGTTGATGGCCAAGCCCGAAAGGACCAGTAACCTCAGAACTGAATTATGGACCAAGGGGTCAAGAGGAGGAACAGGAGGAGGAGCAGGAGGGGGAGGAGGAGGAGGCCATAGTGCCTGGCAGAGTCCCAAAGCTCAGTGTCCTGGGGAAGGTGTCCTGCATCGGAGCAGTCGAACAAACCCAACACTCCTGAGCTCTTCTTTTTTTTTTGGGGGGGGGTCGAATTGGAGCTCTACAGGAAGGAATAGGCCCTGAACTCCCAGTAGGGTGGGGGTGGAGATGTCCTCGGGGGTTAAAGGAGTCACAAGTTGCCTGGGAAGCCCACCCTTTCCCCCAATGCCGAACACACCTGGGGCCTGTGCTCGCCGGCTGCTGCCCACCTGCCTCCCCGTGCCCTCCCCGCGCCCATGAGCATGAGTTCCTGTCTCGTGGCAGATGCAGATGAGCGGATGGCATGGTGATGGTGGGGAGGGGAAGCGAACTCAAACCAGGGGGGGAGGAGAGACAGAGGGTGCGAACAGACAGCAGTGGGGGGTGGGCCGTCCTCCGCCTGCCCGCCTGCCTGTCGGCTGGCTGCCAGGCCCTGGCCTGTGGCCTGTCAGCCCCAGAGCTCGGCCCGCCCGTGCCCGCTCCCTGCCCACAGGCAGTGCCACCCAACTGTCCTCTGCCTCTCTGTCCTTCACATCAGGTCTACCTCGGGCCTCACCACTCAGTGTTCTTCTCTTCCCTTTGACAAAATTTGTCATTGGTCTTAAAGAAAAAAGAAAGGAAAGAAGGAGGGAAGAAGGGAAGGAGAAAAGAATGGGTGGAAGGGAGGGAGGAAGGGGGGGAGGGAGGAGAGAGATGAAGTAAGCCAAGGCCCAAAGCCCACCCACCACTTCAGAACCACCAACCTAGGACAGGAGCTGAGGGAGAGGAAGGGCGAGGGGTGGGAGGAGGGAAAGGGAAAAAAAAAAAAGAGGAACGACGAGAGAAACCAAATGGGAGACTGAGGCAGGGTCAGGGCCAGCCCCTGTGTCTTCAGAGGCCTGTGGGCTGGATGGGGGGGGGCAAGGCAAAAAGGGGGTGGTGGTGGCGTCACCTTGTGCTCACAGTGATTTTTGTTTTGGTGTGTATAGGGGAACAACGAAACAACAAAAACTAGATATATATTGAAAAACAAAACCAAAAAAGAAAAACAAAACAAAAAAAAAAGAAAAAGAAAAAGGAAAAAAAAAACAGCAATCAGGCATGATGATGGCATGGCTGTGCCTCCCGCCCCCCCCCGCCGGCACCCACGGCCCGGCACCCCACCGTGCTCTCCCTCCCGCCCCCCAGGGGGGCCTGGGTCACCCCCACTGGGTGCGAGCAGTGGACAGAGAGGCTCATGGGGTGCTGGCCTGGTGCAGCTGAGGCCCGGGAGGCTGAGGCTGGGGCTCCGAGGCGCTGTGGGGGGACCTGGCGGTGGGGAGGGGCCGCTCCTGCCAGGCAGTGCGGGGGGGGGGGGCCACCGTGTGCATGGCGGGAGGCTGGGCGCTGTGCTTGCGTTTCCATGGTCCACTTACAAGGTGACGGAGGAGTCAAGGCGGCGCCGTCTGGGGCAGTGCTGGTGGATTTGGAATCAGGCATAGGAAGGGGCACAGGTCTGGCCACTGGAGGCGGCGGTGGTAGCAAAAATGACCCCGGGACTTTGCCCTGGCCGCTACCGTTGGGCTGCGAACAACATAAATAGAGTGACGCATGAAAGCACATCGCACACACACGCTCCCCTGCGCGGCCGCCGCGCACGCGCCTGCTCGCTCGTGGGAGTGGCGCTCCCGAGGGAGTGGGAGAGGCAGGCCGGGGCGGGGCCTCCTGGCCTCACCAGGGCAGGGTGGGGAGGGTGGAAGGCCTCTATTTGGTCTCTCAGGTGTTTCTCTCTTTTTTTTTTTGTCCTCTTGAAGTAGAAGGAGGGGGGGTTGTCCGACAGACGGCTGGTTATTTCCTAAGGAAAATGGTTTAGATAGACATGCCACTAGTCAGCTGCTTCTAGAACTCTTTTGCACCTGAGGACCTCCCATGGCAGATAAGGCAGCTCACCTTGCCATCTCCAAAGGCCCTAGAAAAACCTTCCTCTGCACTTGGGGGGGGGGTACAGCCTCAGGAGGAACCCCACAGGCAGTGGGGGGCGGGGCTGGCCTTTCTCTACAGCGTCCCTGTGGCTCCTCAAGAGTGTGAGCTTGCCATGCCACCGTGGCTCACACCTGTCATCCCAGCAACTCAGGAGGCTGAGAGCTGAGGATCGTGCATGGTTCAAAGCCGGTCTGGGCAGGAAAATCCTTGAGACTCTTTAGTCTCCAATGAACCACCAAAAAATGTTGGAGGTGGAGCTATGGCTCCATTGGTAGAGTGCTAGCCTTGAGCAAGAGAGCTCAGGGACAGCGCCAGGCCCTGACTACAAACCCCAGGATCAACACTAAAGCAAACAAAAACAAAAGCGTGGGTCCTGTCCTGTGCCCTCTGCGGTGTCACACCTGAGTGTCCCTGTCCAGGCAGGGGCCCTGTGTGGTTAGGGTCCCTGCTTGGGAGACACAGGTGCCACAGGCTCCCTGGCCTCTTGCTGGCAGCTTCCCTGAAGGGTCGCCTCGATGCCCACCTCCATGCCAGGGAAGGCCAGGTCCCTGCTCTCCATTCTCTTCTGCAGGCACAGCTTTCCCTCCTCCGGCCCCTCTCTCCTATGGGTGGGCAGCGCCCACAGAGCCCGCACGGTCATGAGTCACTCGGTTGGCAATCATGTCACCTGCGCTATGATAGTGAGATTCTGCCTCCTCCCTGCAAAGACAGCGAGTCTCCCCCCCCCCAATCCAGGCCCACAGGCCACCTTTAACTACCACCATGTCTACACCACCCCCACCCCAGGACATAGCTGTCCTCACCTGGGGTGGCTATATCTAGAACCATTTGTGGGGCGGGGGTGGAGGTGGGAGGTTAGTGGGGGTAGCTGCAGCTTAGCACCCTGCAGCACACAGGGTGGCCCCCAGGACAAAGGAGCACCTGTGCACAAGTCACCGGTGTTACTGCGCAGAGACCCAGCACAGAGGGAACTTAGTTCCCTCACTTCACAGCTAAAGAAACTGAGGTCACCTAGCGACCACTGGCCAGGCCTGGAGTTCAGAGCCATGTCTGATCCCAGAGACCCTGTAGACTTCCCCAAGTGCTCTTCAGCTCACACTACAAGAAGTGTGTCACTTCACCGGGTCACAGGTAACGCAGGCTGCCCCATTCAAGGCCCCCATGATGGGGAGCAGACTGGGGTCTTCCTGGTCCCACACACCACCTTCACATTCCCAGACATTTTAAGCCATTCCAGACCAATGGCGGTTCCAGAACAGAGGCTGGACGGCCTCAAGGGCACTCACGGGAGTGCTTTCCATGCCCTTCCAGGCCCGTTCACTCCTGGAGGCCAGCCAGTTCCCTGAGTCATACCATCTCTCCCCATCCTGCTCTTCCGGTCTTGACCTCCATGCTCTGAAGTTGGCAAAAGTACACGACCCTCAATTCCCACTCACAAGTGCACCACTTCAAATTCATAAGCCCCACAGCTGAAAGGCCCAGCTCTCCTTCCTCCCTCCCAGCGCCTGGGTCTGACACACTGTCCCTCCCAACTGGCTCCGCCCACTGCTCCTGCCCTCCCTCACCATGACATGCAAGGGCTGGGAATGCGGCTCAAGAGTGCTAGCCTTGGAAGTGGCGCTGTGGCTCAAGCGGTAGAGCCCTCGCCTTGAGCTGAAGAGCTGAGGGACAGCGCCCAGGCCCAGAGTTCAAGCCCCACGACCAACCAAAAAGAAAAAGAGAGAAGTTAAAACATTTCTTTGGGGCTGGGAAGGTGGCTCAGTGGTAGAGCGCTTGCCTTGCATGCATGAGGCCCTGGGTTCGATTCCTCAGCACCACATAAGCAAAAAGAAAAGGAAGTGGCACTGTGGCTCAAGTGGTAGAGTACTAGCCTTGAGCTGAAGAGCTGAGGGACAGCGCCCAGGCCCAGAGTTCAGGCCCCACAACCAGACCTCCCCCCTCAAAAAAACAAAACAAAACAAAAAAAGAGTGCTAGCCTTGAGCAGAAGCCCAGGATTCCTCTCCTCAGCACCACATAAACAGAAAAAGCCAGAAGTGGCGCTGTGGCTTAAGTGGTAGAGTGCTAGCCTTGAGTAAAAGAAGCTCAGGGACAGTGCCCAGGCCCTGAGTTCAAGCCCCAGGACTGGCAAAAATAAGAATAATAATAATAATTCAAGCCAGGAGCAAGGTGGCTCACACCTGTCCAGTCAGGAAGGCCTTGAGACTCTTATCTCCAATTAACCACCAACAAGCTGGAAATGGCGCTGTGACTCAAGTGTTAGAGCACTAGCCTTGAGCAAAAAAAGCTCAGGGACAGCACTCAGGCCCTGACTTGAGTTCAAGCCATAGGACTGGCACGGACACACAGACACACGGACACACAAACGAACACACACACACACACACACACAAATCCAGAAGCCTTGGACAAAAGCAGGCAGTGGATCTGTGTCTTGTGCAGTCACACTGGAAACAGCCACTTTGGGCTCAGAGGACAGCAGAGGCTGCAGATGACACTGAGCTCCAAGAGACAGTGCTCCCCTCAGTCCATGCCTGTAGGCTTCTGTCAGGCAAGCAGGAACCCCTCCCCCTGCCTGCCCCCCTCCCTTCCTCCCCACTGCAGACTGCAGCCTTTCACCTTCTCTCTGGGCCCCCAGCAACTGGCCCCAGACCTTCCAGAAATGCTTGCAACCACAGGGTGGCCATAGCCTCCTTTCTCACTCTAGAGACTGAAGTTGCTACTCCCGTCACACAGGGCTAAGCCTGGCCTGATAGGAGCCAACGCTGAAACTTGCCGAATTCTGACTTTCCATTTCTAGAAGTAACTTCCATCTGGGCAGGGATGTCTGAGCTCTGGTTGGGGTATGGGTTGAGGTGTTACACGTCTTGTAATGGTGCTTGTAATGATCTCATTGGTCAGGGGCTAGAGGGAAACTAGAAGCTGGCAGGTGACTGGCTTCCATCTTACGGACATACCAGGTCTGACAGTCCCGGTGTGTAGTGTCCCACCCACGCTCTACGGGCTTGGAACAACTCCGCTGAGTCCTCTTAGCCACCATCTCCTCTCTGCCCTGAAACAGGCTAACCAGGCACCTTTTCTGTCCTCTGTCTCTCACCCGTGTGGTATCTACTTGGCTTTGGCCATTACACATTTGGTTCTCTGAAACCAGTGCGTGACCCTGGGTGGAGGGAAGGGCTCTCAAGTGCCGGCAAACCTTTGCGCCATGTCAGTGAACTTCTTTTCTGCGGATGCCTTCCTGCACAGCTGGTTTGTCGTGGGCTCTCAAGGTGCTTTGGAAGCCCCTCCTCTACACTCTGGATTGGAATTTGAAAGTATGGGGTGCCCTGGCCAGCAGTCCAGCCCCAAGCAGATGCACGCACAAAGGCCTGACCCGGACCTGCTGTTCCAGCAGCTGTAGGCTGAGGCCCAGCCACCTGTGTATGCCAGGCCTGCGGGCGACCCTCGCCCACATGGACGGCTGACACTTGCTGCTCCAAATGTGGCAGGGAGCAAGCACTGCCCTGCTTCTGGCTCTTCCACTCAGAAGCTGGCCGTGGGCTCCTCAAGCTCCCAGATGAATCCCTCATCCTCTCATGGATTCAGGCCCTAAGAAGAGACCCAGAGAGGCTGCTCCCAGCCTGCTTTGTGCTGCTTCAACCTGTGTGTGTCTCTAGGTGCAGTTGGCTGTAGCCAAGTGCCTGTCCATAGAGGACAGCCCTCCAGGTAAATGAGCTCCTATCTTGGGCCACCAGGTTGAGGGCCAGGCTCAGAACGCACCCTGCAGGTGGGCAGGGCCTACTGACCCTCCTTCCTCCGCCCAGCTCATCTGCACTCCGAACCCACAGGCCCTTGGGGACAGGGCTGTCACGTCTCTGAGGACAGCACAGCGGCTATCAGGAGCTAGGTCCATTCCTAAGAGTGACAGAGCTTGTCCAGAGAGGTGAGCAAGGCCACAGGCGTGCTGAGGAGTAGCCCAGGCAGAGAGGGAAAGCCTCTCGGTACACAGAGGAGGAAGTAAAGACAGCAGGAGGAGGAGGAGAAGGAGGAGAGAAGAAAGTGGACCGGTTTCGCGATGGGTGCCAACAGAGAGCCAGGAGGCCACCCCAAGGCCCACCCCAGGCTGTACTGCAGTGCTAGCAAACGCCGACACCACACGGAGCCCTCTCCTGGTGAGCAGCCTCTGGCAAGGCTGCGGGAACACAGGCCCAAGTGTGACCCTTTGGGCCTCCTCCCCCCACTTATCACAGCAGGCTTCGCAGCGCCCAGCATTGTCAAGAGAGCAACCAGAGTGGCCCCCAAGGGCTGAATGTGTCCCTCCTACCCTCAGGGACAATCTCTGTGCTGTGCAGGGCCCATGGCCTGGCCCTAGTGCTTGGAGAAAGGTCGGCGGGGCAGCCCTCTGCCCCCTAGGTTTGCCTACAACCAGAAAGGTACAAGAAGCCCCCTGCCCCTGGAGTGTCTGTGCCAGCTCTGGACTGGGTCCCCCTCCCCCTCCCCCGGTGTTCCTGTCCCCCCCCAGCACAGTGAAAGCCAGAGACGTTTCAGATGACCACAGCTAGGGAGGGGGAGGTGCCTGGCACTGGCAGGGAGACGGTGCCAAATGCCCACAGGGTCCAGTGTCCAGGTCTCACACCGCACAGAATACACAGCTCCCAATGTCAACAGTGCCAGGATGACACACTGTAGTCTAGAACCTGATAAGTCCTTGCACCCCAAGATTGAAGAGGTCTGGGCTGGATAGATCTCAGGCTCAGTCCTGCTGGGAGGGCCAGGAGCTGGGCAGATCCTGGTACCGCGTTCAGAACCTCACCTCAGGCCCAGCAAAGGGGAAGCTTGTGAGGCTGCCGCCGCCCCAGAGCCAGCCGGGCTCCCAGCCTTCACACGTGGAGACACACTCGGACAAGAGGCTGCACTGGGGCTCCTGGCCTTTGGGACTCACCTGTCCGGTGGCCTGGCCCGAGCCATCTGAGCAGACGAACTGCACAAACTCCTTCAGGGAGTCCTGGCCGTGGTGGTGGTGGTAGCGGATGGTCGGGTGTGTGAAGTACGGGCTCGACTGCTGGATGATGGACGTGGAGGGGAAGTGCAGCGCCGAGGCGGTGGCCCGGGGGCTCCCTGTGCACACCGGCAGGGAGAAGAAAGGTCAGGGTTGAGGCAGCAAAAAAGGGCAGGGCAGGGAGAAGCAGGAAGAGCACTGGTTTCAGCCACAAAAACCCCAGACGTTTGAGATCAATGACATTTAAATGATCTAAAAACAGCTAATAGCCAAGCTAGCAGACTGCTTCTGTAAATATAAAGTTTGATTAGAACCAAGGTGGGGATTAGGGTGACTCAGGCAGGCAAGGCAGTACCTAGTACCTAGGCTGGCCTGGACCATGATCCTCTTATTTACGCTTCCTATGGAACTGAGATGACAGGTGTGTTGGATTGAAGTCTCAGGGATTTTTTCTGTCCAGACTGGTCTCAAACCACCATCCTTCTTATCTCAGCCTCCCCGGTAGCTAGGATCAGGCTGGAACTCGAAATCTTGCTTCAGCCTCCTGAATACTGGGATTAGAAACACGCACCACCTCACCTGACCTCATCGCATGCTTCTGTTTGCAATAGCTTTGACTGAAAAAATAGCGCCTTATTAATTTTTGTGTGTGCGCGTGCCAGTCCTGGGGCTTAAACACTGGGCCTGGGTGCTGACCCTGAGCTCTTTTTGTCAAGGCAAGCGCTCTGCCACTTGAGCCATAGTGCCATTTCCAGCATTTAGGTGGTTCATTGGAGATAAGAGTCTCACAGGCTTTCCTGCCTGGGCTGGCTTTGAACTGTGATGCTTAGATCTCAGCCTCTTGAATAGCTAGGATTATAGGTGTGAGCCACTGGTGCCTGGCTAAAATATTACTTATTTTGATAATTCGACTTTTGGTACCTCCTGACCTTTTTTTTTTTTTTTTTTGGTCGGTCATGGGGCTTGATCTCTGGGCTTGGGCGCTGTCCCTGTGCTCTTCAGCTCAAAGGTGAGCAACTAAACCGCTTGAGCCACAGCACCACTTCTGGTTTTCTAGTAGTTTATTGGAGATACGAGTCTCATGGAGTTTCTTGCCTGGGCTGGCTTTGAACCCTGATCCTCAGCCTCCTGAGTAGCTAGGCTTATAGGCGTGAGCCACCAGCGCCCAGCTCCTCCTGACCTTTTGTGCCCAAAGCTCCCTCACTGTCTGTGCCCTGGCCCCAGGGCCCTGGGTACAAGGCTGATGAGGGCAGATGACAGGATGTAGACGGTGGATAAAGACATGCTCTGCGCCGTGGAGGAGGGGCTCTGCCGCAGCCCCTGCAGCCCCCGGGTCTCAGCCCCATTGTCATTGCACGTGTCCTCACAGCCAGGCCTGCCACGGCACAGGCCTCAGCTCTTCCTCAAGTCCTCCCCCTCCTGTCTGGTTCTAATCAGCTCGTTCTCTCCATTTCATTAGGGGGCTGAGGAAACTTGGCTTCTCTTTGGAGTTCATAAAAACGGAGTCGGCGTGGAGAGGGGCCTGCTGCCTTCCTACTGCTTGCACAGGGTCTGGGCTCCCCGCCCCCACCTCGTCACCACACCCTGCCCCAGCACTGGCTGCCTCTGGGCTCACAGCCAGGAGGCCCTGAGGAGGAAGGCAGGAGGTAAACCTCCCAGCTCTGGGTCTTATGGAGGCGCAGGCAGAGCTGGGGCGGCATGCAGACAAAGGCCAGGCCTCCTGCTGCCGGATGGTGCAGAGGGAGGCTGGCAGGAAAGGAGTGAGAGGAGGAGGCGAAAGTTTCTAGGTGGTGTCCTGAGCATCTTATTGCAGAGACTGAAGCAAGAGATGCCCCTCCAACTAGGCAGGCCATCTGGGCTCTCTTCCCTGGAGAGCAGGGCACAGCCACCTGTCCCCCAGGCCCAGCCCTCTTCTGAGACAGGCCAGGGAGGCCTTTTGACTCCACAGCACCCTGGGCTCCTTCTAAGAGAGCAGCCCTTGCTCAGCCCGGCCAGGCACTGGGGGGCAGCGGGAGAGGGTGGGGGAGAAGCCTGGCAGGGTCCAAGCAGAACTGGGCCTGACTGGCCGGAGGCTCTGAGGAAACCAGGCCTGCTTGTCGGGGGGCCGTCCAGGGAGCCTGGGGCATGGCGCCGTTAGCCCTAGCTCCTCTGCGTGGCCAGCTGCCCCCCGTCGCGCCCCTCCCAGGTCCCATGTCTCACCTGGTCTGACTCCAGCAAGCACAGGCAGCGGGTGGTGGGTGAAAGCCATGCGTGGGGAGCTGCCCTGAGAGGAGAGGGCACTGCAGAAGTCCAGCTTTCCTGACTTTTTTAGAGAAGCCGGGCCTGGGGGGAGGAAGCAGCAACACGGGCAGGTTTAGCTGGGCTGGGGCGGGAGCAGGGACTGGGGAAGCCAGCAGCTCGCTCCTCCTCTCCTCGGCACCCCTGTCCACCACCAGCCTCCTCTGGGAGTCCTCCCACCACTTGGCCTGTCCGGCTCCTCCCAAGACTGGTGGTGGACAGGCTGGAAAGTGAAGCCCCTGGGTCCTGTGAGGTGACATGTGCTAGAAAGAGGAAAGGGAGAGACAGACTGTCCGCCATGAGTGGCTAAGGGAAGAAAAGGGGGGCAGGGACAGGAGTGATGGGGAGTGAGGAGGGCCGAGGGCCCACCTGGGAGGGGCGGTAGGATGTTCTGTGAAAGAAGCCAGCACCCCGCTCCCGAAGGGGAAGCAGCCCGGCCCAACAGGAGGGCAGGGACAAGGTCAGAGGGCCGTGGAGGACCATGGAGTCAGAGCCAAAGGGCCAGGACAGCCTAGGCCAGGAGGTGTGGAGGCTGGGGCTCTGCTCGGCTCTCACGTCACAAGAGCAGGCACTGTTGGGCAGGAGATGGAGGCTCTGCCTCTGGCCTCACAGCGCAGCAGGCACACAGAACCCAGCAAACGAGGCTGCCAGCAGGCATTGCTTCCTGGGGGAGCCTGTGCCTTGTCCTGAATGGAGCCTCAGAGATGGCCCTGGCCAGGAAGGGAAGGTGTAGGAGACCCAGGCATGAGCTGTGGCTTTGGGTGGAGGCAGGGGCTGCAGAACAGAGAAATGGAGCCATCTTCACGCAGAGGCTGGGGGCGGGGGAGGAGCGCTCCCAGCCGCCAGCAGAGGTGTTATCTAGTGGCAGCTGTGTGCCACCTGATAGCTGGCACGATGGGGAGGGGGAAGCGCCCACCAGCTGTGCACAGCTGTCCCTGCTGCTGCACAGCGCCTCTCCAGCTGTTCCCTGTCCTGCAGCTGGGCAGCTTAATTGACGATTTGTCGATTTGTCGCAGCCCAGGGAAACAACGACAAGTGGGGGTGGGGGAGCCAGGGTGCTGGGGTACTATGCATGGCAGGACTGCCTGGAGAAGCAGAAACGGCCGTGAGAACAGACAGCGAGGAAAAGAGAGCAGGAGGCAGGAGCCAAGGGCTCCTTGGGAACCAGGCCTGGGACCCTCCCGGGAAGACGGGTGGTGGTAGGCAGGCCCTCAGAGCACGCTAGCCCCACTTCCTGCAGATGGGGTCACCTCGCTGAGGACTGGCCACCTGAGATGTAGCAGAGTGTCCACTTTTGTCAACTCCCTCCCTGAGGGCCTCCAAAGACACTCCCAGGGACTGGTGACACTGGCCCAGTCCCTGTTTGCCAGGAGGAGCCTGCACGTGGCCACTCCCAGCCTGCGCAGTTACTCCAGCCCCAGCCTCTGCCCCGCAACAGGCCACGGGAAGACCCCCGAGTGAGAAGAGGAAGCCATGCCGGTGCATACCACCCATGAGCAGCCAGTCTCCTCACACACACACAGCCTTCCATGCACCCATGAGCAGCCAGTATCCTCACACACACACACAGCCTTCCGCTGGCTCCTCAGTCGGCACTGTAGGTGACAGGAAGGGGCTGCTGGGGGAGGTGGGGGAGAACTGGGAACGTCCCAGACAGCTTCCTCCTGGGCTCTTCACAAACTCTGCCCTTTGCTAGCTTCCCCGCCTGGGCTAAAAACAGCTCTGCCCATCCTTCCCTTACTCTGAGCGTCTCTGTAAAGCTGAGCCCTGAGGCTAGCAGTTTTCAGCTCCAGAGATTCTGTCCCCTAGTAGGGGGAGGCATTTGGTAATGTGTGCAGACACTTTTGTTCGTTAAAACAGGGTGGCTGGGTATGAGAGTGCATACCTGTAATCCCACCACTCGGGAGTCTGAGGCAGGAAGGATGGAGAGTTTCAGGCCAGGCCAGGGTATTTAGCAATACCTTATCTCAACAACAAAACCCTCTGGGATATAGCTGGGTGCAGTGGCACACCTTTATCATCTCAGCTACACAGGAGGCTGAGCTCAGGAGGATCGAGCTTCTAGGTGAGCCCAGGCAAAAAAGTTTGCAAGACCCCATCTCATTGGAAGCAGCTGGTTGAGTGCTTGACATCCCACCTACTTTGAGAAGCATAAAACAAGAGGATCACGGACCAAGTGCAGGCTTGGGCAAAAGGCAAGACCTTATCTCAAAATAAGCAGTGCAATAAAGGGCTGGAGGTGTGGCCAGGGGGTAGAGAGCCTGCCAAGCAAGCACAAAGCCCTAGTACCTCCAAAAAAGAAAAACCCAGGGTGGATGTTTGCTACTGGCATCTGTGGCGGAAGCCAGGAATACTGCTGAGCACCTCACAATGTAGGTCAACACCAAACCTCAGCCAGCAAGGAGGCCTCAAAACTGCTCTAAAGAGCTGGCCAATTCCTTCAGAGAAATACCAAGAGAAGAGACTGGCTAGACGCTGGGGCTTCACACCTATCATCCTATCTACTCAGGAGGATGAGATCTGAGGATCATGGTTCAAAGCCAGCCTGAGCAGGACAGTCTGTGAGACTCTTATCTCCAACTAATCACCAAAAATCTGGAAGTGGAGCTGTGGTTCAAGAGGTAGAAAGCCAAAAAGCTTAAGGACAGTGCTTAGGCCCTGAGTTCAAGCCCCAGGACCAGCCAAAAGAAAAAGAAAAAGAGACCCAGAAGAGTATGAGGAGAAGGCCCCACGGCAACGCATTGAGGCTGCACGACGCTCTACCCTCCACATGCACAAGCTCTGGTGTGGCCCAGCTCCTCATCGCTCCCCTTCCGCTTGGCCTGCCTTCCTCAGACCAGGAAGGAGAGACAGCAGTGCCACTTGGCAGCAGGGGCCATGGCGGGAAGCACGGGTGGCCGTGCCCATACCTGCATCCACGTCGTTGGGCCACCCGCTTGACTGACTGCTGCCGGCGGCCGGGGAGCGGCCTGTCCCAGGGTAGAACACGTCATCCACAGGGCTCTCCATCTCGCTGTCATCAATGGACTTGGGGCGCTTGGTGGTGCTGAAGAAGAGGAAAAAGAGCAGGTGGGCAAGGCTCCCTGATGACCTGTGGGTGTTGCCCAGTGAGCAGCAGCACTGCTGAAGTCTCCTCCACTGGACACCCTACCCTAAACTAGCGCTTGGACCCCAGAGCTGCCGGCTTGCTGGAGTCAGCACGCCATCCTTGCTGGCAGCCACTGAAGGCCGCTCAGAGGAGGAGGCAAACCCCGCCCCCTGCCTGCTGTGGCCCTCAGGAGCTCCGCAACAGTCATTAAGTTGCAAAATGTATCTGTGGGAGATTTAAACTCAGGAGTGCTGGAACACAGTCTTTAAGAGGACAAATGCATTCATAGGATTTGATTTTTAGCAAAATCAAAATCAATGTCAAAATCCTCATAGTAAACAATAATGTCCCCATGCTCACAAAGGATATGGTCCAGCCCTCCCCGGTAAGGTGTACCCTGACCCCTGTCCCCTCCCCTGGAGTCCAGAAAGCCCCTCCTCATCTGCCAGCCCCAAAGGCTCCTGGCCTCTAGCCGCATTCCCCGCATTCCCCGAGCACACATCCCAGGCTGCCGCGCTCCAGCCCTTGGCCCCACTGCGCATGTCCACATGCCTTTTGGGCATCACTCAGAGGGGCTGGGCTCAAATGTTACATCCCCAGAGCCATGCCTTGTGAAGGTTTGTGTCTTCATGGCCGTGTGCTTCGAGACAACATAAAGTAGAAGCTTAACAGGTGGCTGACCGCATGGGCCCAAGCCACATGAAAGCCAGCGCCCTCCACAAGGGAGGACTGGGTGATGGAAGAGAGAAGTGTGTGAAGCTGGGCTCACCTGGTGGAGGGAGGAGAGGTGATGGACCGCCGCCCCAGGGTCACCTGGTTTATGTTGTAGTAGCTGGGACTCTCCAGGTCCGCCAGTGAGAAGTTGGGCCCTGATGCCGTGGCAACAGGAGCTGGGGAGAACGAATGAGAGGCGTGAGGGTGAGAAGGGGTCCCCACAGACTGGGGGGAGGGTCTTTACTTCCCAGAGGCTCTGGGAGAGCTTGCCGTGGGGCCACGGGACAGGATGGTGGGTCACCTTCACAGTCAAGGAAATCTGGTAACTCGGGGTTGGGGCTGGAGGAAACTTAGAGATGGGACTCTGGATAATTTAGGCTTCACCCAGCCTGGGGCCAAAGGGGCAGAGCTGACCTCTGCTCCACCGCCCCATTAGTCTGCCCTGTGAGAGAGTTCCTACATCCCCCACCCCCAACCCGGCCCAGATGGCAGGACTCACTTACTCTGTGATACTCTCACCAGCTCTGTCACGTTCCAGACCCCCGAAGTCACAAAACAGTCCTGGAAACTTAAGTGCCCTGAGGAGGGAAGGAAAAGGGTTGGTGAGTGGCAGCAAGGCTGGCAGGGCCCCCTCTCTGTTCCTCAAAAACTTCTCCCCCTGTGGCCAGCCTCCTCCGCCCCCAATCCTTGAGAGCTCTGCCAGTCCCAGGTCAACCTTGAACTGGGGTCAGCGCCCAGTGAGCCCCCTCCCCTTGGATGGCAGCCCAGGTCCAGTCAGGAAGTAGCGAGGAAGAAGGAGGGTGGCCAGGGCAGTGGTGGAGAGAGGAAGGGGACACTAACCGTTGGGCAGTGGTTTGATGTCCGCATCTCCTTGCTGGTTTGAACTATCTGATTGTCCGGATTCTGCAGGAGACACAAAGGGGAGGTTGAGTCAGGAGCCAAGCTTTGCAGAGCCACCAAGTTTGCCAGTGCCTTCAAGCCCTTCTTGTGGCTGAACCTGGGCAGCAGATCTTCCCCGGCCCTGGGAGCCAGGAGAGGAGACAAGAGGGCAGGGAGTGAGCTTGGCTTCCGGCCTCTAAGCTGCCGAGGGCTGACATCTGGGCTGGACATCTCTGCCTCTGCAGCAGGGCCACAGGTGGGGGGAGGGGAGGTGTCCTGTGCACTGCATAGTGCTTGCCCACTAGGTGCCAGCAGTACCCCAGTTGTGCCAACCCAAACTGCCTCCAGACACTTTCCCCTGTGCCCTGAGGGACAGAGTCACCCATGAGGGAGCAGCAGCCAACAGCCAGTCCCAAGCCAGGAGGAAGCCCAGGAGAGAAGCCAGTGATCAGAGTTATCCACAGCTGGGGTGGACCTCAATGTCCCCGCCTCAATCCAGCTCCGGCTCCCAGAGGAGCATCCCCACCCCTAACTTCATTAATTAAAGCCTTTCCCGGGGCCTGTGCCTCCCCCGCCTCACCTTTATGCTCACAGGCAGTGCCTGGCAACCCGGAGGGGGAGGTGTGCCGCCCGCTCTGTGCCAGCCTGTCTGGGCTGTCTCATGCCCCAGTGCCACAGCTGCTCAGAGGCAGCCCGGAGACAAGGGCCCATTGTGTGGTGGGAGCTCAGAGGGTTGGGGGCAGGGTGGAGTGTGTGTGTGTGTGAATATTTTGCTGAGCTTGGGAAAGCCCCCCCACCCCGCCCCCAGGTCCTCCAGCATTGTGTGCCAGGGCACAACGGGGACCTCCAGCACGCCTGCCTAGGCACGACAGCTGGCAAGAGGGCAGGGGTGCTGGGCAGGTTGTGGTGCAGGAGGAAGTAGGCACTTGGGGAAGAGTGGGCAGCTTGTAGGGGCCACAGGGGTAGCATCTGAACACTGGTGCCCCGGTTCTGCTCAGGGCTTTGCTCTCCAGAATGGCCCGCCTCCTGGATCTCACCCACAGCCCATGTCTGGCCTGCTGGTGACCAAGGCTTTGCCACATCTGTAACCGGGAGCATCGGCCAAGCTCTTGGCTATCTGCCTCCATGTGACAAGTGGAAAAGGGCCACAGTTCGGGGCCATGCTGTCCCTATCCTTTGCCTCACTTCATCTTTTAATTTCCAAGAAAGAAATCACGAATCTTATCGTGCTGACCAATCCCACCCCTGGCAGAGAGCATGCTCCTGTGCCCTGTGTCACCTGGGGCCTCAAGAGTAGACTTCTCCCTGTGCCGTCTCTTTGCTGGTGGCACTAGAGGAGCCACACCACCTCCTCCCAGGCTCCCTGGCAGCACCGTGGCTCAGAAACTGACATCACAGAGGTGTGATTTTCCTAGCACCCTTTTACCCTGGCCCATTCTTGGCTCTCTGGGGCTGATTCACACCCTGGCTGGTCCTGGTGGGAGGCCAGGGGGCCAAGTGGCAGGTAGAGGGGGCTCACCCCAGGGCCTGCCTCCACTCTGCCCGGAGGCTCTCTCAATACAAAGCTTGGAAGGGGAAGGCCAAGGCTCTGCTGCCCAGGGGTCTCTGCTGGGGTTCCCACCTGGGTTCACCCTAGGACCAACTTAGCCCCTCTGAGTCTGGGTCAGTAGAGTGGGGCTCAGGGGCTGCCGCCGTGGAGCGCTCCTAGCCCACCATGAGAGGGCACTTGGCGAGGGAGGGCACGCTCGTGCTCAGTATGGGGTGCGCACGCGCACACTCAGCCAAAGGACAGAAAGAGGAGAGAACCCAACAAAGACATGGAGGTGCGCCAGAGACTGAGGCAGAGACAAATGGGGCTCCAGAAGAGCACGGCAGACAGGAAATCCTCTAAACCAGGACAGGGCCTGGCAGGGTGCTGCTGTTCCTACTGCTAGCGCCCATCTACCTCCATGTGGAGGAGCAGAGCAGGCAGCAGGGCACAGGGGCAGGACAAGGACCCGGTGAGGCGGCCATGCGCCCTGCAGGCGGCTGCGGCTCAGGCTGGGCTCGGGCGCTGCTGGCAGCCATCTTAGACCTTGGCAGCCATCTTACGCGGGCGGCCCCACAATGCCACTACCGCCAGCCCCGACATGCTCAGCTCAGCTCTAGGACAAAAGGCACAGAGACACTAGAGGTCCAGACAGGGCTTGGAGTACAGGAGCCAGCCCTGTGGTGCAGTTCCCTCCCTACCCCCCCCCACCCCGTCTGCTGGCCTGTGTCCTGGAAGGGACAGGGGGTTGGGGCTGGGACCGAGGGCTCTGCTCAGAGGTGGCTGAAGTCTCATGGGCCATGTCCAGTCCAGTAAGAGCAGACCCCTGCCCAGCAGGGTATGGGGACAATAAGGGGTGTTAATGACATGCCAGCTCAGGGATGTACCCCAGGGCAGACAAAGGAAGAGCTGGCCAGGTTTCAGGCCACTGGGCTGTGGTGGTCAGGCCCCTGGCAGGGCCAGGAACACGCTGCCATGCCCAGGCTGGAGGGGGCTCTCTGAAGAGCCCTGCACAGGTCTGGGCCTGCCCTGGACATCTGGGCACCAGGGGCTGTATCCCAGGAGGGCGTGCCAGGGAGCCTTCCCTGTCCAGGCTCCTGGGGAGAGAGGAGAGAGCCCCAGCAGGACACCCCCTCCCCAGGCTCCTCCCCAAGGCTGCAGCCTTTTATCTGGCAGAATGGGGCTTATCAGAGCCACCAGCTGAACAAACACACAAATCCATGGTGAGTGAGAAAAAACACTCTGCCTGAACTCTTTATCTCCTGTTCACAGGCCCCGCACACTGGCCACTGCCAACAGCAGAGGAGGGGACCCGCTGCCACAGCGCCGTGCAGCCGGGCCATGCTCCCCGCTCTGGAGGTGGGCACGTCTCCACGCTCCGGGTCTTGTTCACCTCCTGCGCCTTTCTTGCGCCCAGCCCAGGGTGGCTTTCCTGTGGCAGCCCCTGCTGGCAGGCCGGTGTGCATGAGTGAGTCTCTGCCCACGGGAAGCCCCCCTCCAGCGTCTGCTTTCTCACCAGGGACAATGGGCCAGCTGGTGGCCTGAAGGCCAGTGGAGAGGCAGGGACAGTGCTGGCTGGCACAAGGCAGGCAGGTGCCACTCCATCTCTCATCCTCTCTCCCCCAGCCCACACTGGGAGGCTGGGCTTCTCCAGTCTGCTGTGGCCGGGTCGCTGGCATGCTTTTCTGCCTCAGCCCCCTTTCCAGTAGGTCTGCCAGAGCAGCGAATACTGTCTCCCCCCTCCCCCCCCCGCCACACACACAAACACACACACACACACACACACACACACACACACACACAGAGTTCAGGGACGTCCTGACCCAGGCAAGGGATGGAATCCTGTCCCCCACTCCCTGCTCCCCTTCGAGCAGGGACTAGGGTTCCTGCCACACCACACAGAGAAAAGAAATGGAGTAGAGGGGTCTTGGCCACCTCCTCCAAACCCAAGGCAACTCAGAGGCCCCTGAGGCCTAGTGCCAAGGACCAGAGATCCTCAGCTGCTGCTCATCAGCCTACCAGACGTAACCACTGCGCCTGATACTTTATCAGAATAGTCAGGCATCTAGGGACCAGGTTTGGGGAGGGAAGCCCACTGTACTTTTTCAGTGCCGGTGGGGGTGGGAGTGAAGCTCTCATGTCACACAACCGCACCTTCGAGGGCCAAGCATCCCTTGGAAGGGAATGCTTTGGCGGTGGCGGCAGGGATGAATCTGGACTGCTAGGTGTGGAACTGGGTAGGCTCTGTGGAGGAAGTCTAGGAATGGCTCTGGTGGCCGAGCTACCTACGTACTACAGGCTGCCCCCCTGCCACAAAGGCGGAATGCAGGCATGTGGGAGAGCCCGGCTGAAGGTGGCCAGGGTAGACTCTTCCAAATCCCCCAGGATAACGACAAAGCTCCCCAACACTGTCTTCTTCATTCCTCCACCAGATCCACCATGTTGGCCCCACCAACCTCCACCCCAACTTCTTCCTTTCTGTGAGTCCAGCTCCCTGGGCCTGGCCTCTTGACTCCACTGCCTTCAGCGCTCCCTGGCTTGCACAGCCTGCCTGTGGGGTTTGGGGGCTCTAGAGGGGAAACTCCACCGTTGAGAGGAACCCGAGCATGCGTGAAGAGCCGCGTTTCCAGCTACATCGGATGGGATGTACTTGTGGCTCCCGCTAGATGAAGGGGGATTCCTGTACCTCGGCCCCCACATGAAGCCAGCCTGTTCTGTAAAGGGTCTCCCCATACGGCCTGTGGACCAGGCCCCTGGACTTCACCCTAGGAAGTGGACCTCAGCTGCACCCACAGAACAAACCTAGGACTATGTACACACTCCAGTTCACATGCTCCTTGTATTCTGCAATGCATTTGCACCCTTGCAGGGGCCAGCAGCCCCTGCATCCATTCGCCACCAGAGGCTTCACCCCTTCTGCACTTCTGCGAACTTTGGGGACTCAGGTGGCCTCAGCCTGCAGCCCCCCAAACAGGTGTGGGTGTGGTTCAAGAACCCATCTCTGCCCTCCCTAGCCTACAGCGCTCCTCCCAGCTCCCCCGCCTCTCTGCCTCTATGATTCCAGAGTGTCCAGGGCACGGGAAACCCAATCTCGAGGGGAGCCAGAGGCCCAGCCTACAGCAATCAGAGCTGGAGAATGTGACCATTGTACCTCCTGAAACCCAAGTCCAGAATCCGAGACACCCTGAGGAGGGGGTGCGGACGGATGGGGGCTGGGGGTGGGTCACTGAGGGGTTCTCCCTGTCTCAGCAAACAGGACACTCAGGGATGAGGAAGTCCTGGAGAACACAGGGCAGCCAGAGGGCAGAGGGAGGGGGCTGGGCGGGGGGCCAGGGGGCCTGGGGAGGTCTGACTCCCTCTCCCTACACTGCTCACCACCACAGCCACTGACATACCACATCCTGGAGCCACCCTGAGCGCCCCTCCCCGTCACCCCAGGAACAGTGTGTGTACGGTCTGGAACAGTGGACTAGCCAAGTAACGCAACTGGAATCTGTGGAGGTTTGGGGGGTACACTGTCACTCTATCATCATTCTCCTCTCATCCCACTTTCACTCATGGACCTGTCCTAGTTCCAGTCTTTGGCTTGAGTCTCCTATGGGAGGGGCTGGGGAAGATAGGGCGAGCTAGGTGAGGGGTAGAGAAGGGAAGGCACTGAATCACACCCCCTGGGGTACCCCCAAGATTGCTCCTGGGCTGAAACTCAAGGCCTCAGGGCAGGCAGACTCAGAGGCTAGGCCTCATGCACCCTCTCTACATCCTCTACCCTCCATCCTGGCTTCACCCCCACCCCCACCCCCTTGGAGCTCTCAGGAGCCCTGGAAGGAGCCCCCCCACCCGCCCCCACGGCCCTGCCCTGACAGCTGCAGGACTGTCTAGGTGGCACATGGCTTGTGCTGCCGGGACACCCACAGAGAGCACCCACCCACCCAGCTCCGTCTAAGCGCCTCACGCCCATAGGGTGTTGGGTATTCCTGGGTGTCTCAGAGACACAGAGGGCCAGAAATTCCCACCAGAGAAGAATCCCCAACAGAGGGTAGGAGATAACAAAGCTGCTCCGCAGACCCGAAGAGCAACGGTCTGGGGAGATAGGGACAGGCATTGCAGTGGGCCTAGGGCTGTCTCCCCTCACCGTAGGTGAGGGGGGCACGCCAGGTGGAGAAGAAGAGGAAGAAGGTGGGCAGATGAAAGAGTTTCCGGGCTCCCCAAGTCACATCTGTGCTGTGGAATCTCCCAGGCCAGGGAGCCCTGCCCTGACTGAACTGCTTCCTCATCTCCAAGGTGGAGGTAACACCTAGCAGCAGGTGAGGAAACACAGATAAAAGCATCTGAGCTCAGGTCTGGCTCCCCACACACTAGTGACCGTCCACTGGTCCCTGCTCCTCCCTCTGCTCTGCTCCCACACCACCTTGGCTGTTGTCCCCAAGAGCTCATGTTCTTGGTGACATGATCCAAGATTGTAGGTTGGGCCCCAGACCCTGCTGTGGTGAGTAGAGGGTCCTGGTCCACTGCAAAAAGCAGCAGAAAAGGCAGAGCTGGATAGAACCGTATACAGGCAGGACCCCCTCTCCTTACAGCCATCAGTAAGTGCCCTGAGGCCAGGAACAGGATAGAGGAGATCAGGGGAAAAAGACTGCAAGATGGCAAAGTCCAATAGGACAAGGGGAAGACAGTGTTTGCTCCCCTGGGTCTGAGGATGCTGCTCCCAACAGCCTCGTTGGGGACAAAGAAAGGAGGGCAGAATCCCAGGCCCTGACCCCTAGGTAGCCAGCGCCTCCCCTGGCAGTGCTGGCTTCTGCCACCACTAGGCCGGAAGTGGGAGCCAGCTTTTCTCAGAGGACCTGGGGCTGGAAGTCACGTGGTGGTGGGGCCCAGACAAGTGGTCCCAGCTCTTGAAGCCTCTGATCCCTTCCACTGCCTGAAGGCTAGAAATTGAAACAGAATTCTCTCCACACCCAGTAGGCTAGGAAAAGCCAAGGGCTCTGAGGAGAGAGGGCCTGTCCCAGCCAGGAGCTCAGAAGCCACTTCCCACCCCTCCCCCTCTATTTACAGCACTGCCCTTTCTGGCCCTTTGAGCTGCCCAGGCCAGGCCAGGCCAGGCCAGTCAGACATCTGCCCCCACCCCCAGCTGCTCCTGGGCTATTAATAGTGTCCCCACCTTCCCAGAGCCCGGTATGGCCCTTTCCCAGCCCCCACACAGTTTACCCTTGAACTAACTTCATAACAGGATAGTCTTCCCAGGCTAAGGCCAACCCAGCATGAGAAGGGGAGACCTTGTGGGGCATGCAGGAGTCTAGGGAAAGAAAGAGGGGAGACAGCAAACCCTAGTGAAGCAGAGAGACACAAAGGGACAGTCTAGAGGTAGAAGGTAGAGGGGTTCAAGAAAGGGGCTGGTGGGAGGGAATTCGTCAAGGCAAAGAAGCTGAGGCTGAGGGGGGGGGGAGGGAGACAGAGACAGAGAGATGGAGAGAGGGAGAGAGACAAAGAGACAGAGAGGGAGAGAGAGACAGAGAGGAGAAAGAGAGAGAAAGGGAGAGAGAGACAGAGAGGAGAGAGAGAGAGGAAAGAGAGAGAGGGGGGTCTGCACAGGAAGAAGAGGCTGGTGGTTTCAGGAGGCAGGCAGAGGGAGGAGAGAGGAAGAGGAGGTAGGGGAAAGGACTGCTTTAGGGGAAAAACAGAACTGAAGGGGTGAAACACTCCAAGAGCCCAACTGCCTGGGGCTGCCACCCAGTTGCTGGGCAGCAGGAGGAGCTAGGAGACCCGGAAACAAGGAAGCCCCTTCCCAGATCTTCTGAGGAAGGGAGGATGAGGAGAAAAAAAGAGGAGGCTGAAGAGAGAGGAATAGTGGCAAAAGTGTCCCCACAGAGCCAGGGCAGGTCCCTAAGCTTCACATAACACCCAAGGTGGGAAGCCAGAGGACGTCCTGCACAGAGCCTGTTCCAGCTCCCCCCCCCCAGTTCCCCTCCCCTCCTCACACCTCCTCAAAGCCCAGGAATGCTTGGGGCCTGAGAAGGAAGGCCAGCGGAACCCACCTACCTCAACTCGCTCCCCAGGGAAGGGGCCAGGCTGAAGCTGCTGGCCTCGCTTCCCCATCTGCTCCCCCTTCACCTGCTTCTACCAGCCAGCAATGACCCAAAGGCATCGTCCCCCACTTAGGGGGCTGACCTTGGCTCATACAAAGTGGGGACACACATAAATGGACCCCCCATTCAGAGGTTTGAGCAAGGCAGCCTCAGACTGGGGCAGGGCTTGGGAGTGGGAGATTCTGGCCTGAGATTCACAAGAGCCCCAGGCATCTGGCCAGCAAGTCACCCCGGACCCTACTAAACCAGAAAGTCCTTGAGGACACATCCCTGTGTTTTGTTCACAGATGCATCTGCAAAGTCCAGCTGGAGTGGGCCTCTGAGCAGATACTTCTAGATGTTTCTCTCAACTAGATTATTCCTCTAACCACCAGGAACAGAAGCATCAACTAGCTGGCACCTTTCCCTGTGAAGACAGCGCATCTTCCCTGCAGGCCTGGGCTGCCACTCGTGCCCAGTGAGGAGATGTGGATGCCTCAGCACCACTGGCCCCTGCAGAACCCAGTGGGGCCTGGCACAGAAGCATTGTCTCCCAGGCCTGCCCCTCTCCTCTACCCAGGAGACCCCAAGGTAGCTACTGCCCAGGGCCACCCTGAGCAGAGGACCTGGGCCTCTGACTCTCCAAGGGGGAACATCTACAGAGACGGATGCCTACTGTGAGTAGGCCCAGTCTGGCTTTGAAGAGCAAACCAGGCACATGTGGGAACGGTTCAGGCTGCTGGGGGTGGGAGGGGCACGCTCACAGCTCACACCAGGCCTGACTGGGAGGCACCCTGAAGGACCCCAAGGGACTCCCAGGGTGGCTGGCGCGCTCAGGCTGTGCTGTGCTCCCTGACACGGTAGCTAGGTGGCGCAGCAAGTTAACACTAGCTGCCCTCCACAGGCTCCGCTGGGGGAACTGTGGGCAGCCAGCCCAGAACTCCAGGGGACAGACAGGGTTCCCTCAGCACACCCACAAGGCCCTGCAGGAAGGGAAGGACCCAGTCAGGCTGAGGCCACCAGGCCCTGGGTTTTGCTCAGGGAAGGAGCTGCCTGCTGCAGTGGCTCTGGTTGCGGCTGCCACCGCCGCCGCCACTGCAGCCACCGCTGCCAAATGTGTCCCGTGATCCGATGGAGGCCTTGCTTCCCGTCCGCATTGATTAGGAACAGCTTGCAGAGGGGGGGGGGGGGGCGGATGGAAGGGGGGCTTGTAGTGGGAGGTGGGGATGCCAGGTGCATGGCTTGGAGGGGTGTGATCGGTGGACCCCGTCCCACCCCAGGGGAGCAGCTCTGAGTCCTGCCTGCCCGTCCTCGCCACATCGGGGCTGCCTTCCATTTGAGGAATCTTCAGCTGTGTGACCCCCCAAGAAGATTCCCCACACGTCCAAGGGGCACTGTGTGGGGGACAATGCAGACTTGCCTCCGTGCTTGGCAAACTCCTGACAAGGATGGTCTCTCTACCCATCCGCCGGATGGGGGAGGGTGATGGGGAGTAAAAAGGAGAGCGAAAGTCAGAGATCAGGAACCAGAGAGAGGGAGGGAGGGAGATAGGGAAGGGAAGGGAAGGGAGGGAGGGAGG
>NW_012267400.1:537327-554187 GCF_000151885.1 Dipodomys ordii | reverse complement strand
AGGGAGGGAGAGAAGCACCGCATTGCTGTGCTGCGGTGGAGGCAGTGAGCAGGCACACCCTCCTAGGCTGGGCAGCAGCGGTGTGGAAAAAGGCCCCTTTGTTCCACCAGGAGGTTAGCTGAGGTGAGGCCCGCCCCTCCAGCACCCCCACCCCTGACCCTGAGCGGGACAGATCTCTGCTCTGCAGGGCTTGGCTGCATCCTTGGCCCCCAGTGCTCAGCCCCAGAGCAGAACAGCAGAGCTGGCCCTGCCTTGCCCAAACCCAGAGCAGATCTTCTCCAATGGGTCCCCGGATGCCTGCACTGCCGGCCTAGCACACCTGGGCCTCTCCTAGGCTTGAGACACACAGACAGATTCTACAACGCCATGGGCACCTCACAAGCTCAACAAATGCCATGCTGGGAGAAGGCACCCAGCAGGTTCACTGTTCAATCCTGCCCTCTCCAGGATGAGGCCCACCTCCCGCCTGTGCCCATTTTAGCTATGGGCCTTTCCCAGTGAACTGGGGCTCTTTCTGGGGCTTTCTCAGAATGGAGGTTGGGTTTTGGACTAGGGTTGCCCTCAGTGGGGTTCTCTGTCTCCAGGGAAAGAGCCCAGACCACATACCATAGAGCTGGCCAAAACAGAGGCTGAAGTTAAGGATGAGCAGGGCCAGAAGCAAGGCCCCCCTACCCTCTACATTCCACAGCACACCCAGTCCCTAGTCCCCAGCTGGGGTGGGGACTAGGTGCTCTGTCTCCCACAATCCCCTCTCCATGTGCTCTATCCCTATGTGCTCTGTCTCCACAGGCCTCTCTCCATGCACTCCTTAGAGTCCCTGGCTACTCCTATGGGGTACTCACAGCCCCCAACACAAAGCTTTTCCACCTCTCAGGACAAGGCTGTTTACACCTGTCCCAGTTGTGCTGCATTTCCTTTCTACTCAGCCGCGACACCGCCTCCTGCTCCCACCCTGAGCCTGGAAGGAGGGACTAGTCTGGGTCTTTTTATCCCTGACAGTCCCAAGCCCCTGTCTTGATGCTGGGGGGGGGCACCCCTGGGGGCGGGGCACCTTGTCTGAGGTGCTCACCTTTCACTGGCCCAGCTGAAAGCAAAGGGGTAGGGAAGGAGAGCTCTGGGAACGGGGTAGGGGGGAAGGAGGGGTAGGGGTAGGATTGAGCAGCTGGAGGTGTGGGTAGCCGGCATGGGCTGCTCCTGGCTACAAGAGGGGGCAGCTCTGATACACAGTGTCCTGCCAAACCCCAGCCTTTTAATTCAATTAGGCACTGGACAGACTTCCCAGATTTTCCTGTGTGTGAGAGCATGTGAAAATCCTGATGTGCCTGCGTCCTCCGACTGTGAGAGGGCTGTGTGGGAACCGTGCTGGTGGGGAAGGAAGAGGGGAGGCAAGCGGTGAAGGAGACATGGGGGGCAGAGGAGAACCTCATCTCTGGAGACCCTGTCCTAGATGCGGGCTGTAGGCCAGCACCTCTGGAGCCTGCCCACTCCAACCAAAATGTCTCCACCATCGTCAAGGTACGTTAGGGGCGGAGCCAGCCAGCAAGCCTCCCAAAACACGGGAAGACAGGAAGTGGCTTAGGCACACATCCCTCCCCACTTCCACCCCCCCCACACACCTCTTCTGCTTAGGGCTGTAGTCTGGCCTGCTTGCCTCTCAGCTATACTCTCCACCTGGCCACCTGGCCACAAATGTCCTTGATGGGTCTATAAAGCCAAATGCTAGGCATGTGCCATGCAGTCCGGAGCTTTTCTCCCAGCAGGTGATCCAACGGAGCACGAAGGCTGTCCCAGCCAGGCCTGAGAGAAGCCTGCACTCCGTGTTGCGTGTTGTTGGAGCAGGGGCCACAGGCATGGTAGGGCTTTGCTGGGGACAGATCTTTGAAATATCCTGCTGGATCCCTGGAGACTACAGAAGGCTTCCTACCTGTCTCCTGACCGTGGGGAGACTGCAGGGAAGAGCCAGCTGGCAATGCCACTAACCCTGTTTCTGAGGTCACCTGCAGGAGTCCCGCCTGCCTCAGGAACAATGTAGGCAGGGCCTACTTTCTCCTCCTCTGTGGGTCCAGGGGATCTCTCCCCAGCCCTCCTAGAGCCCTGCCAGCCCCCTTCTGGGAGCAGAGCCAAAAAGATGGGAGAAGGATGTTTATAAGCTGCTAAAAGGGAAAAGGAAAAAGAGGGAGGGGGGCAGAGAGGCCCAGGCTTCCAGGTAGTGTGGACTGGGGCCACAGAGGGGAAGGGGAGAGAGGGAGGCCAATTTCCCCAGGGGTTGCAGCATCTGGCAGACTGGAGGAAGAAACAGACCTGCCCCACCCAGCACGGCCAGGCCTGACTGACTGTCCCCTCACAGTGGTCTACCAAGGGACAGGGCTGGACGCTTGTGTCTTGACCCTCAGGACTCTTGAGACGCTTCTGGTCTTTTGGCTTCTATGTTTCCCGCGTGTTTCCCCTCTTCAGCCCAAGGGGGAGGGACCAAGGAAGGACTGGGCGTGGGGAGCGAGGCTGTGGGGTTTGTCAGGAGCTGCTTGGTGGGAGCTGGGCTCCGGCTTACTCCAGCTCACTGGTAGGGTTCTGCACACAGCTAATGGGAGGCTGGCAGCGGCAAATTGTTGTTTACTTTTAATTAAGTAAACAATGTCGGCTTTCCGCCTCCTCCCCTGCCATCCCAGCCAGTAATTTGGGGGATGACAATGGGGTTGTTTCCTTCCTCCTGCCTCCTTTCCCTCCCTCTGAGCACTCCTGCTCTCTGGGGGCTCAGAGGAGCCCTGGAACTTGCTGCTGCTGGAAGAGGCTCCACCCACAGGGACAGGACAACCAGCCACCTGACTGGCCCGGCTTCCCTGTCACCTCCGCTGAGGGTGAGGGGACAGTCGGGCCCTGACTCCTCAGGCACTCCAGAGGTTTCTCTCTGCTCTCCTTCTTTCTAGCTGTCACCTAGAAAATCCTCCCAAAATGAAGGGACCAAAAGTCTCTGAGGAATTTGGCAGCAAAGACCCAAAGCCCCGCAGGGAGAGATTTCCCCCAGGAATCCCATCCCCCACCCACTGGTCACCAGCACATTCTAATCCAGAACCTTCTAGTGGAGGGGGGCGGGCAGGGCCAGGTATAAGATGGCACCAGCTTTCCTCAGAAGTGGAATGGGCGTCCTGGCCTTACTTGGCAGTGGTGCTGCCCTGAAATTCTTAACCTTTGAGCAGCCCCCGCCCCCCCCACAGTGTTCTTTATGTCCTACTGGGGCCCACGAATTCTACAACCAGTCCTGGGGTGTAAGTGGAGCCAGTCTTTCACCCCGGGCTCTCCTGCTGGTGCTAGTCTCCCTGAGTGGGCCGACAAGGAGCAGGGGCCGTAAGTCCCCAGGGAGGCTGAATCCTAACCCAAACCAGCCTGGATGGTGTGGTGCCAGCCAGCCAGGCCAGGCTTCTGCAGGAACAAGATGCTCCTAATACAGCTGGGTACCTGGTCTACCTCTGAGCCCTGTGCACACAGTGGGTGTTCTATACTTGCAGGAGAGCTGAGTAGAAGGGAATAGAGGGGAATCCCTGAAGCCCTTCTCCTTCCAAGGGATTGAGTAGTGGGGTACTGAGCCAGGCCCAGCATGGGCTTTCTCTGCAAGGTGGGGGGCTGGGTGGTGTGCAAGCCGCCTCCCCTAGCCCACAGCTCCTGCTTCTTTCCAAAGGGCGGGGGCTGGATGCAATTTCGGCCGCAGAGCTGGGCTTCTGGCTGGAAGCAATTTTCTCATTAGGACCCCAGGCCTGCCCGCCCCGCTGGTTCTGAGCCCTTACTCCCCTCCTGCAAAACCGCACCCCACAGGCCTCCCGACAGACTACTCACACGCACAGGGAACCGCACGTGTACTGAATCAAAGGGGCGATTGTGGGGTCACTCCTGGGGGGCTGGGAGCAAGGAGAAAGCTGCTGGCACAAGGCCTTGGGGTAGGCAGAGGCGGGGAGTGAGGCTTTGGAAGATCCTGTAGTCCTCACCAGGTTCACCCCCACTCCACCCCCCCCACAGTCTTGGCAGGGAGAGGGTCCCAGACCCCAGAGGCTGAGGGACCTGGAGCCCAGCATGCCGGCCTCACAGGACACTGCTGAGGGACCACCGAGCGAGCCAGCGAGTGCTCAGGCTTGTCACCAGCCACAGGCCAGCTGGGCCTGGGGCGAGCAGATGGGCTCTCAGGAGGCAGACCCCTTCCCCCAGCCCCGAGGCTGCTGTAAGTGGAGGGTGGTCTTGGCGAAGGGAGGGGGAGCGCCGAGGCCCGGAGGAGCGGCTCTGCTCCACAGACACATGTGGTTGGACTTAAAAAGCTATTAGGGAGTGAGGTGCTGGCGGGAGTGCAGCCGGCCCTCGCACGGGGGGGGGGGGGGGGGGGCAGATGCCGAGGTGGTGAGCTCAGCACCCCGCTGCTCTCACTCCCTCCCGGGCAGGCCTCGGACTCGGGGGACCCTCTCCAGGCAGGAGAGTGCAGCGCAGCAGCGCTGGCCCTCAGGGGAGGGAAGGCAGGCTGCTGCTGGGCCTGGGCCCAGAGCAGACTCTGGGAAGTACAGTGTTCCTAGGACTCCGGCAGGGGCGGGCCAATCTCTGGGGGAGGGGTGGAGAGGGACAGTCTGGAGCTCCCTCCTGCCTTCTTGGGGTGACAGCCGGCTGGAGGTCTCCCTAAGCAGGGGAATGTGGCATTTGGTAGGGCTGGAAGGGGGAGATTCTGAGAAGAGCCAGAGAGCACATGAGCACATGAGGGGGGGTGGGGGGGGGAGAACGCACGCACAGGGGAAGGGAAAATCGGGCCCCACCCATCACGAGGCCAGAAAGAACCGACGGAAAGTTCCCTAGAGCAGCCAGCTTGTAAAAAGCTCCTTTTCTTTCCAAATTATGAATACTTTTTAACGAGAGGGGGAAAAGCAGCCCAGAGCAGCGATCTAGGACTTCATTAGGACCGTGTGTGTCTGTGACTCTACCAACTCTGCCCCAGAGGCCCTGCCTCTGGGGACCTTTATCCTCAGGACTCTTACCCCCCCCCACACACACACACTTCCTAACCCAAGGATGGCATCCTCAGCTGCTAGAGTTCAGTGAGACTTGACCTGAGGCCCAAGGAGCAGGATCTGAGACTGGCTGGCTACTTATTAAGGATCTAGTTCGGTCCCTTGGGGGCAGGACTCGTTGGGGTGCTGGCTCAGAACCCCCAGAGGTAGGCTTAGACTTGGTGTTGGGTCCTCCACAGGACTTCAGAGAAACAGCCTGTTCCAGGCTCTGGAGCCCCCCTTGAGTTCCTCAAATGCCTGCCTAGAGCAATAGGAAGTAGGGAAACTGCATTGTACCACATGATCTGGCAGGAACAGAGTGTTTTAAGACATAAAAATCCACCCAGCCACCCACCCTATGGGGTGTCGGTTATGTCCTCCCTGTTGACAGGAACACCCCAGCTCTTCCATGAAGCTGACCAGGGTCAGCCAGAACCAGCAAGCTGACCCCCTCCATTTACTGCCCCCTCTCCCAGCTTCCTCTTGGGGGTCTCGCTACTTGTCACTGGAAATATGGCAACTACAGGGAGACCCTGAGCCTGGGGGGGGGGGACTGCCCTGAGCCACCAGGAGTCGGCCAGGCCTAGCTGGGTGGGGGAGGAGCTGACCACAGAGCCGGGATCCTTGCTCAGGAAACACGCAAAGAATGCAGCTGGCAGCAGGCCAGTAGGCCAGGACCACAAAGAGGCCTTTGTTTTAGGAGGTGTCCGGGAGTGGATGGACAGAGCAGTGGAGGTAGGGCAGCACCCCTTGGGGGTGGGACTGGAAGAGGACACTGGTCCCTGAGCTGTCCTCCCCCCGCCCCCCCCCCGTGTCCTGAGTCCATCATGCCCCACACCTCAGCTCAACTTGGGGCCCAGTTGTCCCACTTCTCAGCTCCTTCGGCTGATAGGGTCTCTGCCCCAAATCTACCCTTCCAAACTCCAGAGGTCTTCCTCTGCCTCCACCTCCCTTGGTGCCAGGATAAGGGATGAGCTGGGGGTGTGCAGAGCTGGGGTGGCCTCCGGTGGACTAAGACTCCCTCTCCTCTCGTCGTCCCTGCCCCTCCGCTGGGGGAGGGAGGGCCTTGGAACACTTCCCCCGCCCTGCTCCGCAGTTACAGGGTTTCTCTGGCCCCTTCTTGGCATCTGGAAAAGCTTGGGAAACTTAAAAAAATATTTTGGAGACTTTGTCTATTGCTCCACAGCCCTGCCAGGGAGCCTCAGCTACAAGGAAGAAAGAAGGGGGGAGGTGGGGAGCAACAGACAGAGAATAAGGTCAGAAGAGCAGAGTACTTAAGGAGGGAGCACCCCAGGGTGCTCAGCAGCCAACCTGACCAACCCAGGATACCAGAAAGATGCCAAAAACACAGCTACACAGCCCACAGGCAGGCTTCTGACTTCAGCATCTTACTGGAGGGCAGCAGGGGGAAGCCGGAGCTGGGGGCTCAAAAGGAAAAGGAAGAGCAGCCAGGAGCAGGGAGAAGACAGGTCCCTCCCCAGGTTTTCCACATTCCCCCAACCCCAGCTGGTGCAGGTGCTGCCTCTCTGGGCTTTATGCAATGGCTCTGCGTGGACCCAGCCCCACAGCATGGTGGCCTGGCATACTCAGTAGGGAGGGTCAGGGACTCACACGGCTCAAGGGTCACTCAGGGAAGAACAAGTGCATGATGTGCACCAGCTTGTTTCTCTGACAGGAGGGGGCTGTCCCTGTCACCTTCACATGGCTGGCACAGGGGAAGCTGACCAAGGCTAGGGAAAGCCCAGCAACATCTGCTGCTCACTGGAGAAGCAGATTCCGGACGCATAGGCTATCTGTGGGGAACTCACTGAAATCTGCCTCTGTAAAGCCTCCAGGTGACTCCAATCTGACCCAGTCTCGTAGAGCTTTGGGTGAAGATGCTGACTGGGATGCAGCAGGAGGGAGAGGGGAGAGGCACAGAGGTGGCCAGCTGCTCTCCTCCCAAGCAACGTGGATGCCACCTGGATGCCGGCGGGTGCTTCCGTTCATATCCAGTCTCAGCCCTGCTGGCACCCAAGTGCATGAAGGAGAGAGACAGAGAGGAAGTGGTGGCCCGAGCATGGAGGGGTGGGCAGTGGCAGGAGGGAGGGCTGTGGAAGAAGAGAAGTGGGAGGGAGCACCACAGAAGCCTGGTGTAGGTTGCATGCTGCCGCCCCGCCGCCGGCTGCAATCGAGTGCCCCGCCCCCTCCAGGCACCTGCTAAGGCAGCGGCAGCTCGGGTTGTGTTTCTTTAACCCCTGGGGCCTGTTGACACAGATTAGTATCGCTGGTCAGGGGTCAATAGGGAAGGCTCTTGAGGTCGAGACCTGAACAACTGGAGTTGTAATGAGCCACGTGGGGAAGAGGCCCTGGGAGAGGGAGGCCTGGGACAGGGAGAGGAGGAGGAAGACAGGGAGAGTAGAGGCAAGGAGAGAAGAGGAGGAGGAGGAGGAGGAGGAGGAGGTGGGGGCTGTCTCCTCTCTGAACCTGCCTTGCTTGCTTGCTTAGGGCTTTGGAAAAAGCAGCTGGCTTGCTCACTGGTTGGTGCTAGTTTGGGGGAGATGTGTCATTGGCTGGCTGGCAAGGATGGGAAGATTCCAGTGGGCAAAAGGGAGTGAAGATACCAATGGCCCAGGCTGGCACTGCCTCTTTGCCACTGGATCCCAGTTTCCTAGAGTTAGGTGCCCGTGAGACCTGAGACACACCCTAGTCCTCTCTGGCCACCCCTGGTCACCCCAACTAAGTGAATCACTTACAGCAAGCCTGTGGGACCTGGTGTGCTACAGGGGAGGAAAGGGTAGCTCCTCTGCCAGCTGCCCAGCCACTGGTAGAAGGAAGGCGGGCAGAAGCTGCACACAACGGCTGCCTGCTGACCTCTCTTAGAACTGCTCGATCCTCCTAAAACTGTCCTGTCCATTCTCTTCTACCTGCTCCTTGGGGCCACAAGGGTGCTGACACACAGGGGCGCGGAGGTGGGGGGGCACTCTTGCGTGTGTACAGTGGCAGGTGGCAGGTCATACTCAGAACCAGCACAGTGATACCACACTGGGGAAAGCACCATCTCAGAGCGAGCTGGATCAGTGTTAAGTTCCCATCACCTGCAGGATGTCGGGCAGACTTGAAGAAGAAAAAAATCCTGCCCTGGATGGAGCCACCCTGCAGTTGCAGGCTGGGTACTGGGTGCTGGTTGTGTTGTGGAGGGAATGCAGGGACTCCTGGAATGAGTGAGGCCAGCTGACTGCTGGGTGATAGTCTGAAAGGTAAAGGAAAATCGAGAGACAGGAAGAGAGAAGCCTGTGCAGGAAAGAGCCCAGAGGCAGGAACAGCATGAGTGCTCAGGATGCCGGGAGGGGCAAGTCAGTGCCTGAATGGTTGGCATGAGGAGGGGAGGGGTGTGATACTGGCAATGCCACCAGAGGCCCAACCACAAACAAGGAGCCAGAGAAGACAGATGAGGAAGATGGGGCGGGGGGAGACCAACTACCTATTGGGAGGCAATTACAGATTCCCAGGAGACATCATCTCACACAGATACCCTAGAGCATGAAAATGTATGTCCACATAGATACCTGTACACAAATGGTCAATGCAGCATTATTCACAGTTGCCCCAAAAGTGCAAATGGCCCAAATATCCATCAGCAGATAAACAGACAATCAAAATGTGGCACGTCGACAGTATGGAATATTACTCAGCCTTAAAAAGAATAGAAACATTGATACATACCAATGCTTGAAAGAAAGGTTGAAAAGAGCATGCTCCATGAAAGAAACCAATCACAAAACCACACCTTATATGTTACAGGAAATGCTCAGATAGAAAAATCCACAGCTTTAGGCAATAAGCAGACTCAGGGTTCACAAGGCTGGTGGGAATGAGGAAACGGGGCAAGCTACTAGTGGAATGATGGAGTTAGAAGGGTTGCAGAACATTGTGAATATCTAAATGCCATGGAGTCGTAAACTTTAAACATAAATCCACAATAGTTGAGAATGCATTCAATACACTTAACCTACCAAACCTAGCCAACTTTAAATGTGCTCCGAATACTCCCGTGGCGTGCTGTTGGGCAAAATCATCTAACACACAGCCTATTTCATAATAAGGTTCTGACTGTCTCGTGTAACCTACAGAACACTGTCCTCACAGGGAAAATAGAACAGTGCTATGGGAATGCTTTACCACCATCATAAAGTGGAATGATCCTAAATCAAGCTGTTGTAGGTCTGGGACCATCGGTGGGGAATTTTACCATGTGAATTACTGCACTATAAAACACCAGTGTAGAAGTGAGAAGAGACTGGAGTTCGGAAGAAGACAAAGAGGATGAGGCAGTAGGAAGCCTTAGGGCCATCTCAGGGCCTATGGTTAACTTGGTCCAAGGCTCATGTGCTAGGTTAGGTGGTGGTGCCCACAGCAAGACAGGGATCAGAGCGCAAAGGGCAAGGGGGTAGGCTAGGGAGACTCGTGAGTAGAGCAACAGTGGGATGTCTGCCAGGTGCTGTCAAGAAGAGGGAGAGCAGACCCTGCGCGAAGCTGGGATGTTCCCCGGTAGGGACAGGTCCCAGGGCTTCGGGTGGCTAGCAGGTGGCTTCAGCAAGAGCCCTAAGCAAGGCCCAGGCAGCCAGCTTCCAGGCAGAGCAGAAATATCACAGCACCTCTGTCCCCAGACTGCTGTAGGCTTAAGTGCAATGGGATTTGGTGGCACTGCTGGTGACATGTGACAACACAAGAGGAGAAGCAGAGGGTGGGAGGGCAAAGAGAGACCAAACAAGAGAAAGCAGTCTAGAAAGAAAGGAGTTGAGGGACTGACTGGAGGTATAGTTCGGTGATGGCGAGCTTTTCTAGTGAGGTCCTGGGTTTGATCCCCAAGTCTGCAAAGGGATGGGGGTGGCAGACAAAGGCCTACCGTTCCCAAGTCCCGGACCTGCCAACACCACAGGCAGTACAGATAGAAAGCCAGGGAAACCAAGACTTCAGGTTCCTGACCTGAACGTGGGGTATCTGGAAAGCCAGGCTATCTCCCCACGGCTTGTGTACCTCAGCTCTCCATCCTCCCTGTCCTAGCAATAATTCTGCCCACGGCTCTAGGCCCAGGAGCTCAACACATGGCACCACTCAATGGTTTCTGGCACCAGAGAGGAATTTATTTCCTGGATGAAGCAGCCAAAATCGTTCTGTACCTTTGTTCATGAGCACGGTGCAGTTGGAGCCGACATTTTCTAATGGGGCCAGAGAAGAGCAACTCAAAATGGATTCAGGGCGGGTGTCGGCTGAGGCTGAGCAGCTCCCAGGCAGAGAGCATTCCACAGTCTGGAAGGCTAATGGCGGGAAAGTGGATATGGCCAAGCTTATAAAATCAAATAGTCCAGACTTTCCTGTGAGTGTGCTGTAAATCAAACCCCCCTGTAGGTAAGCCACCTGAAGCCTAAAAGATGGGGGGTACCTATCTGAGGCAGAGAAGTCCTACTTGTAAAACAAGTTTAGGGAATGGCCTTAGAGGGGACTGTCCCCAGAGAGAAATGGACTCCTGCCCATAATGGAAGGACATTGATCCCCAGAATCTTGGGCAGACCCCGTCAGTGCTGGGCAGGAGAAACAGACTCCTCTACAACCTACCCTCAGGATATCTGGGCTTCCACGCCAGGATCTTGATCGCAGGTCTGTGGCCTACGTAGGAGAGGACAGCGCCACCGTCCCAGTCCAGCCCACAGGCCACAGCTGCCTGGGAGCAATCAAGCCAGCACAGCTCACCTCCTGATGATTTGGACCATTAAAGGGTCTGGGCGTTCAATCTTTTCCTAATCAGGACTTGTGATTCGGTCCAAGACAAAAATCTCAGAAGGAAGAGAACTGTGGTGCTGCCCCTCAGCTCTCCTCCCTTCTTCCCTCCCTATTTTCTGCTCCCGACATCCACATGCATGGAGACGTGCACAGACACAAAAAGGCACTCGTGTGCACAGGGATCCGGGTAGAACCACCACGCGCGCAGCCTATTTACAGACATTTCACCAAACAAAACATCAACTCCCAATGTTTGACAGGAAGCCCCACCCCTCTTGTCAGGCGTGATCTCCCCTAAAGAGGGTCCCCAGCGATGAGCTGCAAAAGCCCTAGGAAGGGGAAAGGGAAGAAAAGGAGTGTGTATGAGGCGAGAGAAGGTAAAATTATAAGGTTGGAGCTGTCAAGGCAAAAAAAAAGGGTGGGGGGAATGCAAAGCGACTCCACTATTAGGGACTCGGTGTGAAATGTGGCATTCACAACAGCTGAAAATCTTGGTGCTTTGTCTGCAGCAAACATGGCCCGAAGGCTGGGAGGGCAGCCCCTGCACGTGGTAGGCAGGCAGCGAACACACCATGCATCTGCCTGGAGCCACCTGTCTGGTATGTAGGTGACCCCCAGCCCCACATCCCTGACCCACCATGCTTGTCCCTTCCCCCAGAGATGCCAGAATGTGGGTCAAAGCTGGAAACAACGGGAGGGGCAACAGTACCACAGGCTATCTGCCTGGTGGTCAAGACTGACTGCAGGAGGACACTTTGGTGCCTGCCCATCTAGAACACAGCACCCTGGGAGTCAGTGTTCAGGTCCCACCTGACCAGGCCGCTTCTCAGAGTGGAAGGCAGGCTAGAAGCTGGTGTAGCTGGAGTCCCTCCTGTGCCTGTGCGCCCTCCTCCCTGGGCCATCCATTCAGTGTACAACAGGAATTGGGGTGTGCTGGTTCCTCAACCTTGGCTCTAGCGCTTGCCACTGAAGGGACCTAAGCCTGACAGGAGACAGAAGCGGAATGCAAGTGCGTATCACGGCCTGCCACACCCTGCCCAATGCCCACTGCAGCGTCAACACAGGGTTTGTCCGTCTAGGTAGTTGCCGCCCCTCTCTCACGCTCCCTAAGCACTTGAGTCTGGTCTGCAGGCTGAGCACCGGGGAGGTCCTCCTCAGGCCGAAGTCACTTTGCCAGTCCTTACTCTGCCAATCCAGCCATGAGCGTCTCCAGACCCTCTGCTGCAGGCAGGTGCTCAGGTGCCCTGTTCAGTGTCAGACAGGTGTCAGTGCACCTGGCCTCCATCTGTTGGGTGCCAGTAGCACCCCATCCCAAGGACACAATGTCTCCAGACACATTTTGGGAGCAGGATGCCTGCCACTAAGAAGACTGTGTTGTTGGGTGGTGCTTGTCCCGGGGAGCGTGGGGCTCACACGTGGACCTACGCTGCTGCCCTGCCCAGGTGCCACCACAGAATGGAATCTTAAGGGGCCCCCAGAGGTGGCAGTGGAGGCAACCATGCACAAGACTCACTGGCGCTATGCTGCTCAGAGAGCGCTGCCCTGGTCCTGGGCTCTAGGCCCCTGCCCCAGCCCTGGGCATGGCCAGCGCCAGGTCTCTTCAGCCCTAGGGAAGAGCAGTTGTCCCTGAGTTACAGCCAACCAAATGTGAGCTTTTAATAGCAGCTTCCTGTGGGGCTGGGCTCCCCCACCCCACCGCTCACTCAGCCTGCTCCTGACGCCCTGTAATTACAGCAATTGTAATCTCTTTTACTAACAGGTAGATTAATAGCGAGGCAGGTTCACAAAGAGTCCCAGAAAGGAACTACTCAGCGCTGAGCACGCAGTAAGGGCCTGACACTTCGAAGTACACATACTCCTCTCCTTGAAGTGGGGGTGGGACTTGCTCACTGGGTGGGGGGGGGGAGGCGGTGGCAGGCCACCCCTTTCACCGCAGGCTTCTGAATCCTCAGAGGAGCCTCATGAATTTGAACCCCCTGACCTGAGAAGTTCCCCCTTATATAACGCGGGTGTGACTCATGCTGGCATTTACACACACGAGCCCCAACCCACGCTTGTACATACTTATACCCTCCTGACACTCGGACACACACACAGACACCTACAGAGGAGAGAACAGAGCAAGCCTCAGCAATACATCAGCCACCCACTGTGGCATGACCACAGGCCCTTGAGAAGTGGGCATCCTGGCACTGCCAGGTTGAAGAAGGAAGAGCGGCTCCCATCACAAGCAGTCATTTTACTGCTATACCTCACAAGCTCCCGGCCAGGCCTTGAAGGTCTGGGGCAGCCCTCATGTCCCAGGGCCTGAGGACAGTCAAGTTCTGGGCTAGATGGAGCATCTCATAGAAAAGGTTCAAGACAAGGGGACCAGAAGCCCAAGATGCTTGAGTGGCCATGTGCTAAACAGGAGGTGGGAAGCAATACCGGCCTGGTTTTGAGGGGAAGAGGGCAGGTGTGTGCACACAGACACAGTGCAGTAGCTGTCAGACTTCAGATAACGGGAGTTTGTTCCTTACGCACAGGGCTGAAGGCAGTGGACACAGGCCCTGGGGGAGGTAGTCCTAAGTGTGAGGCTTGGGAATGGGGGGTGGGGGGAGAGGAACTATGAGTAAAGTCACAGGCCACAGCCCAAGCAATGCATAGTGGTGATGCCTGTGATCCCAGCACCAGAGAAAAGAAGGCAGATGATCAAGAGTTCAAGGCCAAACTGAGTGTTTATGGCTCCTGCCTGTTATTCTAGTTACTCAAGAGACTGGGACCTGGAGGATGGTAATTCAAAGCCAGCCTGGGAAGAAAAGTCCAGGAGACTCTGTTTCCAATTAACTAACAAAAATGTTAGTCTGGCCAGGTACTGATGGCTCAGGCCTGCAATCCTAGCTACTCAGGAGGGTGAGATTTAAGGATTGCAATTCAAAGACAATCTGTAAGATTCTTATCTCCAGTTACCCCCAAAAAATCCAGAAGTGAGCCAGGCGCTGTTGGCTCATGCCTGTAATACTAGCTTCTCAGGAGGCTGAGATCTGAGGATCATAGTTCAAAGCCAGCCTGGATAGAAATTGGAGACTTATCTCCAATTAACCACCAGAAAACCAAAGTGGTGCTGTAGCTCAAAATGAAAGAGTACTAGCCTTGAGCAAAAGAGCTTAGGGACAGTGCCCAGGCCCTGAGTTCAAGCCCCTAACAACAACAAAAAAAAATCCAGAAATGGAGCTGTGGCTCAAGTGGAAAAAAAGCTCAGGCATATATGCAGACCCTGAGTTCTAGCCCCAGGACTAGCACGTACACACAAACACACACACACACACACACACACACAATGGATTGACGATGTTCAAGTGGTGGAAGGCAGGCCATGAACAAGAAAGCTGAGAGAGAGTGCCAGGTACCTGAGTGCCAGCTCCTTGTATAGATACACACACATATACACACCAAAGTAAGCAAGAGTTCAAGGACAATTTGGGCTACACACTGTGATCTGTCACACACAAAATAAAAGTCTGCCAGGAGCCTGGTTCAGGCCATAGAGCTGGCCTTGGGGTAGCAGCAGCTGCTTCCTCAGGCGCTCTAGGGGCAGGTGCTGGTGGCGGCCGTGGGCTTGTACCTCCGGAGCTGCACTGGGGCTCTGCTGCCATTAAGACACCATGGCCAGCACCTGCTCACCACCAGGCAGTGTCAGGAATTGACTCTGCAGTCCCAGAGCCAGAAATTGGCAGGGAGCTGCGGTGCCAGGGCCCTTGTGGGGCCCTCCCCTTCTAGCAGTGCCAAGAGGGGGGCGGCTGCAGAGGCCAGGGAGGGACACCTCAGACTTACATAAAAACACGGCAGGCAGAGCGCGCATGTGGGCTGATGCTGTGATTAGCTACCACAGTGGGCATCGGCACACGTCCATCAGGAGATGTGCGAGCCGATGCAGAGGGCAGACCCATGAATGGGACGAACATGTATGAGCTCACTGTGAGGGCTGGCAGGTACAGGATTCGTGCAGAGGAAGGTGGCATCCTTCTGGAGCTAGGAGTAATATGAGCAGGACTTGGGGATATGAAACCTTGTGAGTTTTGTGGGCATTAGATTTCCAGACAGCAATGTAACAAGGAATAATATGGAGTCTTCAAAAGAGCCCATGCCTACCGCCTGGTCAATCAACAAGTGCAGTGTAGTGTGCCAGGAGGTCCATCCTAGCAGAATTCACAATGAGATAAACGTGACACAACTGGGAGCCTCAATGGAGGTAAAGGCTACATTGATTCTTGTATTGTGAAATCTCAGGCTGTTACTTAAAAAGCATGTTGCTGCCCGTGCTGGTAGCTCTGGCCTAGAGAGATCCAGGGCCCAGGCTAGTCAGGGCAGAAAAGTTGGCCAGATTTTACCAAAAGCCGGGCACCGGTGGCTCAGGCCTGTAATCCTAGCTACTCAGGAGGCTGAGATCTGAGGACTATGGTTCAAAGCTAGCCAGGGCAGAAAAATCAGAAAAGTCTGTGAGACTCTTATCTCCAAGAAAGCACTCAGAAAGCCGGAAGAGGCACCGTGGCTCAGGTGGTAGAGTGCTTGTCTTGAGCGCCCAGGCCCTGAGTTCAAGACCTACAACTGACCCTGACCAAAAAGAAAAAAATAGCCACCAAAAACCAGGGATAGAGACGTGGCTCAAGTGAGAGCACAGGCCTAGTATGCATAAGGCCCTGAGTTCAAACCCCAGTATACATATTTTTTTTATTTAAAAATATATAAAATAGGGTTTTAATTTTTTCTTAATTTATTTTTTATTACCTTTAAGTATGGGAGAAAGGGGTTTCAATTCAACATATCAATTTAGGAGTACAATTCAGCTTGATCAGTATCACCCCTTCCTTTTTTTTTTTGGTCAGTTGTGGGGCTCTTACCCGGCCTGGGCGCTGTCCCCCAGCTCTTCAGGTCAAGGCAGCACTTTACCCTTGAGCCACAGCGCACTTCCAGCTTTTTCTGTTTATGTGGTGCTGAGGAATCGAACTCAGGGCCTCATGCATTTAAGGCAAGCACTCTACCACTGAGCCACCTTTCCAGCCCCTCCTTGATTTTTTTTTTATTAAAAAAATTTTTTTTTGGTCTCTTGAGATAGGTTCTTGCTGCAGAAGCCAGGTTCATCTTGAACTCAAGAACTTTTGCCTCGCACTTCTTAGGCAGGGGGAGACTAGGAATACAGATGGGCGCCACTGTGTTTATTGATTGATGTTCTTGCTGTTAGTGGGGTTTGAACTTGGAGCTTTCCTTTGACTTTTTGTTCATGGATGGCACTTTTCAGCTTTTTGCTGGTTAATTAGAGAAAAGAGTCTCTTGAATTTATCTCCCCAGGCTGTTTTGAACTGAAATCCTCAGATCTCCACTGCCTGAGTAGCTAGGAGCATACTAGGCATGAGGCATCAGCTCTTAGCTTACTTTTTATTTTATTTTATCTTATTTAATTTTGTCAGTCATAGGGCTTGAACTCAGGACCTGGGTGCTGTCCTTAAGCTCTTTTTGCTCAAGGCTAGAACTCTACCACTTTAGCCACAGCACCAGTTCCAGTTTTCTAGTGGTTAGAGATGAGTCCCATGAATTTTCTTGCCTAGGCTGGCTTTGAACTATGACCCTCAGATCTCAGCCTCCTGATCAGCTAGCATTACAGGCATGAGCCACTAGCTCCCAGCTTTTATTTTATTTCTATGAGACAGGGTATCACTATATGATTGGCCCCAAATGTACAGTCCTCTGTGTCTACCTCCTAAATGCCAACATGTCTAGCTACAAGCTTTTATTTTTAATAAGCACCTATTACATTTGTACTAGGAGGAAATTTCTCATTCTTGAAAGGAAAATAGGATAGAACTAATCAGAAATGTTGAGAATCTGGGGTAGTGCCATTAATAAGACACAAACACTGGGGAGGGGGGAGGGGGGAGGATGAGAAGGGATGGAAAGGGGAAACAAAGGAGGAGGCTACAAAATGCTTAATAAGAAATGTACTCATGTAAACCAAAGGAGGAGGCTGCAATGCTTGGTAAGAAATGTACGCATTATCCTGCCCATGTAATTGTAACCCCTCTGTACAGTATGTTCACAAATAAAA
>NW_012267400.1:519442-536455 GCF_000151885.1 Dipodomys ordii | reverse complement strand
TTTTTTTTTCCTGCTTATGTGGTGCTGAGGAATCAAACCCAGGGCCTCAGGCATGCAAGGCAAGCACTCTGCCACTGAGCCACCTTCCCAGCCCCTCTTTTATATTTATATACGGAATGTCTATTACTCTCTTTCTCTCTTGGCTGAAGATGGAATCTAGGGCTTTAAACTCTGTAGGTATACGTTCTGCATTAGTCTTCAGCGTTTGAAAAATACCTTTTGAAAGCAATGGACAGACAGACTAGCAGCCCTCTCCCAACCACAGACCACACTTAAGCAACT
The DNA here is from genome assembly GCF_000151885.1 of Dipodomys ordii. Taxonomy (NCBI): domain Eukaryota; kingdom Metazoa; phylum Chordata; class Mammalia; order Rodentia; family Heteromyidae; genus Dipodomys; species Dipodomys ordii. The sequence continues at coordinate 536,173 of NW_012267400.1, read as the reverse complement.
GCAGAGCCCTGCGTGTCTCCTTTGCTCACTTACATGAGGCAGGCTCAGCCTCCTGACCTTTCTTCCATGCTTAAGTGGATTCCAGCCTAAATGACAAAAAGCAAAAACAACAACAACAACAAAAAAAAAAACAGCAAGAGGGAGCACAGTTACACTCCCAAGACACATGCCAAGACTGGGTGCCCAGTGGTAATGCTGCCGCACCTCCCCTGAATGAGGCAACCTTTCAGGGGCCAGCAGGCGGGTAAAAATCAAGGACAGGCACCAGCTGTGGAGAAGGGAGACTTAGGGCTGAAGGAGAGGGGAGGAAGTGGTGTTTGGAGAGTCTTCACGTGGTGATGTGACTACTGGGAATTTACTTGAAAGCCTGGACGGGGCTCTGCTTTGTGCAAGTGAAGGGGCAGCAGCGGTGTGGACAGAGCTGAGCTTCGGGTTGGTTCGGGAAGTGACTGCGAGTGTGAGTATGCGCGAGGGTGTGAGGAAGGAGCCTCCCTCCCAGCTCACATTCTTTTAATAATTCATTGCTAATAACCAAATCCAGCCTCCAGAGCTGAGAGCACATGTACCAGCTGGGAGCTGGCAGTGGTCTTCGACTTGGAGTCTCCATGAGAGAGGACAGGGAGAATGGCCATGAGTCTGTCCGGAGGTGGGGCCGGAGCCTAGAGCTTCTTGGGAAAGGCAGAGGGGGCAAGGGGAGCCCCAGAAGGGAAGAGCCCAGGAGGCCTCTAGCCAGCCTGAGCCACAAGGCATCTGCCAGGCTGGCATGGAGTGGGGTGGGGTGGGAAGGGAATATAAGCTCAGGCATCCTGCAGGCTACATGGGCAGAGGACGTGACATCTGAAGATGGCGTTCTTTGTGAAGGATTGTCCCCCCATGATGAAGTCTAGCAGGCACAGGCAAGGAGACACAAAGCAGCCTGGGTGATGGTGGAGCAGGCTAAGCCAGGACCGATGTGCCCACTGAGCAAGGTGCTAGGGCATGGAGGATGCGGCCAAGAAGATGGCTCCTCTTCCCTTACGTTCCTGACAGTTCATCATCATCTATGGAAAGGAAAACCATCCACATATTGGGAAACCAAATCCCTTTGAGCCCATAAACCCACAGGTTCTCATTTGCACACCGTGCTTCTTCCAGTGTTCTAGAAGCTTCTATCCCCCGCCCCTTCACACGTCGCGGAATTCTCTGCTTGTGTTGCTCACACCCAGCAATGCTGTCCCCTGCCCTCGTAAGCCCCTTACTGTTCGTTACATCACTGTAGGCCTTCGTGTTGGCTCTTAAGGACAGTGTCAGCTGCTCCCCATCTGAAGGTGATTCACTATTCAAAACGAGTTTACAGAGCCAGAGAAAACTACATGGGGGGGGGTACACAAGAGACAGATGTGAAGGCAGACAAAATTGAATCCCAGATCCCAGATTCCAACCTAGAAAAAGAAACCTTTGCGATGACATGCAAAGTGTCACAGAGGGGCAAAATAACCTGGCCCAGGGGTCTAATGGGAGCCGGGGCCATGGCAGAGAAACGGGCCCACCCAGAGCACGCTCACTCCTGCAGCCAGCACTCGAAAGGTGGCCCGAGGCAGCAGTGGCTGCCATACGAACGTCAGCCTCGCCCAGGGAGGGTCTATGGAGGCAGCCACTGAATGTCTTCTGCCTGTTGTCCCCACACAAGGGAGTAGGGCTCAAGCCCACCAGGGACATGCCAGCAGCCAGAGAGCGCTTTGTTGGAGAGCAGCACAATTCAAAGGTCTTGCCAAGCCAGGCTGGTATCTAAGTCATTATATTAATGAATCTCGGAGTTACGAAATCTAATATTAGACAGTGGCTTTGGTACCATCATCCTCAGCTACTGTCCCACGTGGCCAGGAACACTCCTGGGCAGCCACACGGCTTGAACAGACTGTGTGTGCGCGCGGCCCGCACGCGAGGATGCGCGAGCCAGAGCGGGTGGGGAGAGCAGCAAATGTGTGTGTGGTGTTTAATTTAAAAGAAATGCATGTATTTGAAACCGTGCCCAGAGATCTGTGTGCTGGGCCCACTTTCTACAGCACGATACCATAAATAAGTGAGAGAAATCTGGCCCATCCTCAGGGCAGAGGCCTCTTCCTTGGCCCTATCTCTCAGGCTGGCAATATCCTGAGGATTAGAGTTCCACAGAGCAATGGCTTTTGTGCTCAAAGCCAGCACCACTCCCCACAGAGTTCCCTTTGGCCCCACAGGCAGGACCCTGCATGCCGAGCCTTGTGCTCTGACTCCTCATCCCTGATCCTTAGCTGTCTCCACCCCTAGTCCAAACTCAAAAGTCAGGCTTGACACCCAGAGGCCCAGCTGGTTCTCCTCCCTTCCCCTGCTCTGCAAGCCAGAATAGTGCACACCACCACCCTGGCCATTTTCCGTGGGCCCCGGCTGAGGCCAGCAGAAACCATGACCCAGTTGGCCATGCTGCACATGTGCTCGGAGAAAGAGGAGCCAAGTCAGCTGCAGCCAGGTAGCGAACTAAACACACATGAAACCAGGTGAAAGATACCATGTTTGCTCGACACTTGTGATCGCACTTCATGTTCACTGGGCAACAGACTCTTCTACAGATGACGTCACAGAGCTCAGAACCAGATCTCTAAACCCCATGTGCCAGAGAAAGGCTCAGCTCTCCTATGCTGCCAGCTCGACTGTTTCATCTGTGAAGCCTCTTTGAGGGGTACGACTAGTGTTGGCTACAGGGTCTGGGAAGTCTGGCTTTTATGGGAATGAATCTTCACCCTGGGATGGGGACGTTCAATGCAGCCACAGCGGGCTGTGTGTGTGCACACCACGAGTGCTCTGGAAGGCACAGCTTTTGTCTTCTGGAAACTTGGGCCGGAAGTCACGGGTAGCTGTTTGGCTATTTTTTTCCCTTTCTTTCTTCATTTTTTCCCTCCCTCTCTCGTACAGGAACAGGACGACCCACAGGAGGGCCCTGCTTCCCAGCAGGACATTCTCTCCACACTGTCTTCAAGATGGGAAATTACACGTAGAGGGTTTAGCTCAGTGGTGGAACCCTAGCCTGGCATGGAAGACAATAGCATTCAATCTCAAGAATTAAAGGTGGGGGGAGGGGAGTGAAGCCTATGATTCTCCTAGTGAAGATCTCCAGGCTGCAGAATAGAATCCTACACATAATCATCGAAAAATTAAAAAAAAAAGCCCCAAGAAATTCGGAGGGGTAGCCGGGCAGCCCACTCAGCCAACAGAGACTTGGGGTATCCTGAGAAAAGTGCAGGGCTAGGTCTGGCAAATCTCCCTCCAAGGCAAGTCTTCTTGGCCTCTCTACACTGCCAATGTGGGAAACTGCCCCACTAGATATCCACAGAAGAGCAAAATCACCCTGGCTAAAAAGCACTGCTTCAAGCCGGGCACCGGTGGCTCACGCCTGTCATCCTAGCTACTCAGGAGGCTGAGATCTGAGGATCGCGGTTCAAAGCCTGCCCGGGCAGGAGAGACCGTGAAACTCCTATCTCCAATAAACCACCAGAAAACCGGAAGTGGCGCCGTAGCTCAAGTGGTAGAGCGCTCGCCTTGAGCTGAAGAGCTGAGGGACAGCGCCCAGGCCCAGAGTTCAAGTCCCACAACCCGACAAAAAAAAAAAAAAAAAAAAAGCACTGCTTCAGGGTAATCAACCATTGTGGTTTTCTAGGTATTGAGGGTTTTCCCCCAGGGCAGAATGAGGGACATCTTTCAGGGACCCAAGTTGGAAATCCTGGCAAAGGTGGATGGGCATGGCATCCTTGCTTCTGCTTCTCCCAAACTAATGCCAACCTCTACCTGCCAACAAAGGAAACCTCCTCCCCACACCCAGGGCTGGGGGTATGAGGATCAGCTCTGTGCCACCTCACAGACAAATGCCTCTCCTACACCTAAAAGATGGCCCACCCACACAGCTTCTCCTGGGCCACAATACTGTCCTTTTTCCCCTCCCTCCTCCTCCCAGCACCTCCCCTCCCCCACTGTGCCATTACTGCCATGAGCCCCACTGAGGCCAGCAGCAAATTACTCACGTATTTGTTGTTACTAAGGCTGAAATTGGCTTAAAACCTCGTTGGGGAAGCAGCCACACCCTGAGGAAGACATGGCCAGGACCCAGAGCTTGGGTCTGTCCTTGTTCAACCCCCTTTCAGCAAGAGGCCCCAAGGCAACAAAAAGACAGGGGCAACCATATGGCTCCCCTTTTCTCTGGGATCTGTGACCAAAGCTAGCCCGAACCTGCTACAGGGAAGGGAACACCAGATTCTCCAGGGGGGGCAGATGAGAAGAAATGGAGCCCGCTGCCTGGTTGCTGATTGGGTAACACCCAAGGGCAGATGGCACGTCTCATCCCCTGACTTCAAGATCAGTCCCAGACTCAACACCCACCTTTCCCCCACCCAAGCCTTCGACCCACTTGCCTCCTCCTTTTGAAGACTTCTCTTCACTGGGTACCCCCAGCAATTCTGTTACCAAGGAGACAATGATGTCCTATGCCTGAGTGGGACCACAGGTCCCTCCTACCACCCCCTAACTAGGTACCATGCCTGCTGACGTCACTGCTCAGAAATTTATAGCCCAGCACGGGTATTTATAAGGTGGCTCTGGTGTGACCACATATTCAGTGTGGGGCTGGTGGCTATTTATAGGCAGAGGATATACACTTATTACACCCCCTGTCTGTATTCTGGGCCACCTGTTATATAACTGCCATTATGCAATAACGCCCATTATATAATAATTATGCACTAATGGGGATATAATCTTCAGGCATAATGAGGACACACTCCCCAAGGGCTGCACTGGCCGGCCTCCTTACAGGTCGCCTCCAGGGATCTTCTGATCTCTCCACATGACTCCGCCCAGTCCAGGCGAGTCACCAGGTGTCACCCTACTCCAGGCTCCTGCTGTCTCTGTCTCTCCTCTGTCCGTCTGTCAGCGGGCAGCCGTACCCAGACTGGTAGACCAGCTGCAACGGCCTCTCTGTATTCTTTCTTCAGGTCTTGTCCGGTTTCTCATTTCCTCAGCTCCACCCCTGGCCTCTCGGCATCTCTCACTCATCTTTATGCATGAAACAAAGATTTGATGGACTCACTCCTGGAAGTGACGGACGCTTAACCCATTCGTTCTTCCATTCAAAGACAGGAAGCCTCCTGGACCATTGGTGAGGGTCTGCTTCACATGCTGAATGCCCACCCTCACCCTCTAGGAAATACCTGAGAAGCTGGCCCAGAGGCCAGATGCCTGGAACAATGGGCCGTGGGTACAAAAGCAGGGAGTGGGAAAAGTTAAGGCTGCAGTGGGACTCAACAGAGCCAATTCAATTAGCCCAAACATACTGTCTGCTCTTAAAATAGATCTCTCTATATTTAAAAGTTACTTGATATATGAGTTGATGCAAAAAAAAAAAAAAAAAGAAAGAAACGCACTGACAGGGATCTGTGAGTGAGGTTCTCAGACTCGGGCTTTGGGGAGGCTGATTCTGACACTTCTCTATTGTTGAAATTTTCACAGAATGTTTTGCTACTGTAATAAAAAAAAATCAAATACAGGGTTAAAAAAGAGTCCTGCTAAGACCCTGTTGTGGCCGCTGTGGTGTCTGAATCCATGCAGGAAGGAGTTTCTGGGACGGGCTGGCTCACCATACAGCCCTGGGTCAGCCCAGCTGAAGGAAGATCCCCTAACCCAGTCCCTAGATCAGCACCTGGGGAGACAGGCTCAGGATTCCCATGGGAGTAGGAAAAGACGGGGAACACAGGCTGGAGACCAAGCCCCAGACTTATTCGCCCAGAAGTATGCTGTCCATAAGGGAAAATAGCATAAGGCACACAGGAAATCACCAGGGCTCAGTGCTGCAATGTCCACACTAGACAGGTAAAGAAGGCCCTGAACTGGAGGAGAGGCCAGAGGTAATGGCTGGTGACATTCGATCTGAATACCTTTCTTCCAGGTCACAGATTCTCAGCTGGGAGTGATTTGACCCCAGGAGACTCTAGGAACTGCATGGAGATTTTTTTTTTTAAACACCTGAGGAAATGGGCTGTGACTGGCATTGAGAGTCAAAGCCAACAATGCAGCTCAGCCCCTACAGTGACCAGTATTGTCCTGCATGACACAGAATGACCCAGCCCAAATGCCAAGTGTCCGTAGCTGGAAACCCTACTCTAGGAGAGCTAATTTCTGAGAGGCCTTGTCTTATGGCAAAAGCAGAGGGAAATCTCCAGCTGTGATCACCCTGTCTCAGGATGCAGCCTTCAGCATGCTGAATGAGCTTTTATGTGTAGTCTTGGAATTCTCAAACTTTAAGAAAGGGGTAAAGGGCTGGGGGTGTAGGTCAGTTGTACAACTCTTGCCTAGCTATGTGCAGGGGTCTCGGTTCTACTCCTAGCACTGCAGACAAAAGAAGGAGAGGTGACTTACAGATTAACAAACTTCCAGCAATCATCTGGTTAAGTTGGATAATTCATTTTTATTTTAAACTAAGATTCCCAGTAGACTCCCAGGAAAAGGGTGTGGCGGTGCAAGGATCAGGAATCCAAAATCCTGCCTGCCTGGCCCTGAGCCTGGACTTTCTGCACATTCTACCTGTGCAGGGCAGGCCAGCAGCCTCTCCAGCAGGCCGTGACGCAAAGCCCAGCTGGCCAGACAGCCTGATCACCATTGGCCCCTGCCTGCCTGTGCTCCTGCTCCCTCTCCAGGGCAGAGACAGGGAGCTACAGCCCACAGCTGGGAGGGAGGAGGCCACTGCAGCCTGCCGACAGGGCCAGGTGCTCAGTAGCTGGGAGAGCCCTTGAGATGCGTCACAATCTGAGCTCTGGCTCCTCCTAGAGAGTAAGGGGACCACAGCCATGGAACTAGCTCCTGCAGAGACCCTCTAAGCATTCTCCTCTGAGACTCTACCAAGGCCAGTAGCCAAGGCAAGTTGAAGGAGCTTTGAGGTCTTTCGGCTCAGGTGCTAAAGAGCCCAGGTTCCAGGTTGATGACCTGTGGAAAAACTCATCCGGTGACCTGAGTCCCTCACAGACATCTCTGTCTGGAGTCCTCTCTTTGTAGGGCAGATATAATAACACTTGTCCCACCATCGTGAAGAGGAAGTCCGCTCCAGCAGGCTGAAAGGGCTTGGTCAGCTGACAAAAACAAGCTAAGTCCTTGCTATCTTTCTAGGGTCTGCAAACCTTACTTGGGTAGGTCAAGGTGCCAGGTAGGCAGTCTGTCTTCCAGAAACCTCCCTGGTCTCTAGGTTTGACTTGCTTGTTCCTCACTCCATAGAGACCCTTGTATGTATCACCTGAGTCCACACACCCAGTCAGGGGCACTGATTTAAAACCAGAATCCATGGAGGGATTTCGATGGAAATAGGGAAGTGTAGGAGGGGCTGTCTCCTTCCTCTGGCAACAGGGGTAGACTGACGTTTCTAGATGTCCTCGAAGGACTAATAAATGAAGGCCTTGACCCTAGGGTGGCAGCAGTATGCCATGTCACCGCTAAGACATCAAAAATGGGGAAAAAGAGCCAGAGTGTCCCCCACTGATGAGCTACGGCAGCTGGTGGAGAGACAAGTCATTTAGGAGACAAACCCACAAAGGGCAATCCCAAAATATATATACTTCTTAAAATCCTCAGAGCAGCTAGCAAATTAGGTATTAGTATCCACCTAGACAAAGTAAAGAACCCAGGCATGTGGGGCCCGGGCAGTGGGAGGGGGCAAAAAGCATCGTCCAGCCAAATCTCCCTACCCCAGTCTCTCCGCCTTCTGGGACCCTGTTCTAATGCCAACAAACCTTCGGCTCAGATATGCTTAAAATGGCGACAGCGGCCTGCAGGGCCCGGCGTTTGTCGTGCTGTTTTCCACGGTGCCCTCAGTGCCAAGAAAAACCTATCATCAGAAATGCCATCAGCTATATTTATCTATCTCTCAGCCCCCCAGCCTCCTCCTCCCGTCTGCCAAGCAGGCCCTGCAGAGCCCCCCCCTCACCCAGTGGGAATTCATCCATGCTGCTAATGCCCAGAACCACCTGCCCGAGCCTCAGTCTCCTCTGCACCCTTCCCAAGCCCCAACAATCACAGGAAGCTCCCTAGCCCTTCTCACTGGGGTGCCAAGAAGTACTCACATGACTTTTGGGTACAGCTGACAGGCACTGGCCTGGGTATCTCCCGTCCCCAACCTTGGGTAAGGATGGCCCTCCATCTCTTTTTAGCCTCAACACTCGGCTCACAGGGCCTCAGGGATGTCAATCTGCCCCAAGCCTACACAAGCAGTGGGCCTGGTATCTGGGCACCATTCCCAGGAAGATGCCTGGCCGCTGGATAGACCTAGCCCTCCACTCCTCTCCCCAATGGGGAGTGGGAAGTTCCGGCCTAGATTCTGAAGCATGGAGAATTCCTGTGAGATATGTGTGCTACAGGACCCCCACCTTCTTCCCATCCAACTGAAGAGGAAGTGGTGGAATCTGGGAGCCAGAAGGGGAAATGGCAAAGTTAAGATTCATAATTCAGGACCACTCGAATCCACAGCCACGGAGAACTCTGCAGACACTGCCAATAGGCCACATCCCGTAGATCTGCAGCAGGCCTTCTGACCTTCCTCTTCCCTGGCCGCAGGCCCCAATCTGAGCTTCCTACCCTTGGGCCTAAGCACATGAGAACAGCAGGGATCATCAACAATTGTGTCCTAAACTCGGTGCCCCTCCCTCCCACCCGTATACCCCCAACACAGAAAGTAATTCCAGGGAGCAGGCTCCTCTGAGAATGAAGCAACCCAAATAAAAATTTTAAAACCCAGAAGCTCTTTCTCTCCTGCCCCCTCCCCCTCCACTGGCAAATGAAAACAAACAAGAAATCAAAGAGGCCTTTTGTGTGAGCACCGCGCTGACACGGCTGGGGCCTTTGAAAAGACTTCTGAATCGGACACTGAAGGATAAAATAACTGAAGCGTGGCAGCTCCTGGGGGGGGGGGCGGGACGGGACTGATGGGGCAGAGAAAAAGAGGGGTGGGGAGGCAGATACCTTCTGCAGGCAAAAAGGGGGACACTAGCTGTCCCTTGTGCCCAGCTGCCACAGGATACCAGATTGGAGAAAGAGTCTGGCGCTGGCCTTGCTGCTCACCTGGCCAGCTCCTCCTCTGCCCCTGGCCCTGCAACGCTAGAGGGTGGGCAGGAAGGGCTCTGATCCTCTTCCTAAATCTGAGAGCGAAGATGCCCCCAAAGATGCTCTTCAGGACTTGCCTTCCTTCAGCATAGATCACTGTAGGCTCATGTCTACACGTTGGAGCTTTCTAGAAGGTGTACCCAGGCATTTACCATACAAGAGAGATTCATTCTTGGAGATCTACAAACTCCTGGGCAGGGATCTTGCTCCCAGCAAGCATTTCACGAATAAAGGAAACTCTTCCATCCTTTGGCAATGCCAAAAAGTAAACCAAGTCCTCAGGAAGTCTCTCTGTGTGTATGGCACCCGGGCCCTCTTGCTGCAGAATGGTCCATTTCCTCTGGGTTGGCGATGGGAACGCAGCTGGTCGCCATGCCTGTAATTATGGGCTTGGCTGTCCAGCCCATTCTGGCTTGCTCACAGTCCATGCTGATGGCTGAAGCTCAAGCAGGGCTGGTTTTCTTTCTCCTATGCCTCAACTTCAAACTCAGCCACCACTGATCCCTGTGCTCTGGAGGCAGCAGCAATGCTGACTGGAGAGGTGGACAGGGCTATGGACAAAGGGCATGGGAACAGATGGTCTGAAAACAAGGGTCTGAGAACAAGCTCAAGCTTTAGATCAGGGATACCCCAAAAGAGGCTGGCCTGAGCCTCATTATCTTCCCATGCCAAACACAAGTAAGCACCCCAAGTCCCATTAAAAGACACAGAAGGGAGTCTTTTACTCCCATTTCCTACATGGGGAGCAGGAAATGTTTCTCACTTTCCTCCCATGCTTCTCTCTACTTTATTCTGTTATACTAAATAAATTCTTGCTAAAAGAGAGACAGACAGACAGACAGAGACAGAGACAATCCAGAGCAAAGGCCTTGCATGTAGGCACTGTGCTTGATTTATTACGCTAGCTGTTACTATGCTACAGTTCCTAGTAATCGGGAACAAGGAGCTCTGCATTTTCAAATATCCCTGAGCCCAGCACATGATGTTGCAGGAAGGCCCAGAAAACTATGGTGTTGTCCTGATTGGCCGGGATCGGACCATGCCTGGAGTTTTTTTTTTTGGGGGGGGGGTCCAGTCATGGGACCTGAACTCTGCATGGGACCTGAACTCTGGGCCTGGGCACTGTCCCTCAGCTCTTCAGCTCAAGGCTAGCGCTCTACCACCGGAGCCACAGAGCAACTTCCGGCTTTTTTCTTTTTGCTTATGTGATGCTGAGGAATCGAACCCAGGGCTTCGTGCATGCAAGGCAAGCGCTCTACCACTGAGCCACCTTCCCAGCCCCATGCCTGGAGTTTCTGAGTTCAATTCTAAATACTCCAGTGTAAGAGGAAATAGGACAAATCTGGTGGCCTGTAATCCTAGCTACTCAGGAAGTTGAGACTTGAGGATCGAGGTTCAAAGTCAGCCCAGGCAGCAAAGTCGGTGAGACCCTTATCTCCAGTTAACCACCAAAAAGCTGGAAGCTGAGTTGTAGAGTACCAGCCCTGAATGAAAAAGCTAAGGGACAGTGCCCAGGCCCTGGATTCAAAACCCAGTAGCTAAGTCCAGGAGGTTGACATAGGGAGAGCAAGGTTTAAAAGCTGGAAAAGCCCTTGGGACTCTTCCTCTATACACATGCATGTGTGCATGCACACAAATGCACGTGTGTGTGCATGTGTGCATGTGTGCACGCACACACAAACACACATAAGAGGGTTTAGGACAAACCAGTTGGGCCTCAGAGGGTGGTAAGGATGGCAGGGACACTAGGAACTATGTCAAACCAGAGGCAGGTGGGACTAGAGAAAGGCTTTCTGGAGAGATGTGGAAGGAGGCATTGATTTGCCTTTAGGCGAAAGGCTGCAGTGTTACACGGGCTCTTCCTTAAGTCAGAAAGCAGATCAACAAGTAGAGGGGAAGGGAGATGTGCTGGCAAATCCTAACCATACTAACCATAGCCACTGCCATCCACTGCTGGTCTGCAGTGTGCCAGTGTTTGACCTATGAGCTGGCTCCACTGCTGGAAGACTTCCTTAACCTAGACAACACACAAGGATGTTACAGCCACTAAAGCTGACTGTACCATGGTGACATTACGTGTCGATACTCTAAGGGGGACCCTCTGCTGGGTTAAAAGACAATCCATATATTTTGTTACTGTTCTAAGTGAGTTCCTCGGCCCTTGTGGTCTTTGCCAGCCCTAGCACCAGATGGCGCTGCCTCCAAGACACAGACCAGTGGCATTTATTTCTGTGCCTTGAGATAGGAGGGCATGGATGCCATGGTAAAGGGTGGCAGGGTTGTTCAAGCTACCAGAGGCCCCTCCCATACATCAAACCAGAGCCCTCAGACAAGCAATGGCTTGGGGGACACTGGCTACCCCTAAGCTGGGAAGACATGGCGCAGTGATTCTTTCCATCCTTGAAAAGATCACGGATAAGGAATGGATTCATGCTGAGTGCTGTGTTGAGTGGGAAGCTCAAAACATACTCCGTGAACTTACTGAGATGGGTAACTCGTCTCCTGCCACAGGTGAGGCCAGGAACAGAGGGAGGTGGCAGGCCAAGGTCCTGCTAGAGAAGCCACTGACCCACCCAGGGCAGCACCGCCTACAGAGGCTGCACAGGAAACCAGACATGACAAATGACTCGGTTCTGTCAACAATATAAAAAACTGCCAGAAAAGAAATCAAGACCAGGGAGAGAGGAAAGAGGACTATAAAAACAACAGAGTAGCTGGGTACCAGTGACTCACACTTGTCATCCTAGCTACTCAGGAGGCTGAGATATGAGGATCGTTCAAAGCCAGCCCACCCAGAAAAGCCCTTGAGACTCTTATCTCCAACCTATCACCAGAAAACTGGAAGTGGTGTTGTGGCTCAAAGTGCTAGAGTGCTACCCTTGAGTGAAAGTGCTCAGGGACAGCACGTAAGCCCTGAGTTCAAGCCCCATCACTGGCAAAAAAAAAAAAAGACAATGACCACTTAGAAATGGACCAACCATAGCAATTCATGATCAGCCTTAGCTAGGTCCCAATTCAGACAAACTAGAATGAAATCATGATGCTTGTTGGGAAGACAAGAACATGAACTAGTTATACACAATAGTGAAGAAAGCCAGGCACCCGTGGCTCAGGAGGCTGAGATAGATAGCAAGGTTTAAAAGCCAGATAAAGTCCTCAAAACCCTTTATCTACACACTAGAGGAGGCATGCAGGCATCAAGAAAGCCTATTGTCAGCTCAAGGCCCTGAGTTCAAACTCCGGTACAGCATGAAAGAAAGTGGGAGAGAGAAAGTAAGGAAGGGGAGAAGGGAGGGAGGGAAATCAGAGTTTTTCTTGGGTGCAATAACAGTGCTAGATTCAGTTTTTCAATAGTCCTTCTCTGTAGAGATGACGGCTCTGACCTGGATCTCCTTCTAAAAGCCCAGAGCTGGCCCTGATTCTGACTCCAGTGGCTGCTGGCACTGGTGACCGTGAGGGGGCAGGAGGGGTCTCCAATGACATCTGAAGCTCCTGGATAAAGGAAAAGGCCACCTCCTGAAAACTCAGACTGCTTCCACAGCGGCCCACTGGAAGGACTTGACGGAGAGAAGCTGGCAGTTCCATTCTGCCAGCCATTTTAGTATTGTCCAAAACATTCTGGTTTTCCTTCTTTGCCAAGACTGAGGGCCTAGGAATCAGGGAAGAGCTAGTGGCACCAATCCCCCCTTGAGAGAGCTGATTCAAGCATTTTGGAGATAGTCTAGCTCGGCTTTCTGACCCTGCTCTGCCGGCCCTCTTTAAGCAGAGGTCTCTTGCCCCTCACCCTGCTCCAAGACACTCCTTTTGGATGAAAGAACATCACCAGCACCTGCCTCAACCTCCCCTGTGAGGACAGATGCTACAAAGAGAGACCCCTGCAGAAAGCAGCCCTCTGGTAGGCTCTTGGGCTGAACATTCTCGTGTATGTGCCACCCTTACGTCCCTTGTTTCCTCTCAAGTACATTTTCTGGGGTACCACAAGGCAGGGCTCATGAGGGCCCAGTGTGACAGTGGCACCGTGGTGAAGCCACATCTCCCCACTCCCCAGCAGGTCAGGCTGACTGTTGTCAAAACAAAACCAGCATCACCAGTTCAGGTTCAGCCCAGATGGGCTCCTCTGCCACTCATCAGGTTTTAAGGGAGCTCTCACCTGAGTGGGGTCCTGGCCCAAACTGAACTATACTGCTGGCTCTGTTAAGTGTGCCTGGGGGACACAGGCTTAGACGGGGTGTTGCCAGAATGCCAACACCATTTTGTGGCTCAGCTAAGGACAAGGTGTTTCCTAACATACCAGCTGGCTCATGGAGAAAGACATGTCACTTTGTGCCACCCAAAGTCCAGCCACCCAACTCCAAGGAATGACAAGCCATGAGGCCCATAGGTGGCCCAGCTGTACCACTACCCCTACACTTACTTCAGAAAGGCACACTCAAATTCTAGCCATGCCAGTAAGAAAAATCTGACATTCCCTGACACTATCTCAACACTAGAGCCTGAATGACCAAAAACACGTCCTCAGATTCCCTACTCAACCTTAGCCTGGCCAGAGGTATCCTCAGCCATGGACAGGCGACGGGAAATGAATTCACTCATATTCCTGGACAAATGATCTCATTAGCTGGGGGGGGGGCTTACTTCCCCCGACACCTGCCTGGTCAGCCCAGGAGGCTAGTCAGGAAATGGTCTCCTTCATCACACACACTAGGTCCTACCTCACAGCAGTCAGGTCTGTTGTGTGCACACAAATGAGGGGTGACTTTTTGTTTCCTTCCTTTCTTTCCCCAAAAGAAACATAGAACTGGGTGCCAGTGGCTCACGCCTGTAATCCTAGCTACTCAGGAGACTGAGAGCTGAGGATCACAGTTCAAAGCCAGCCCGGGCAGAAAAGTCCATGAGACTTTTATCTCAAAAAAAAAAAAAAAAAAAAAAAAGTCCAGAAGTGGTGCTGTGGCTCAAGTGGTAGAGAGCTAGCCTTAAATGAAAGAAGCTCAGGGACAGCACCCAGGCTCTGAGTTCAAGCCCCAGGACTGGCAAAAAAAAAAAAAAAGAAAGAAAAGAAAAGAAACAAAGGAAGAAAAGGACCTGTTACTGCCCTTCTTTGTGACAGATCCTAAAAGTCACACAGGGCCAGTGCAGGCCTAGAAAGATCCATAGCGGTAAAAGAGCACAGGGCAGTGTCCATTGCTTCCAGCCAGTCACAAAAGCCACCTCTTAGAATAAGACAGAATGAGCAAGAAAAGAGACCTTGAATGCCACTCTGCCTTAGGGCTCTCCAACATACAGGGCTGTGCTGGCTCTCTGTAAGAGAGCTCATGTTCTTGAAAGCACACCCCCTACACCCCACCAGTTTTTCTTCTGGAGCCAGTCATTTCTCCCAACTTCCCAAACAGGGGTAACCACAGCAATCAGGAGTTGCTTTTCTTTTTCTTTCTTTCTTTCTTTCTTTTTTTTTTTTTGTGAATGGACAGGAAGGAAGACAGAGCCACATATTCACTGGGAAGAGCAGAGCACGCGTGTGTGTGTGTGTATGTGTGTGTATGTGTGTGTGTGAGAGAGAGAGTTGAAGTGAAGCCACATTCTCTCCCATGGCAGAGAGGGAGAAGGGAAAGCGCTGGAGTGGAGGAGAGGAAAACACGCATGCACACAGGAAGGTTTGCTAGCCCTCTCATTACAAGTTGGTTGGGCATAATGTAAACACACTTCTGCCTTGCTTAATCACACAGTGCCGCCCATTTAGGTTTCAAAGGCAGCAGTAAATTGGGCGTAGCTGAGTGGAGGCTAAAAATTAACCAGCCATCTCTGTTTCAATTTGTAAGAAAACAAAAGCGGAAAGAAATCATAAAAAGGGAAAGGGGAAAGGAGAAGAGAAGGGGAAAAAAAGGCATGGGCTAGAGTCCTAACCCAGCCTGACCCAAAACACAGGCTGAGTGGAAACAGAAGAGGAGCCAGGGAAGCACTTGGGACACAAAAGGGAGAAGAGAGATTTTGCAGGATTGGTTTGTTTGTCCTTGTCCATTTGTCTGTTTGTTTAAGACTCTGCCACAGCAAGCCACTCCCTGGCAGGCCTGCTCCCTAGGAGAGCTTCTGTGCCCTCAACAGAGGTGCCTGGTCAGTGGACTGGTCAGCAGCCCGATCAGTAGCCTGGTGGGCGGACATCCCTCCTGGGGCCACTTGTGCCAAAAGAAGGTGAGAGGAGAGCTCAGCAATCTCGCTTGTGCGTGTGCGCTCTCTCTCTCTCTCTCTCTGTTTCTCTCTCTCTATTTCTCTCTCTCTCCGTTTCTCTCTCTCTCTCAAACCAAATTATTTTCAAGCTTCCAGGACCCAGTCAAACTGTTCCTGCCTGGGCATGCGGGCCCCAAATCTGCCTCTTTGCCTATTCAGCCCATGTCCAATGCCGGGGTTTCACACGCCCGCCCTCTCCACCAACTGCTGCCCACCCGGCTTGAGCCAAATGCACTTGGCTTTTCCTGGGACCCGGTGAAACCAGCACCTGCTCCTCCCCTGCTGGCCCCAAGTACTGCTTCTGACTCACTTAAAATAAGAGAAATGATTCATTTGGCTGTTGCTGCTGCTTGTCTCAAACTCTCACCACTATGGGTAATTCTGGTGGCATCCTGGCCCTGTCCTCAGACCTACACGCAGCCTTTCTAACGGGATGAATCCTCCCTCCACAGATGATGGGGTAGAAGCAGGAAAGCCAAGGAGGAAGGTCAGAAAGGGCCAAGGAGGCCTAGGGAGGAAGAAGAGCAAAGGGGGAAAGGCATAGGGAAGGAGATGCAGGCCCTGGCAGGACAGCCTACCCGTGAGGTCTATGGTGCGCTGTCAGACAGAAGAGGAACAATAACAGAGCAAATGCCAACAAGTAAAATAAAAATGGGAAGAAAAGGTTGCGAGTGACCTACCCGGAGTGTGGACAAAGTAAGCCAGATAAAGATCCAGTTCTTTGATTGTGACTCCAATGTGATGTGGCTGGACACACAGGCCGGGGTTCGAGCACTGGGGCGACTTGTAGAGCCGCTCCCCATCAGTACTTTCCAGGGGGATCCCCTTAAACAAAATCACCATGACCAGGTCCAGCCGCCACACCTTGTCGGCCTGGCGCAGGCAGTCAATCCGCCGGATCTTGCCCTTCTGGTCAGGGTTGGAGAGCACACAGCAGGGGGGCTTCTTGCCCGTGATGGTCAGCACAAAGTCCTCACGGAACTCAGGCCGGATATCTTTGCGCAGCTTGGCCAGCAGCCGGGATGCCCACTTCTGCTTGATCTCAGGCTTCTCGCCCAGAAGCTCATCCTTCACAGCGCGCTCCTCATCCTTCGACATCCGCTTCTCGTGCTTCTTGAAGTACTTGCGCTTCCGCGCCTGCAGGTTGAACCAGGTGTAGGAGAAGGCGCGGACGTGAGGCAGCAGGGCCTCGATGAACGGGTGGAACTCATCCTGCAGGCGGCAAGCCGGGAGCATGCGGGGCGAGGGAGGACAGGGAGGTGGGGAAGACGGGGTGAGGGGGAAAGAGAGAAAGAGAAAAGCAGCGTTAAAAGGGGGCACTAGGAAAACCGCCTTCTCCTCCTCCTCCTCCTCCTCCTCCTCCTC
>NW_012267400.1:490764-517420 GCF_000151885.1 Dipodomys ordii | reverse complement strand
GGGGGGAGGGAGGGGGAGAAAGAGCTAGCGCGCGCAAGAAGGATCCACCTATTTGGCAGAGATGAGGGAGCTCAGCCAATGGCTGTGTCCAAGGGGAGGAGGGAGCCGGGGAGCCGGGAGGGCAGGGAGAGCCCCCGGCAGTTGGAGACCAAAAACAATTTGCCCAATCGACAAGTTCACGTCTAATGAACAAGTGAAGTCCAGCAGTTATGAATTTTTCATTCCAGGCTCCCACTAGTCCATTTGGCAGCAGCCACCCAACAAATTTGGGGGGATTGAAGCGGGGCGGGCAGGGGCGGGGGGGGGAGGGACTGGGATGAGGGAAGACACAGAATATTTTTTAAGCCAAAAAAATAAATAAATAAAGGCCTGACTCGGGGGCGGGCGGGAGCCCCAGAAGGCCTTTGGGAAGCAGCTGCGCCTTCTCTCTGTGTTTTGGTTTCAGTCTTTCAGGCCCGAGCACTCTCTTTTTCTAGTCCCCCACCCTCCCCAACCAGGAGCCTGAGCCCTCGGCACCGGGAACAGAAGGAAGAGCGAGCTTGGGGGTAGTGTCCACACCAGCAGCACTTCCATGGCAGGGACTCTAGTGCCCACACAGCCACCCCTGCGTTCCCCCCACCCTTGTCTGGCTCCCAACAGGCAGGACAGGATTTGAGGGCTGGGGAGGGGGGAACACATCCACGGCCCCCTTCCCTTCTTCCCAGCCCCCAGCGAGCTCAGCAGCAGCAGCAGCCTCCCTCGGCCCACACCCAGCCACACACACTCCATTAGTGGTGACGAGGGATGCCAACGCAACGCAGCTCGGCTCGCAAAACGGCAACAGTTTATTAAAATAGCCTCCTGTCGCAGCACTCGGCTGACGAGCACTACAGCAGTCCCAAACACCACAAGCCAGCCCAGGGGAAGCAGGAGTGGAGAAGCTGGACACCAGCTCGGAGCTCACCAAGGCCGCACACCTCCCCAGCCCCGCCCCTACCGGGTCCTTCTTTTCCTAGCTCTGCCCTCTCCAATTGACCTGAATTAGCTTCTCACCTGTTCCCCCAGCCTTTGGAGGCTGAAGGGTCCAAAGTGAAGGGCAAGGTGCAAAAGCATAGTGAGATAGGAGAGGCAAGGAAGGGCAGGTAGAATCAGAAAGCTGAGGGAAACCTGAGGACACCTCGTGGAAACCAAGTCACAGAGCAGCTACCCACTAGGGAGCGGGTCTTCAGCTTGCAGACATGAAAGATGGGCCTTGGGGAGGTGGAACCCCATCTTCTTGGCGGCTATCTCCAGTAAGAGCTACGAGGGCAGCCACAGCTTAGGCCTTAGAAAGCAGTACGGAAGAGATGATTGGGAAATGAAAGGTGGAGCAGAGAGGCGGACAGAAACACAGATGGGATCCCGATTTCATCCTCCCTACAACTATAGCTGCCCTCTCCCCAGGCTCAACCTTCAGCTGGCAAAGGAAAAAGGTCACTGCTCACTCGGCCCCTTTCCTCCCCAAATGAAACCCTGCACTTCCAGCCGACTGTGCAGAGGCAGAAAGGTTCCCGGAAAAGTGCCTGGGCTGTGCCCAAACAAAACACCCACCCTGGGCCTCACTGGAGCCTAACAAAGGCAGAGGTGCCACTCAGTGCGTGGACCCTGTGCTGACTGGCAACTCCAGTGGAGTAGGCTCCAGAAACACAGTCAGAGGGGACAGCGCAGGAGACAGGTTCCATTGCAGACGGGCCTCTTCCTCTTCGGGAGGTGTTCAATAATTCACATCCTATGAATAACCAACCGGCTTTGGTCCAATCAGCCAAAGATGTTGGCTTAGGATACAAGGTACTGAACTCTGTCCCTCTGCCTTGAGAAAGCAATCTGGCTTTTTTCTAAAGTCAAGATGAGTCTGTAGCCAGGCCTGCATGGCCTTGCAGGCCTTTCATTCCAGCACTGAGGAGGCTGAGGCATAAGGATTGTAGGTTCAAGGTCAAGCCTGGCCTACAAAGTGAGAGACCCTGTTTCAAAAAAAAATTAAGTTGTAAAAGCTGAAAGTGAGTTTATATTTGGCAGGAAATGGCTTTTTGGTATTCTGATTATACTAAATGTTAGAAAACAGCCAACGTGAACCTCCTGCCTGTCAAATCCTGGTGTGCTCCTTTCCACAGGCCTGCATACAGGCTGAGTAGAGGGTAGAGGTGGGCTCCACGTGGCCGAATCTGGATCTCCAGGGAAAGATCTCTAGAGCCTTGGGAGATAGACCTAGGGCAGGGTTCACTTTCAGGGAAGGGTCAAAGGTCCTAGAGCAGAGATCCAATAGAGTAGCTAAGGGACGCTCAAGAACTCCACAGACACCCCCCCCCCACACACACACACACTGCAGGCCCTGGGGGTTGAGGACGGAGAGGGAAACAATCTTCAACTTGCTTCTCTAGCCAGTGGCCATAATCTTGAAAGTGGGCAAAGGACCCTTGGTCAGCCTCTCCCTCGGGCTGTTCACGGGAGGCCATCCAGGCCCACCTGACCAATGGAGACTCCCTCTCTTCCTGCCCTTCCTCTCTCCTTTCTTCCCTCCTCCCTGTAAGAATTGCCCAGATTCCATTAGAACCACTTCAAGCACAGCCCTAGGGCCCCCTCCCCCTGCCCCACAACCGACTGGTGGCGGCCAGCAGCCCAGACAAGCCCTCTGGAGCCCCAGACAAAAGGGAACTATCCCCCTTTTGTTATGAGAGAGTGAAGGTTCCTGTTGGAAGATTACCTGTCCCAGTCCAGCCTCCTTCCTTTCTCCCCTCCCACCTCCTCCAGGAGGTCTGATACCCAGCACCTGAGCCAAAACAGACAAGGCCCGAAATATTCAGTGTTTCTCCAGTTCTATCTGAAACACCAAGAGTGAGGGCTCAGGAGATGGAAGCAGCAAAGGAGAGAGCAGGTGGGCCACTGAGGAAAAGAGCACCAACCAGGGAAAAGGAAAAATCCAGAGCAGAAGGGCAGCCAGTGATACTGAAACTTAAGATAAGAGGAAAGAAGTAAAGGTAAATCAGGAAAAAGGTATTTTCTCCATGTGAAAGAAAACCCAAAAGACTAGATATATGACTTTTTAAATCCACAAAGGCTTTTGATTTAAGGAAAGGATTCTTTTCTGCCTTTGTAAAAGAAAGGCCTTTTCCTTGTCGTTAAGAATAGAAGATATGGTGAAAAACAGCAAGCTTACACTGAACAAAAAACAAACAAACAAAAAAGCAACCTATCTAAATGAACACCCATGCGGGTTTCAGTCACCACTAGAAGAGATAGGTTTCAAAAAAAAAAAAAAAAGACTAAGCAGGTGAGAGAGAAATATGGAGAGAAGAAAGAGAGGCAAAGGCAGTCCTGGAGAAAGGGTTCAAGCTGGCTCAAAGCCTGGGGAGGAGAAGAGAAAAGGACAGAGAAAGGGTTCTGGGAGGGGGAGGAGAGGAAAAACTAAGGAAAACAACCACTTCTAATAGTGAAAAAGTGAATGTGTGGTTTTCAAAAATGCCACAAAACACAGTCCTGTCAACTGAGGCCTTGTGATTTATTTAAGGGAAATTAGGAAAACACAAGCCCAGTACCTCACTCCCTTGCAGGGTTAGAAATCCTTCAAGGAAACAATGATTGTCCCAGCCAGAGACAGGTTTTGCAAGTGGCCTTTACCAGCCCATAGCCAAGAAGCTATGACTAGAAGCACAAGAAGCTGTGACTCCCAAGATGGGCCACTCTCAGGAGGTCTCTTTATCTTTAAAAACAAAATCCAAAATGCAGCAGGGGTACTCAACAGACACTATGCTGAAAACGAACTATACAATATGTGGGTAGAGATAGGAGGGGAAAAACCTGGAGAGAGGGAGAGAAGGAATGACATTGTTTAGAAAGAAATGTACCTTTATCTAACTTATGTAATTGTAACCCCTCTGCACATCGCCTTCATAATAACAAATTTTTTAAGTGTCATACTTATTCCTAGCCTGGGGGCTTTAGGGCTTAGCTGTTTTCTTTCAGATCCTAAACATGTAGGCCCTATACGGATTGGGTAACTGTACAACTACTGCAAATAACTGGCCAAATGTACACAGAAATTACCAAATACTACAGCATGGATGCAGAGTAAATAAGAAAGGATACGGGAAATTTAAAAAGAATTAGCACTGTTCCTGGCATTTTAGAATTCAGCCTTGGTTTGAACCGAAACTGGCTAGCTTTACTGCCTGGCCCAGGCTCTCCGCTCCACGGGAGGCAACAAGAAGGCATGGGCTTCACCCACAGGCAGAGAACAGAATTGTAGACTGTAGGACTTAGCTGCTAGCAAAGGGAAGGGACCTGGCTGCACATCCTGGAGATGGGTGGGGCATCTCTGGGGTAGGGGGAAGGGGACTATGGGAAGGGGACCTGCAGCCAGAGTGAAACCATCCAACTGTCTGGCAACACCAGGGATGGAAATCAGGAAAATGAACTTTGCCAGGAGGCTCAGATAATTTGAACAAAGCGGGTTTTGGGATGATTTGGGCCTGTTTTCATGGGCTCTCAGAAAGAAGGCCACGGGGCTTCTTAGAGAGCTTCCTGGGCTGGGCTGGCCCCGCCTGGCCGGGTTGGTTGAATGGATTTGCCCTGAACCCCTGTGCTGGGTCCAGCATGGGACCTATTTCAGAACCAGGCCACATGCTTCTCTCCAGTAACCCCCCCCCCCCGCCTTTTCTCCTTCTTTCTACAAACCAGGAGCCGTGGCCTGGGATGGGGCCAAGGCAGCAGCCTCATTCTGGCTCTGTCGCTTCCCTGCTCCAGGCACATCTCCCCTCACCCTCTTGGCACAGAACGAGAGAGCTAGGGTGGGGATGGGGGTGTTGGGGAAGAGGATCTATTCTCTCGAGTGAGACTGGAAATTGTTTACTTTCATCCTCTGTGGGGAATGGGAAACAAAACCCTAGTCTTTAATTCATTATTTAGCTAGAAACTTCCTTGTGTCACCAAATACAAGTAAAAGCCAGGGAGGCCAGAGCCCTCTCCCCTAGCTATGATAGGGGTCTGCAGGACAGACGACAGGCAAGGTTTTACGTGGGATGAGGGCAGTGTGGCTCTTCACTGGCCTGCAAAGTGTCACTGTAAAGTAGCCCAGGGCCCGGCACAGAGAGGAAGGCCATAGACCAAGCTGTACAACTTTCGCTAAAGTAGAAGCAAGTGGAAAAGCTGACAAAGGACCAGGGAGGGAGAGACCCGCACATCATGCTGTGAGGTTTGTGCCCAGACTCTGAGGAAATACCTGAGGGTTAACAGTCTGCGCTCAAAAGGTGAGCTAGGCCCACCCCAGGAGCGGCTTCTCTCTCTCTCTCTCTCTCTCTCTCCCTCCCTCCCTCCCTTCCTTCCTTCCTGAGGGTTGCAGCCAGGGATCAAAACTTCCAAAGTAGTTGCCCTCCCAGCCCCCCCTTGCAAGAGCTCTACAGGAATCTGTCCCAACACCCCCTCACGTTGTGGGTTCTACCTCCCCAGCCACCAGAGAGAGGAAGAGACACCGAGAGAGAGGCAGGGCTTCTGGGAGGGTTTCCCGTGCCCAGCCTGCCCTCGGCACCCTCGGCCCAGAGGGAGCCTCTTTGGAGCAGTTGCTGCAGCAACAGCCGAGCTCAGAGCTGCGGGATTTTCATCACCCCAGTTCTGGGGAAGCTGGGCCAGCCTTTGCCCAGTCTAGGCAAGTAGCTTCCCCCAAACACACCGTTTTAGAAGTCAAAAGGAGGCTTTTAAACTCTGGTAAAACGTTGCTTTCCCAATTACTTTATGATCAGGATCACCGCCAAGGAAAGCGGAGAATCCTCCTTTCCCTGAGGCCTGGCCCCCGCGAGGGCTCGGCTGGCACTGGGGTTTGGAGTAGCTCGGACTGTGCCCACCCTCGGCCGGCGCTCGCTCCCAGCTCCCTTTCTTTCTCACCCTCTCTCCCCCTCTGCGTCCTCCAGCTCCAACACAAACTGTTTGCACGGGAAGTCTCCCTCGATGACCCGATTCAGCACACACAAGAGAAAACTGTGGGCGACAGACCCAACGTCCTAACGAACTTGAGTTAATTAATGCTAAGGAAGAAAAGAGGCGCCCTCGCTCTGTTGAATCACGGTTCACTAGCCCTTTCAGTTTGCTGTGGGTGGAGGAAAAAAAAGAGAGGCTTTTTGGTTCAAATATTTTTGGGGGGCGAAGAGAAAACAAAAACACGGCAGAAGGGCCGTAGAGGGCCATGCTGTGGGTACCTGCCCTGCTGGAGGAGCAGAGGGAGAGGACGGAGCCAGGCCAGGGCTGCCCAGGCAGCTTGAATCCTCCCCTGTGCTTTTGGCCTGGGCAGTTCTAGGAAGACAGGGAAGGGGAAAGGCAAAGGGAGAGATTTGCAATGTTTCATAGGCCTGCTCAAATAAACTCCTCCAAAAATTATACTGTCAGACTAGAAGATGCATTTTTTTTCAAAGTCCAAACCCAACAACTCCATTTGAACAGAGCCGTGAAAATGTTTTAACAGTGCAGAAAACTGAAGTATGGATGGCAAGCGTACAGAAAATTTAAGTATGCAGGAAAAAAAAAAAGAAGAAGAAGAGGTGGCAATAGGAAGGGGGGCAGGGAGAACAGCTGCAGTTTTGCTTTCCAGATGTTGACAGCAAAATGTAATTGGCAAGTAACTCACTCCTTACCACTGCTTATCCTTTGGTCCTGCAGTGTTAAAATCCTGTCTCTACACCTTACTCTGTAAGATTTGCAGCACTCCCTCCACGTACACACAAGGCCTAGTCCAGTGGCTTCAAGAGAAAACACACCTGCGACCTTTTTTTTTTTTAATCGCCCACTCATTTTTACAAGCCCTCCTACCATTCCTACTGGGGAGGACTGAGCAAAGCAAGCTATAGGGCATTTTTTAATTTAAAATTTTATGATCATTTTTGTAATGTGCAGCCTTTTCTTTACCTTTGACTTTGATGCTGGGGTGGAGGCTTTCCTTGTTTAAGAAAATAAACTTTGTCACCAAAGCCTGGCATGAATAAAGAAGGAGAATGCACACATTGTAAGGATACCACTCGCTCAGTTCACGTCCACAAAGAGAACACACCCATGTTAACTCCACCCAGATGAAGGAATAAACATTTTCAGTACCGCTGAACATGCCTTTAAAATTTTAAGCTATAGAGTTCCTATAATTCATATGCCTTAAAAATAGCTTCTGTGAACACCAGGGATGGCGCATCAAATGTGAGCACCTAGATGTTCACACGTGTTGGCGAAAGGAGCGGGTTTCTTGTGTGGAACAGCTCTTTTCGTCCTCACGGCAGGCAGCAGAGCCGGTGCCTGCAACTCGGAACCCATCCACAGGGCAACCAACTGTGCAGCAGGGGTTCAGCAGACTGGAGGGGGGGAGACTAGAGGGGAATGGAAGACAGACAGGACCCACAGAGCTGAAAGCCAACAGCCCGGTGACTGGGTTGGGGGGGCGGGGAGCCAGAGCCCGCTTCTTCTCCCACTTTGCAGGCCCTAGGCAGGGACTGGAAGTCCTCAGTGTATTGGCCTGGACGGAAAGGGATGGCAGAGCCAGGGGTTCCACAAGCTAGACTTGGTACTGTTAGGGCTGGCTGCCCCCTCCTCTCAGATCCCAGTGGGGAGATGAGAGGGAGAGGGGCTGAGAGAGAAGTGGGCAGAGAGAGAAGCTGACTGAAGCAAGCTAGGCCCTCGGGTCTTGGGGGAAGAGGGAGGCCAGAACTTTGCCTGCTGTCTACCCCTTCACACTCCAGCCTCAGCTCCCGCTCCCTCACTTTCACTAGCACTAAATTTACTTCATAATTTTAAAATTAATTTTTTTAAAAAAAGCAGGGAAAAGCACTGAAGGCAAATACCTCCCACAATATCTCTCCAAGGAGGAAAAAAAAAGTTTCTACTTATGTAAAAAAAAAAAAAAATGCAAGGGATCTCTGAACAGTCTGAGCACCAAATAACCAGGAAAATGAGAGAAACACATTTAATTAAAAACACCTGAAGCAAATAAATAACTAACTCCCCCTGCTGTTTGCAGGCTCTGCGAAGCCACTGGCGCCTGTGGGGACAGCCCCTGGCCCTTTTAGGGACCACTTTGCCCTTTTCCTTTCTCACAGGGAACTTTCTTCATCTCCCAAGACCACCTTCCTTCCAAGAGAAAGGCCCAAGCCAGCCACCTTGTGCCCCAGCAGCCCAGCAGCCCTGCTCAAACCTCTGCAGTGGGGATAAAGAACCCCTACCCCAACACCTGCCCCCGCAGTGCCCGGCCAAAGCAGCCTCGCCAGCGGCCGGCCGAACTCGGCTCTTCCTCCCTCACATTCAAGCTCTGCAGGCGGCAGTGTGGGCACTTCCCAGGGGCTGGATGCCAGGTTCAGCCGCTCTGTCCCCTACCAAGGGCACCGGACTGCCAAGGCGGGCTTCGGCTCCCAGACACATTTTCTTTTCCAATTGCATATGGGAGTAAGAAAAAAATTCAGTTTATTTTAAAATATGGCAAGGGATCTGAACTCCTGGATCCCAGATGGACGACCTTTATGAATACTTGGTCTTTTGCGGGTGAGTGTGCTGGACAAGCAGCCAGGCTGCTTCCGTACACCCGGGTTTGACTCTAATACCAGCCCGCAGCCTGGGACATACGCCTTTGGTTGGCATCGGGGGTACGAGAGCCCAGTTCCTTCCTTCCTTCCTTCCTTCCTTCCTTCCTTCCTTCCTTCCTTCCTTTCTTCCTTCCTAAAATCACTCTAGTGCAAAACAGACAGTGGGTCAGAGCCGAGGCAGGGGGAAAAAGAACTGTCTGCCTGCCGGCCGCAAGTTTTCTGGCTGTGCCAGTTTGGGGATTTGCGAATTAGACCGGAGCAAAGGAAAAGGCAAGAGGGGAGGGGGGAAAAAAAGCCCGCATTAAAACTAACCAGTTCTGCCTAGCTTTCTGCCTTTAAATAAGACAATGCTGAATGGAGAAGAGAGGAGAGACGAGTTATTTCTCACTCTTTAATTACCCCAATGCTTAGCATTATTTTAAAAAAAAACCACACACATTAGCCAATGATATATTCTAACCCTCAACAAAGCTAGTATTTTTCTCTGATTACAGATTTTGCCATGGCAAACCCGGGCTCTGACGACAGAGGCAGTGCAGAAGCGCGCTCCTAAATGAGACACAATTTTAATAAAATCATAATAATTCCTTGCCATTTCTCTAGTGTCTTTTCAGTCAGCGAACCCAGGTGCCTTTTGCCGCATTCTCCTAGGGATTCAGCCACCAAAAACTTAATCTGGGACAGGAGACATTCACCAACTAGCTCCGTGGAGTGTCACCCGCATGCGGTTATTTTTTTTTATAAGCCTGTTTTACCATTCAGCCTCTCATATGCTTAAAAATGAGTAATAAAACTTTAAACTTCAAGATGTTTTTAAAGAAGTCGGGAAAGTCATGCAGCAAGAGAAGAAAAGCATTGTCGGGGTTAGAGTATTTGAGGTGATGTGAGAGGGGGAATCTGAAGCTGGTTTTAGAATTCAGGGTCAGCCACAGCCCACAGCCCTGGGTCTCCCCCACTGGGTGCAGTTGGTTCAGGTTGAGTCATGTACGCGAGGAAAAAGAAATGGACCTAACACCATCAACGCGTATTAAAGTAATTGGGGTGGTTAGAAGCTAGTTTATGACTGCTTCCTGAGAGGATGGGGAGACAGGAGGCCCTGGGGCACTTTCTCTGAATGCCCTGGGGTAGCTTTGGTTCTGGGGAGGAGGAGGAGAAGGAGGGACCTTGGCCAACATTAGCTTCCTCCTCCAACAGGTTTAGTTGGCCTGAGATGGGGGGGGGCCCACTGGCTTCTTTTTCCATTTTCCCTCCGTTCTCTGCTTGCCCAGAAAGTCCAGCAACAGCCCTCGCTAGCAGCCACGGGTGGGGAGGCCCGAATACAAAAAGAAAAAGAAAAATTCACCCCACGAGGCGATGTTGATGGTAAAAGATTTGGGGTTTGTTTTTTATTTTATTTTTATTTTTACAGGCTGCGCAACTCCTGCACCGCCTGAAGGCAGGAGAGAGGGAAGTGCATTTTCTCCCACTGAGTCACACCTCACCCCACCCCCCACTTCACTGGAGGCCAAATGCCCCTAAACCCGGCCAACTCTCGAAATTAAAAAAAGAAAAAAACAATAACCACCCTGGTAACCCCCTCCCCACGCCACTATTCCCTTAAAAGAGGCAGCTTTAGAACAGTTGGGGGTTTTGGGGGGTGTTCCTAAGGAAGCCTGGGGTGCAGAGGTGAGGACTCACTGGGGTGTGGTGAAAAGAGCTGGATCAGGATGTCGCCCCCCCCACAACGCTGCCGTCAGATCTGGGGGCCGTGAACGCCCCCCCCCCGCCTTACAAAAGAAAACAACAACAACAACACCCGCAGGCCACCAAAGAGTAACAGTAACTGCCCAGGCTGCAGGCCCGCCCAAAGCCTGCGCCTGCGTTCTCCAGCGGGCGTGCACGCGGGAGAGGGCGAGGGGGAACTGAGGCCAAGGCGGCCTTGCTCCCCGCCGCCGCCTCCCCTCCGCGCACCTGGGGGACCCGAACTCAGTTGAGCCTCCCTGTACACAGTCGGGGCAGCCTGGGGTCACTTTGGGGAAGCCCGACGGGAGGGAGCCAAGCCATCCTGAGGCGGCGGCGCGCCTGCGTAGTGCGACGCGCAGCCAAGGGCCCAGACCCCCGGCGGCGGCGGCGGCGGCGGCGGCGGACGGAGGGCTGGGTCATTCTAGAACTTCTTGGAATGCCAAGAGTCCAAGTCCTCCCTCCCCCCCGTCGCTGCTCCCTCCTTCCAACTCGCTCCCCCGGTGCCCCTCACCTGCCCTCGACGGCGGCGGCCCACCCAGCTCCTCAAGCGGTCCTGAGGGAAGCGCCCCTCGTGCGCCTTCCGCGCGCCACAGGCGCTTCTCACATCCGGGACTTCGACGCACCGCTTCCCGCCTTTTTTGCCGCCGCGCATGCGCTTACCACGCGGGGCGTTGCGCGAGGCCCGTTCGGCCGCGACCCCCGACCCGGGTGGCCCGCGCGTGCCCCCGGCCTCCGCTCCCCGCCCCCGCCCCGAGGTGCGCACGGCGGGCGGCGCACCGCCTGGTGGGGCCTGCGCCCGCCCGCCGGAGGCCTTCCCACGACCCGCGGCCTGGGGTGCTATCCCCTGAGCCTTTTGTGATTTTGCTTTTTCCTCCTCGAGGCTGGCGTTCACCCCACTTGAGCCACAGCTCCACTTCCCGCTTCTTTGGTGCGTGCACTGGAGATATAGGGTCTCACGGACTCTCCTGCCCGGGCCGGCTTCCACCTGCGATCCTCGGATCCCGGCCTTGGGAGGAGTAGCCGGGATAACAGCAGGAGCCCGGCTGGGGGGGGGCGCGGGGCGGGCGGGCGCGGCCCGGGGCGGGCAGCCGTCGGGGGTGGGGGGGCGCGCGGCCACCAGGCCGGGACGGGGTTTTCTGATCGACGCGGGGCGGGAGGAGTCTGACTCCCCCGCCCCCCCCAGCCGGTTTTGACAGCGAAGTGCTACGATCGATCTGGGGCACTGGGGACCTCTGGGCGAGTGCTGGGGCGCCCCCTCTCCGTCCCTCCAAGGCCCACCCGTTCGGATCGCTAGCGCCCAAGGCGCACCCAGAGGACTAGCCGGGACGGGGTGGGGGAAAGTCAGGGAGGACAACATGAAAACTGGGGGGGGGCACTAAATAGCCTCTTTGTGGAGAATTGCCCGAGGTCACTAAGGATTAATTTAAGCAGCAGCGACAGCAAAACACACACACACACACACACACACACACACACGAAAAGCAACAACGTGTCTCGCCACCCACCCGCACCCCCCCCCTCCAGACTGCGTTCCCTCAAGGCTGCAGACCTGAACAGTGCAGCTCAGCCCTTCCTGGGATGGGGTCCCCCGGGGTCTTAAAAAAACAAAACAAACCCAAAACTGCCTTTTGTTAGGGCTCCGGTCGCCTGTGATCATAGCTATTCAGGAGGCTGAGATCTGAAGATGAAAGTTCAAAGCCAGCTCTGGGGGAAGGAAAATCCACAAGGCTTATCTCCAATTAACCAGCAAAGAAAAAAAAGGAAAAAGCCAGATGTGGAGCTATGGATCTACATCCTGAGTGGAAACGGGAAACTGAAAGTGCCCAGGCCTTGAGTTCAAGACCCAGGAGGTGTACCCCCGCTGGCACATGCACACAGACACAGACACACACACACACACACACACACACGTGCCTGCCCTCCCTGCTCATTGCTTTTTTTTTTTTTTAAAGATTTTGAACGTTTGCTGCATAGTTTAGTGGGGTCTGCAAAATCCAAGTACAAAAGGCAGAGCGGAAGATCAAGGAAAAGACACATATATTCTTTATAGAGAATCTCAAATGTAAATAGCACGGGAGGCACCAGTGGGCAGCAGCCGTTCTGGGGTGCTTCACCTATGCCCCCAAGGGCATTTAGAGAGGCAAGTGTTCCTGGAGAAAAGAGGGGGGGTGGGTAGGAAGGAGCCCCTCCTTCCCAACCACCTGCATGAGGCTTTGGAGTCCAGTACCCTGGGCAGCTTGGCAGGTGTGTGGCTCACGTGAACCGCACGCGTGTGCAGGCTGGGGAAGGTGCGTGCCCGCATGGGCCTGGAGCCACATGCGTGGGCACTCTACCGGTGTTTGCCAGCTCATAGGCTCACCTAAGCCAGGCAGCATCTCCATGGAGGCGCACGCGGGGTACCTGGGCTAATACCAGCCCAGCAGGGAGGTGTGTGCTTTTTCATTTTTTTATTTTCAGGAGAGGAGGCAGAAGACTGGGGTGCAAGATTGGGGTGTATTTATGTGTTTGTGTGCACCCTGCAGCCTGGGTGTACAGGTAAGTTTGGGACCCGACTCCTGGCGGGGAGGTGGCACTGGAACGTGTGCATCGGAATGCCCTGCCGCCGCGGCCGCGCAGGCACTTGGGTCCTGGCCCACTATGGCTCACGCTCACTCGGGGATGTGTGTAATGTGGGGCTCGTGTCTGTCACGCCCTAGTAGTGGCCACGTGTGCACGTTGGGTCGGCGGTCCCGGGATCATCTTCTTCCACCCCAGTGGGCCAAGGAGCAGGGCCGGCAGGCAGCTTTGCCCGGGATGTCAGGACTTGGTTGGAGCCTTGTTGGTTTTGGCTCAGGCAATTCGAATGGGGGAAGCCCTGGGGAGCAGGCGGGAGTGGAACAAAGGAGGGACGGCAGGCTGGGGAGGTAGCAGACAAGAAGGAAGCCTCTGGAACCCTAGGGCCTTGGGGGAAGGGGATGGGGGAAGGGGAGCAAGATGCCCTATACAGATTCCTGGGCCTGAGACCCACATCTTAAAGTCTTGGGGGCCATCTCTCTATGACTTCCAGAACCTGAGCCCCGGTTTACCTTAGGGGACCCCAAGAGGATCACAGGCCAGACACGGGGAGGGGGGAAACCCCACTTGATTCCCACACAATGGGTCACCAAGAGAGGGAGCCCACCATACATGTAATAAACCTTCTGACTGCTCAGCATGGTCCAATGCGTTTTGAGTGGCCATCATCAGCACCCCCATTTGGAAATAAGAGGCATTTGGGGTAAAGAGCACAGCTTCCCATCTTTCCCCCAGTGAAGGGAAGAGTTTGGGAGGCACCTTTGCGCAGAAAGCCTAATAGGTTCTGTTTCTTGATCTAGCTGCTTGAAACCTTTTCTAGTCCCCCCCCCCTCACCCGGGCAACAGAGAAGGAATTCTCTCAGGGTGAGCCTCCCCCCACCCCCACCCCCAGGGTGCACTGGAAGGGGTTGAGAAGGTGGAGTGATGTGTTCTAAGTCATACTTGCCCTTGGGCGCCTAACTTTAATCCCTTCCACCCCACTTGGGGCCCCATGACCTTGGCACTTGACCTCGTGGCCTCTGGTTCTTCATCTGTAAAACAGGTTACTCATCCCTGCCTGGCTGTGTTAGTAAGGTCACAGGAGGTCACAGATGCCCGCTCCGCCTGCCCACTCCCCCACCCCCACCCCCACCCTGCATAATTGCTCTGGAGATGGTAGCTGTTATTTTTATTGTGAGGAATCTGGCTATGACAAGCTGTGACGCTTGGTGCAATGGCGTTAGGCTGTGTGTGTGAGTGTGTGTGTGTGTGTGTGTGTGCGTGCGCGTGTGTGCGCCTGTGCCACTGTGTGTGTGTGTGCGTGTGTGCGTGTGACAGGTTGTGTGTGAGACTGTGCGTGGACGACAGATTGTGCCGGTGTGCGGCGGTGCCTGTGACAGGCTGTCACCGCGCGACAGACTGCGGGTGGCGGGGTGTTGCGGGCGTTGACTGTGAGTAGAGATGAGGCGGTGCGTGCTGTGTGCGTGGGGATGGGACTGGAGGACCCCACAAAGCCACCCCAGGAGGATCTGGTTGCCAGTGAAGAGAGAGCGACTGGGGGAGGACAGGGGGCCCAGCGCCCCCGGGCCTTAGCTTCTCCGTTGTATTCCATGGTGCTCATTTGATGGCGAACCTCGGAGGTGACAGAGCAGAGGCCCCCTGTGGTAGACTGCCCTTCTCCAGGCACTCATGGCTCCTGCCTTTAATCCTAGCTTCTCAGGAGACTGAGATCTGAGGAGGAGGATTGGAAGCCAGCCTCTTAGCTCCAATAATTTTTTTTTTTTTAAAGCTAGAAGTGGGGCTGGCTCAAGTGGCAGAGAGCTAGCCTTGAGCAAAAGAAACTCAGGGACAGTGCCTAGGCCCCGAGTTCAAGTCCCAGGACCAAGATACACACACACACACACACACACACACAGACCCCTCCCACCTATCAGCTCAAGTGCCCAGTCCTCAGCTTCCTGGGAAAGGAAACCTTGGAGCATAGAAGCCCTCTGGGCCTGGCTGAGCTTAATAAGGATTGAGACGCTACCCGTTTGCCGTCCTTTCCCTGGGCTCCAGGCCTGAGCAGAGTTCCTGGAGACTGAAGAAAGAAGAAGAGGTATTTTGGGGGAAAGGCAGAGAAATGGTTGGGACAGAAAGAAAGAAAGAAAGCCAGGGCTGGGGATGTGGCTTAGTGGTAGAGTGCTTGCCTAGCATGCACAAAGCCCTGGGTTCAATTCCTCAGCACCACATACACAGAAAAAGCCGAAAGTGGTGCTGTGGCTCAAGTGGTAGAGTGTTAGCCTTGAGCAAAAAGAAACATGAAGAACAGTGCCCAGGCCCTGAGTTCAAGCCCCAGGACTGGCAAAAGAGAGAGAGAGAGAGAGAGGAAGAAAGAAGCCAGGTGTGGGGGTATGCAAGTGCGCACCACACCTGATACTTCAGCATGCAGCTGAGGCAGGAGGATTGGGTGTTCGAGACCAGCCCGGGCTACATAGTCTCTGCTTCAAAAGAGAGAGAGAGAGAAAGAAAGGGAGGAAAAAGAAGAAGAAAAAGGAAAGAAGGAGGAAGGGAAGGGAGACCAGCGAGGCTGAGGCTGGAGGAGAGAGGGAATGAAGCTGGCCTTCTGGGAGCCCAGTAGGGAAGTTTCCCAGGTTAGATGGGCAGAAAGGACAGTCCACACTTGGGAGCACCATTGGGTGCTGGGCCCTGGGCTGGGAGCACTGTCAGGGACTCAGCTCTGCAGAAGGGACCAGCAAACCCAGCAACAACTGACAAGCAGCTGGGCTCCGACTCCCAACCCAAGTCATTCTCATCCAAGTGAAGTTCAGCTTTGTGAACCGTCTTGGCCCATAGCTTCCTTCTATGTTGGGGAAACTGAGGCTGAGGAAGCCATCCAAGCACACCTGGGTCCTGGATATGGGGGAATACAAAGCGCTCTTGCTCTCTCTCTCTCTCTCTCTCTCTCTCTCTCTCTCTCTCTCTCTCTCTCTCTCTCTCACATGTTTCTTGTGCTGTGTTTTCCGTGGCTGGGTCCTCTTTCTCTCTGAAGTGCCTGTCCTAGGTGATAATTGTGTCCAGTGTATGTCTACTCCGAATGTCTGTTCAGGGCCAGCCTCTGCCACAAAGGGAGGGGGGCGAGGGAGAGGCTCCGAAGCACCCCCTACCCCCCCCCCGAAAGTGTGTCTGATACTTGCAGCCTCTGCAGCGAAAAACAAGTTTCCACAGGGCTGCCTTGGGTTGGGGCCAGGCCGTCCTCAAATAACATTTGAAGTTACTTAGCAAACTTTGTTCAGAGGCACGCGGGCAGCAAGCTTGGGGTGGGGGGGTGGGGGAGGGCAGTAAACCGGTTTTCTCTGAAGTTCCTTACCCCCTTTGGGGACTCAAGTGCCCCCATACAGACCTTAGTATCCCACCCCCCCAGCCCTAGTTCTACCGAGAGAAGCAGGAATCTTACAGCTTTGCCAAGGAACTTGGGTGGTGGGGGGGGGATTTGGTACCAGCACCCCTTATGCATAATGACTTATTTTGCCAATCCAAGCCCTGTGTTTGGCCCGACCTATCCACCATGGTTGTCCGGTGGCCTAGAAGTCGACACGGAGTCCCCGAATGAGCAGAGAGGAGACTGTCAGAAATGGGAGGGGACCCCATTTTCCAGCAGTCTCGTTCTGCCAACCTTGAGGTTAAATGAAGAAGCCAGTGGAGCCAGCTGGCTTAGAACATGTGCTCCCTCCAGACATGCACACAAGTCCGTCCCCCCAAGCCCCCCAATGCCCACTGCTCCATCTTCTAAAACTCCCTCTCCCAGGTCCCAGGCATAGTCGGCAGAGAAGGCCCCAGAGCCATGGTGGCTTTGGAAGTAAAGTTGGCGCCTTGGCGAGGGGGGGGGAGAGCGGGAAGGAGCCAAATACTGTGAGCCATTACAAGTAGAGAGAGAGGAAGGGAGGGAGGGAAGGACGGGGAAGATGGAAGCCAGGCGGGCATTCTTGCCAAACTCTGAGCTGCAAGGGGTAGTAGACAATGCCATCCAGGCCCTTCAAGGGACCAGGCATGAAGGATGAGCCCCAGGTGGCACGGGGCAAGCTGGGGGCTCAAAGGCACTCCCCCCCACCTTCAAAATGGAGACACAGCCACAGCCGTTCGGCTCTGCCTGGGCATGGGGTGGGGGTGGCAGGCAGGCAGGAGGCCAAACCAAATGCCACCAAGTTGGGCA
This sequence comes from Dipodomys ordii, assembly GCF_000151885.1. Taxonomy (NCBI): domain Eukaryota; kingdom Metazoa; phylum Chordata; class Mammalia; order Rodentia; family Heteromyidae; genus Dipodomys; species Dipodomys ordii. The sequence goes on along the minus strand of NW_012267400.1, from coordinate 500,413 downwards.
TGGTAGTTGCCAGCCTACAGCGCCGACCTCAGACCAGCCCCTAGAGTTTTATGGGGGTACAGACAGTCGGAGACTCCGCTGAGAATTGAAGGCCCAGCAGGCAAAGCAAGGTCCCCCCTAAAACTTTGGGCAGATCCCCAAGACTCTGTAAAGATGGCACAGCCTGGTACTGCCAGGGTTGACATGCGAGGGTAAAAATAAACTGGGCCCGCCCCGGGGGAGCTAAATCCAGGGGCCCAGGTGGAAGTGCCACTCTGGGCCACCAGCTGCCCCCCCACCCCCCACTCAGAACACCAGGGCTGAGATTACTCAGTGCCCATCGCTGATACAGGCAACGCCCAGCCATCTTATTCTCAAGACTCCGGAGTCCGGACAGCAGAGGGTATGCCTGAGCAGAGAGATGAAGGCCAGCTATAGTGGGCCCAGACTTGGGGTCTCTATAGATGGTGGGTTAACCATGTTAACCCACACTACCCGCTGCTGACCTCCAGCTTGCCCATGTCAGAGAAAAAGAAGTTCAAGCCAAAAGCACCAGTGTGCTGCACATCGGTCACCCTAGCTGCTCCAGAAGGCTAAGATCTGAGGATCCAAGTTCAAAGCCAGCCTTGGGCATGAAAAGTCCATAAGACTCTTCTCTTCCGTGAACCAGCTGGAAGTGGAGACGTGCCTCAATTGGTAGAGCGCCAGCCTTGCGTGAAAAAGAAGAGCACCTAAATCCTGAGTTCAAGCCCCGGGACTGGCACCAAAAGAGAGAGAAGGGGGTTCATATGGCAGCATTGGGGAGATGTCATAAATGAGAATTTCAACACAAAATCAGAGCCCCCCCCGACCCCTCTCTAGCACAGACCCCCCAGCCTTGGCCTTAGCCTGAGCTTTTTCCCATCATACCTAGCGCTCCTTCCAAAGACAGGACAACTCCCTTGTTTATCACTGTCCTGGCTCTCCCGCCGAGGCCTGGCACCTCTGCCAGTTCTACTCCTTGCTGAGCCCCGGGGGCCTAGAACAGGGCCTGGCACCTAAGAGGTGGCTGGTAAATATTTGGTGAAGGAATGCACAGGCCCCCTGGCTGCACCCCCAAGCACGAAGGCTCCGGCTGGGTGCCCAGTGAAGGTGTGGGAGAAGGCATTATGCCTTACAGTGACGAGGAGAGGCCTGGCTAGTGGAGGTGTGGTAGGTGGGATACCCTAGTTTTACAAGCCATGGATTGGAAGATCCAAGGTCAGACCCGTAAGGAGGGTGTAAGAGTACAAAATGGGGTCTGACAATGCACAGATAATTTAGTAAAAGACGGGAAAACTCCCTGCAATTCTGTCCCATTGAAAGTGGAGACCAGAGGACTGGATCCATCAGCTTCTCCCCCCCTCCCCCCAGCCACACATACTCCCTTTGCTCCAGCTCTGAACAGACCTCTTTGGAGTGTCAAGATTGTCATCTATCAAATCAAGCACTATTTAAAAGAATTTTAAAAAAAATTTTTTTTAGTTTTAACTTTATTTTTATGACAGTATTAGGTCTTGAACTCAGGGCCTTGCACTCTTGCTTGCTGTTTTTGGGGGTTAGGTTTGGTTTGGTTTGGTTTCACTCAAGGTTAGCACTCTACCACTTGAGCTATAGCTCCACTTCCAGCTTTTTAGTGGTTCATTAGAGAGAAGAATCTCAAGGACTTTCTTGCCCAGGCTCTTTAAAACTCAATCCTCAGATCTCAGCCTCCTGAGTAGCTGGGATGACAGGCGTGAGCCACCCATGGCCCGGCTAAACATTTAAAAAATAAATAAAAAATAAAAAACACCTCTTTGTTCTTTCTTTTTCCAGGTTCAGAAATGGGGTATCAAAAGCCAAAAGCCTGGATTGGATGGGGAGGGGGAGCAGTGAAGGGAATAACTCCACGATAGATCACTTGTCTAGCATTCATGAAGCTCTGGATTCCACCCCTAGCACCAAAAAACAACAATAAATACCAAAGGATTAAGTGCCTATGGAGAACAAATCTCCAGCCAGTAACGTTCTGGGCATGGGGCGGGCGTGGGGGTCTGCCAGGATTGAAGTTATACAAACCAGGGTTGCAATTTCTACCTGGAGAGAGGAGGGGTAGAGAGACAGCCCAAAGCTGCTGCAGGGTGTCAGGCCGAGGGGCAGGTCCGGGGGGCGGGGGGTGCTGAGGAGTTCATCTCGCAGGTGGCCATCTGGGGCCAGGTGCGGGATCATGAATTGTTCCTCTCATCTCTGTGCGGTTCCATAAATGACATATGCTTGGATGTGGGTGAGTAAGGCCGTGTGTGTGACCGAGTCAGCCAGCCTCTTGTCTGTGTGGGCTATGTGCTGTGTATGTGTGTGTGTATGTGTGTATGTGTGATAGATTCGGGTGTTAGCTATATTCATACATGCATGAGAGTGTGTGTGTGTGTGTGTGTGTGTTGTTGTGTCTGCATTTGTAAGCCAGTTTCCAAGCTTTAGTGCTACTGACATTTGGGGCATCTAGATTATTCTTTGTGGCAGGGCCATCAAGAGCCCCCCCCAAAAAAATGCCAGTTTGACCACCACACATGTTACCTGATAACATTAGGGATAGGAGATGTGTGCATATGTGTTATTTGCACACATGTGTTCTTGTGTGTGTCTAAGCATCTGGTGGTCTATCTGGGGATGGATATCAGTGCACATGTCTACACACGTGCACACCTGCCATCTGACGGTATCCCTCTGTGTGTGTGTTGTTGTGTTTGTGGGTTCAGTGTATCCTGTGTGTGTGAGGGTGGCCAGGCCCGTCTGCATTGGATTTCATGCCATGAGGTTGTGTAAGGGTGTGTGTCTCATGCGTGTGCACCCCTAAGTAGCTCCCTGCGTGTGTCACACCTCGTGGCTGGGTGTCTGGAGGTGTCTGTATGTAGGGTGAGCTCCTTTTGTGGACGCTTGTGTGTGTGTGTATGTGTGTGTGTGCGCGTGCACGCGCCCGCGCGCCTGCAGGCCTGGCGAATGAAGAGAGATGCCAGCACGTGGCGGCGTGATTCTTTCTGCCCGCATGTACCAGTGAAAGTGTGTCACTTTGTGTGATGGGGGTGGCGGGGAGCGGGGGGGAGAAGCGAGGAATAAAGCCCCACACCAGACAATTTGACCGAAGCCGATACTCATTCAGAGCCACCCTGCCTGCCTCAGACTCAAAGGCACCTCCTGGGGCTTGGGGAGGGGGGCTGGGGTGCACCTCTGTTCCATCCTCTCCTCCAGCTTGGCTGGATTCAGGTGGGGGACAGAGAGAGAGAGACCCCCGCTTTTGCCCTATCTGTGCCAGGAAGGTTGGCACTGAGCTTTCCGTGGGGGGAGGGCAGGTTCCTTGGCGGGGGTGGGCACTGCCCCCTGCCCACGGATGGCCACCATCACCCCCGACTCCCCTCAGGGTGGGGCCCAGTGGAGGGAGAGCTCCCCAGTGCAACCCTGCCTTCCGATTGGCTGCAGCGCGCCGCAGTGCCCGCTACCCGCCTCCCCTCCCTGGCTGGCACAGCCACATGGGTAGTGGCAAACATAACTGAGTTCTGGGCACAGCTGTGCCTCGCAGAGGCCTGCCAGCCCCACCAGAAGCCAGACACCCCAGCTCTGTGCCCCCCGACCCCTCCCTGCCCGTTCACCCGCCCAGCCAGGCAGCCCAGTCACCCAGCCTGCTGCCCGCTTGTACTACCAGGCCCAGCCTACCCGCCCCCCCTTGCCCGCAGGGCCTGTGCCCCCCCAGCCAGGCTTACTTGGGGGGGCCTAGGCCCCTACATGAGGCCCACTCCAGCCCTCAGAGGGGCTCCTCAGGCGCAGGGGGGGGAGGCGGCGGGGAGGGGAGCTAGGCCTGCTTCCTTTAGTGAGCGCGCCCAGAGCTGGAGCCAAAAATCGAGGAGGAGATATTCAGACGGAGCCAAGATGCGTTTGGCAGGAGAGGAGAGAGAGGGAGCAGGAGGGGGAGGAGGGGAGGAGAGAGGGAGGAAAGAGGGACTGAGAGAGAAAGAGAGAGAGAGGAAAGAAAGGGGGGCCTCAGTTTCCAAATCTGTGACCTCAGAGCCGCAGAGGGAACAGGGTAGTGGACCCAATGACAGGCCCCGTCTGTGCCAGGGGTGGCGGGGTTGGTGGGACAGGAGCGATCAGGCCACAGACACAGCCGGACACCCAGCTGGCCGGCCAGGGCAGCCGCAGGGAGAAGCCAAAATCCATATGTGAAGGGCAGACAGCGAGAGGCCTGTGGGCTGCCCAAACACGCTGCACCTCACCACACAACGGGCTTCTGTCCACGCCAGGCCAGGGGCACAGGAGGGGCTGCGGGCAGGCCCCCACGGCCGTACAAACTCCGGGGAAGAGACAAGAGGCCAGCCAACGACCGGCCCCGCGCCTGGCTGCCACAATGGACATCCTATAGGGTGCCCGGGGGCCAGAGGGACGCCAGGAAAGAGGGGGCCATGCGGTGAGCTCCACAAAGGGTCGAGCCTGCCACGCACAATGACACGGGGGGAGAGGGGGCACACGGAGACACGCAGGGGCACACAGACAGGCAATGAACACGTGCGGAAACCACCCCATGACACGCTTCGGCCATGACCACCGGCCACCAGAAAAGAACACACGTCAGTCTGTTGCTATAGATGGGAGATACCGTCATGGCCGAGGAAGGCACTCCGCGACAGGCTTCGAAGGCCCCACGGGACCTGCCATGGAGGCACAGCAGCGACACAAAGCCCACAGCGGGTTTCACGTGAACGTGAACACACACACACACACACACTCATATCCCCCACACCACACACCGGCACCAGACGCACAAGACGGGGAGCATGCTACCGCCTTCAGTTACCAGGTAGGCACGCGGAGACACGTGGACAGGCACCCACGCAGACACGGGGAGCCACGGGAAAATGGCGGCCCAACGGCTTTGGCACGCCGATGGAGACCGATCACCTAGGAGCACCTCAATAGTGCCGCTGAGCTCACTCTTTGTCCCCCACTTTCCCCCCCTCAACCCAGGATTTGGGGGAGGGGCAGTAAAAGAATCTTTCCCCAGTGCCATATTGGGAAAAGAGCACAAGGCAGAAGCGCCCGCTGGCCTCTCTTGGTCTGGCTTAGGGTGGAAAAAAATTTCCAGGCCTCAAATGTAGTTGTGGTGATCAAAACAGGCCCTGAGCAAAGAGCCGGGTTCCTGGTGGCTTTGATCTAGGCACCAGCCATCAGCGATCGCTGCAGGGATTTTTACCAGCAGCCACGACCCCACGGCTGCACACCCATCTCCAGTGCTTTACACACCCGAAATCTCGCACAAGCCTCCTGCCCCAAAGCGAGTCCAGGCAACCATGCCCAGGTGCCGATTTATACATGCCGATCTGTGGGGACGTCGCTGACCCCCTACCGGATGCCTAAGATGGAGGAGGGGGCTGCACATGCGCTCTTTGTCCTTTGTCGATCCCTCAGAAGACATCTGGTCCCCTGCCCTGTGCCACTGTCCCCTTTACTTCAAAGTCTGCCAACCTTCCTCTTGGACTGCAAGACCCCATGCCAGTGGAAAGAGCCGCACCAGCAGCCAGCCCCACTGCTGTGCACAGCCTTGCCTCTTCCTTCTGGCAGCCCCCTGGGATTTCTACGTGGGGAGAGCATCCTCTCTTCCGTCCCTCAGAAGCATTCTTCTCTCTACACCGAGAGGGGCACGTGAGGATGACAAGCCAAATGCCAACTAAGCCCTCTCCGTTTCTTCAGCATACTGTGGGCCAGGCACCGTGCCGCATCGCCTCACTGCCCAAGCCATAGACTCATACCGCCATTGCTGCCTTTGGAGAACAGGACAAGAACCAAGGTTTAGGGGCTGGGAAGGTGGCTCAGTGGTAGAGTGCTTGCCTTGCATGCCCGAGGCCCTGGGTTCGATTCCTCAGCACCACATAAGCAAAAAGAAAAAAGCCAGAGGTGGGACTGCAGCTCAAGTGGTAGAGCGTTCGCCTTGAGCTGAAGAGCTGAGGGACAGCACCCAGGCCCAGAGTTCAGGCCCCATGACCGGACCCAAAAAAAAAAAAAAAAAGAACCACGGTTTAAACCCGGTGTTGACTTAGGGCTGTGTGTGAGTCCTTGGCCTCTGCTACCACAGCCTCCATCCCAGCCATGGAGGCTACACATTTGTGGCTAAGGTCAGGACCCCAGCCTTCAGCTCGTTCTCAGGAAGAACTCACACGAGTGCCAGTGCCCTCCCTGCCCCGCTGCCCAATTAATCCAGCAGAGCCCCGGCTCTGAACTTAGCCCAGCCCAGCAGCAGAAGGTCCTTCAGAGCCCGGATCTAGACCTATACACTTCATGCCACTGTTGGGGCTGGTGCATGGATGTCTGGAGCCAGAGAGAAACATTCCACTCAATGCCAGCACCAAGGCTGGGCACTGATGGCTCACTCACACCTGTAATCCTAGCTACTCAAAAGGCCACGGCACAGAGGATCACAGTTCAAAGCCAGCCACGGACAGGACAGTTCCACGAGACTCCATCTTCAGTTAACCAACAAAAAGCCAGATCAGCAGCATGGCTTAACTGGTAGAGCACCAGCCCGACAAGTAAACTGAGTAAGCATGAGGTGGCTCTGAGTTCAAACCCCAGCACCAGCGCGCACACGCGTGTGCGCGCACACACACACATCAGATTGGCACAGAGAGCAGTAGCTTACAGGGACAGATGGGTAGCCATTATGACCCAGAGAAAAAGTGAGCAGAGTGTGGTGGGGCACATCAGGAAGCTCCCTTCTTGTTGAAAATGTATACACATAGCTGAATAGAGACAAAGATACTAGAACATTCTATAAGGGAGACGGGGCAAAGGGTCACATCTGTGGATGGGCCTATGTATGGACACCTTTGTGTCTTTGCCAGTGTCTGCACGTCTGTGTGCGTGTACAGCCGAGAGCAGGGGTGTGCATGGGTGTGTCTGTATGTGCGTGCACACATGCGCAGTTGGGTGAACCTACCCTTGAATCTGCCTTTGTCCAAGCGTATACGATGACTCCGGAGGCCAGTCATGTTTGTGTGTGTTGGCTGACTGCAAACTCGGGTCCACAATGAACTTCAATGCGCATGTGTTCCACATCCCTCAGCCTCCGTACCCATTTCTAGGGGTAGATGTATATTTACCCATATCTTAGATCTGACCGCGGTATGTGTGCGTGCGTGCACGTGGCTGGGCATAAACATCCCCATGTTGGCAATGCCAGTGCGTGTGTGTGCGTGTGCGTGTGTGTGTGCGTGTGTGTGTGTGTCCCCTCATCCAGGCACATGTCTCTCTGGTGAGTTGTCCCAGTAAACACCACCCATCTCTTTTCTCTGCCTGGGATTCAGGCCTGTGGCAGAGAAGGCCTTGAACAGCTCCTGTAACTGCCTGGCCTGGCTGCCCTGCATTTCTGTGCTTTTTCTAGAAGGAGATTTTTCCCCCCTTGTCCTTCCCTCTCGCCCACAGTGCTTTTCCCCGCCAGGGCCCCGATGCTCCAAGCTCCTTTCCGCTCAATCATTTATTGACTTTAAAATCGAAGCCAATTCTGGTTTGAAAAAAAAGAAAAGAGAGGCCAGAGAGAGAGAGAGAGAGAGAGAGAGAGAGAGGTCTAACACACAAGGGGATGGGGAAAATGGGCAGGAGCCAGACCAGAGACCAAAACCCTGAACAGCGATGGAGCCCTGTACCAGTGGCTCATGTCTGTAATCCCAGCTACTCAAGACGCTGAGATCTGAGGGTTGCAGTTCAAAACCAGCCCAGGCAGGAAAGTCCGTTAGACTCTTATCTACAATTAGCTTGCAACAAGCCCAAAGTGGAGCTGTGGCTCAAGTGGTAGGGCTCCACCCTTAAGTAAAAAAACAAAAACAAAAAACCCAGGACAGTGCCCAGGCCCTCCCTGAGTTCAAGCCCCAGGACCAGCAAAAAAAAAAAAAAGATGGATGACAAAGACATATGGAGACAGAAGAGTGAGGAAAAAAGAAAGAAAAAGACAACCCAGAGAATGGTTTACTCAGAAAAGCAGAGGTCAAGGTGGTAGAAAAAAAATTATAAAAGCAGAGTTGGCTGTCAAAGAGAAATAGCCAGGCCCTGCTGACCAAACGACAGCGCCTGCCCAGTGCTGAGGGGTTTCCCTGCCCACCGTGCAGGGCCAGCGGGCTGGTGAGAAGACGCTTACTCCCCTCCCTGCCAGCCTGGCACATTCAGGCTAAGGCTCCTGCAGATCTGAACCTGCACCTCTCTTTTGAAATACAACAGTGTCAAACTCTATCCATCACCCCCTAATTCTGATGGGTACCCAAGTCCCTTCCTTCCCTTCCCATCCAAGTATCAGCTGGTGGCTTTTCTCACTCAGGGATGCGGTGAAATCTGGAGGATGAGTGTCTCATCCAAACCACAGGCAAGGTTAAGGAAGCAGGCCTCGATACCTGGTGTGCTTGGTACAGGCTGGCGGTTGGGTGCATAAGAGGCTACTTAAGGGGAGAGGGGTCCTGATAGTCCCAGGACTCAAAACACAACCATGGGGCGCCAGCCAAGTGTCACCCTAAAAGCAAGCCACGTCTCACACCCAGCTGGCCAGCTGGCCGTCCATGAGTGTCAAGTTGGAAGTAGGGATTTGGGGGGACCTCCCCCTCATACTGCCACGCACACTCAGACATACTCTGGACCACACATGTTTAGTCCACAGAGGATTTCCACGGCTGACCCTGGAGGGAGGGGGGCATTCGCAGACTCTAGATTACCACCCAACCCAGGATCATGACTGACCATCTCCATAAACTCTCTTGCTTCTCCAAACCTGGCATGTGTGTGTCATGCACATGAATGCCCACTCCCACCTCTGGGGGAGGGCACCCCTTGGCACAGAGGGAACCGTTCAGCGCCCCAGACCTAAAGAAGTCCTATGGATTGGCCTAGCAGGCCTACGTGTCCCCTCGGCCCCAGTTATGGATTACCTGCTACAGCCTGGCACCGCGGGCCAGCATGAAGGCGCCTATGCCCGATCGCGGCCTCGGGCTATGGCCTAGGAAAAGCCAGGTGGCCGTGCACGCGGGAGCCCGGCCTGGGCCTCCGCGGGATCGCGGGCGCAAGAAACTTCGCTGCAGGCGGGACGCGCTCTCTCGCCGCTGCCGCGCGCGCGCGCCAAGGTGGGCGCTGTTGTTCCCGCCGCTGCCCCGACGGCAAGGCCGGCCAGACCCGGCGCGATCCGGACCCGCGCGTCCACCTCCCGCCCCTCTTCTGCCTTGAGGGTGGCGGGCAGGACAGGATCTCCCCTCACACACACACACACACACATCCGCACCCCGGGCCGCCGCCGCCGCCGCACCCCTCCCCAAACCCTGCCGAGGTCCAACACCACCACGGGCCCCGGGTCGCTGGAGACCCGGAAAGTTTGCGCCAAGGAAAGTTTGGGGAGGGTGGGGGTGGGGGGTTTGAGCCAAGCGGCTGCGCCGTCCAGGTCGGGCTGCGAGGCGCAGCCCCCTCCCCGGGGCTGGCAGCGCGCCCGTCCTTCCCTCCCCTCCTCTGCCCCTCTGAAATTTGGGAGCCCCGCCATTTTCTTAGCCCCGCTCCCATGTGAGGCCTGAACAAAGACTTTGGGGAGACGCCCGGGCCGCTCGCGACCCGCCCAGGGCACCCCCCGGCCGCACGCCGGGGCAGTGCCACCCTCGGGGACCGC
>NW_012267400.1:474908-478194 GCF_000151885.1 Dipodomys ordii | reverse complement strand
CCTGACGTAACCATGGCATCCTCTTGGCACGCGCGGGGAGGGCGGGGCGGGCGCGTTGCCATGGCGCCGGCGGGGCCGCGTGAATGGGGCATTGTTCACCCGGGCGCCCAGGGCCCAGGGGCTGCTGCTGTCCCGGGACCCACCCGGATCCACACACCTGGAGCCGCGGCCCAGGGACGGGGAGAGGGAAGGGGGAGGGCGGAGACGGACAGAGCTCGAGGTGCGGGGGGAGTGCGGGCAGAGCGATGGCGGGAGCCCCGCGCTGAGGAGTTCTGGGGGCGAGAACGGAGATTGGGAAGAGGAAAGAGCCAGCGGGGAGGCGACGCGGGAAAACGCGCGGGGAGACCGCGGGGGAGACATCAGGAGCCGGCGAGGGCGGGGGATGGAGAGCCGGACCGGGGGGCCCTCCGTGCCCTCCGGGCCACCGCCCGTCCCGCACCCCGGGACTCCCGCAGAGACACAGTGACACCTGGCACACGTGCTCACAGACACACCCACGGCTGTGCCCGGGGCCAGGACCCGGGCCGGAGGGACACGCCGTCTGTCCCATGAAGACTTTGGCGGGCCTGGGCGGCACCTCCACCCGCGGAGCGCAGACTCGGGCGGGGGGCGACCCAGGCTCCCCGTCCCCCCAACCCTCTCGGCCTGACACCGACACCGCCTTCCCTGCCCCCTCCCCCGGATGCTCGGGGTCCCCTGGAGGGGAGGGGTGTGGATCGTTGGGGGTGCCGGGTGCAGTTGTCCGCGTTTGAGCCAGGGGCAGCTGCTGGACACGCCTGTCTCCAGCCGAGGGAGCTGAGGCCCCGCCCCGCCTCCGTGGAAAAAATGGTTGGGTCAAGCCAGGCCACCTCGGGCCCCGGACTCTGCCTGGTTAGGTCAGCCCAGTCCAAATCTGGGCCAAGGGCGGCCCCTGGTGGCCATTTGCGGGCTCTGCAGCCATTCTTCTGGGAGGATCCGGTGGTGGCCCAATCAGGAGTTCTAGGCCTTGAGGAGCCCCGGCATGGAGCAAGCCAGGAATGAGAACCCGGAGCCAGAACGCAGAGCCCGAAATCCAGGTCCCCGGGGTGAAAAACCATTCAGATCTTCCTTGGGACTGTGGATGTAGCTCAGGAGGCTTTGGGTTCCTCAGCACCAAAAAAGGGGGGTGAGAGGGGGGCTGAGTACCAATGGCTCGCGCCTGTCATCCCAGCTACTCAGGAGGCTGAGATCTAAAGATTGTGGTTCAAATCCAGCTCGGACAGGAAAGTCCATAAACATCTTTTTTTCTGGTTGTGGGTCTTGAACTCTGGGCCTGGGTGGTGTTCTTCAGCTCTTCAGCTGAGCACTCTACCACATGAGCCATAGTGCCACTTCCAGTTTTCTGAGTGGTTTATTGGAGATGAGTTTCACAGACTTTCTTGCCCGAGCTCGCTTTGAACCATGATCCTCAGATCTTAGCCTCCTGAGTAGCAAGGATGACAGGTGTGATCCATCGGCACCCTGCTCCAAGAACATCTTATCTCCAATAAACTACCAAAAAGCCAGAAGTGGAGCTGTGGCTCAAAAGCTCAGGGACAGTGCCTAGGCCCTGAATCCTCGGGATCAGTGCCAAAAGAAGGAAGAAGGAAGGAAGGAAGGAGAAGAAGGAAGGAAGGAAGGGGAAGGAGGGAGGGAGAGAGGGAAGGAAGGAGGGATGGAAAAGAAGGATCCAGATTCCAGTGATCCCAAACCCCAGAATTCGGATTAAAACAGGCAGGATCTGGAATCTAAAGATTTGCCGTTCCATAATCCAGACCCAAGAACCTGTACTCTTCAATCTAGAGCCCACAAGTCTAAAACCCAGTACATAGAATTAGAGCACTGGCCCCAGAATCCAGAGCCCGGAGCCTAAAACCTAAAGACCAGCTGGTAAAATCTAGAGCCATTAAGCCCTCCTGGGAACTCTTGGGACTGAGGGAAGCTTCTGCACAGAGCTCTTGCCTGAGACCCTGGGTTTCATCCCCAAACATGCACTCCCTCCCTGCCCAAAAAAAAGAACTCTAGATCTGAGCAGAGCAGTTGGGGTTGGTGAGAAAAGTACAAACTGTAGGGGGGGGGGTGAATACATATGGATCATTCCCTGACACGCACACACGCATGTGCACACACACACACACACACACACACCACTTTGAAAGGATTCCACACAGAGCTCCTACACCCCTAGACATGTAACCTGTAACTGTCAGATGAACAGCCCCCATTCCTTTGGGTGTACACCCACACTCACCCAGGGTCACCTACAACAACACAGGTGCACACCCTGCAGTGTCACCCAAACAGCACACCCAAACACACCAACACACCCTCATCTGCACCCCCCTGTCACGCTGTGCCCCCACCTTACCAGACTCCTAGAGATATCCGGAACCCCACAACTCCCAGCCTCCCCCCCACCTACACACTTGGAGAATTGTGGAGATCGAATTGGGTGTGTGCCTACACACACACACACACACACACACACAGAGTCTCCCTCAGTGCAGAGAAAATCCAGGTCTTGACAGCCAGGCAGCTTCCTGGAAAGGGGACCCACTGGGGACAAGGCTCACCGGCACCCCCATATCAACCACAGCCCTCCCTCCAACCAACACCTCCCCCCCCCAGCCTGGCCAGCTGACGGGCTTTAATACAGATGCCAAACTCATAATTGTAACTGAGGGTGACAGGTCACCTTGAGCCCCAGATGCTCGCGCGGTGACAGATGGCGTTGGCAAACCTGATTAGCGGCCCCCATGCCAAAGCCTGTGGCACCTGCCTCCCGCCCCTCCCCCTCCCCCCAGCTCTCATTACCCACCCATTACTGGGCCTGGGGAGGGGGCGGGGGGGGAGCGGCTGGCACTGCCCGGGAGGGGGCAGGGACTCTAGGGGCCCTCTTGGCACCAAGGTTCCCAGCTGGTTTTCCTGGCTGCCAGTAGGTGGGTACAGCTGGGGTGGGGGGGGCAACCATCTCCTAAAGGCCAAAATGGAGGAGCCAGAGTTTGAGTTTCAGCCTTCAGTCGCTTCCTGGGGGGCTCGACCACAAACTGGGGAGACAGCAGGGCGTGTTTCTCTGGGTGCCCTGACCACCTCTCCCTCTTCCGCCTCCCCTGGGCTCGGGGAGCGCGTGGGAACCCTCCCTAGGCCCGTTCCCAGCCCCCCCGCTCCAGCTCGGTGCAGGGGTCAGAGGTGGTAGGTTCCCACGCCCCAGTGGCCCATCTGTTTCCTCCGTGGGGCCCCTCCTGCGCACCCTCACCTGGGCCTGCCTTCCTGAGTCAGGAAGAGGAGC
>NW_012267400.1:470080-474858 GCF_000151885.1 Dipodomys ordii | reverse complement strand
CGCGGCGCGCACGCACTCACACACACTCACACACACACACGCATGCATGCACGCACACACATGCACACACGCATGCATGCACATGCACGCACGCCCACACGTGCTGGCCCGCGATCCCGCGCTGACACGCAGCCGCAACCACAGCCAGGGGGGCTCGGACCTTGCCACCCACCCGTGTCACGTACAGGAAGCAACGCAACGGCCACCGATTGCTCCTTCCAGCCACAAAGCACACACAGACATCCACGTCCACGGGAGCGCGCGCGCGCACATGGACAACAGGAGAGCAACTTGCCCACAGTGCCCGAGTGAATCACTGACACGCAACCATGGCAGGCCCCACAGATGACACACACACATCGCCGCACACAACACACACAGATCCACGCCGACAAGCAAGCACAAGCACCTACTGACACGTTCCCGCAGGACATAAGCACACCAGACACACTGCCAGACACCAACACAGGCCAGTCAAAATACCATGACAGACACATTGCCCCCCCCCACAGGCCTAGACGCACAAAGAGATGGCAATCGGCACTCAGACACTGCTGCCTGGGTTGTCATAATTCAGTACTGGGGTACATGCTGTTACCTGGATGCACCCCTCAGGCTCAGGGCGCCCTCACCCACAGCTTTAGGAGGGTTCTTGTGTGCTGATACTAGGGCTTGAACTCAGGGCCTATGTGTTTTTCCTTGGCTTTTTCACTCAAGGATGGCACTTTACCACTTGAGCCATCACTTCATTGGAGATAATAAGAGACACACAGATATTTCTGCCCGGGCTGGCTTTGAACTGTGCTAATCAGATCTCAGCCTCCTGAGTAGCTAGGATCACAAGCATGAACCACCCCAAATTTTGATACTTAGATGGCTGGCAGCTTCCTCCCACCTCCCTGAGACGCCTCAGGCAGTGTCACACCAGGTCCCTCGGGGGCTCTAGATCACAGAAGCCCAGAGTGTGTGTGTGTGTGTGTGTGTGTGTGTGCGCGCACACGCACACACCAATACTGGAGTTTGAATTCAGGGCCTGGGCACTGTTAGCGTTTTCACTCAAGGTGGATGCTCTACCACTTGAGCCACAGCTCTACTCTCAATTTCTTGCTAGTTAATTGGAGATGAGTCTCTTGGATTTGAACCATGATTCTCAGATCTCAGCCTCCTGAGTAACTAGGATTACTGGTATGAGCCACTGCTGCCCCCCCCCTTTGCCAGCCCTCGGGCTTGAACTCTGGGCATGGGCACTGTTCCTGAGCTTCTTTTGCTCAAGGCTAGTATGCTACCATTTGAGCCACAGCGCCACTTCAGCTTTTTCGGTTTATGTGGTACTGAGGAATCGAACCCAGGGCTTCATGCATGCTAGGCAAGTGCTCTACCACTGAGCCACAGTCCCTGCCCCCTTTTCCTTTTTTCTTGTTTTGTAGCGCAGGCTACCCTCAAATCTCCTGCCTTACCTCTCCAGTGCCAGGATTATAGGTGGACACTACCAGGCCCAACGGTTCCAGTCTTTCTTGTAGGCCTCCTAACTCTGAACTTCCAAAGTTGAAAGGAAGATAATGCTGTGCGTGGTGGTGCATGCCTGTAATCTCAGCACTCAGGAGACTGTGACAGGAGGATCTAGAGTTTAGAAGGGCTGGAGACTCTGGATCAGGGGCAGAAGGAGAAGCTTTGGTGACCCCTGGGGTGAGTGGAGATGGTGCCCACAGCCTCCAGGCACCTCATGTCAGGACAGGACCAACTCCCACCTAAATTCCAGGTGCTGCACGCCTGCCGGGCCTAGAAGCTGTGGCAATTCTCAGCTGTGTTGTCTGGTTGAGGCGTTGGTATCTGTGGGTGTGGGTGTGCATGCGTGTTTATGTGAGTATGTAGCGGCCTGTGGCTGCGCCCACTGAACCCCTGTATGCAGGCTCATGTGTGTGTGTGTGTGTGTGTGTGTGTGTAAGCATCCCTTACAAATATCGTGCTCCTCATTTGTCCCTAAAGCAAGGTAGGTGCCAAGTTAAGGGTCCATGATGTCTGCCACAGGTTCCAGTGGCATCTGGGGACAGACAAGGGACACAACCTGGGGCACAGTCAGGGTCTGTGTTTCTGAGTATACACATACGGGGGTGTCTGTGAGCCAGATGAGTGTTTTGCAAACACTAGTGGGCACAAGACTGAACACTGGCCTGGGATGGATGAGCACTCCATGGGGTGCTGGGCGGGAGTTCAGTCTGACAGGAAGTGGGGGCCATGGCAACACCGGGTGAGTGTGTGGGTCTTCCTCACCCCCAGGGCCTGCTGGGGGCAGGGAGTGCTTAGATATTTGTGACAGGGATATCCCAGCATGCATCTGGGTCTCCCCATATGTCCCACAGTGGGGGTGGCCAAAGTGGGTGTTCTACAAGGGTCCTAGGAAGCAGAAAGAACCGGGCAGTGTGGCTCATGCCTGTAATCCCAGCTATTCAGAAGGCTGAGATCTAAGCATCCCAGTTCAAAGCCAATCCTGGGCAGACAAATCTGAGACCCACTTCTCCCCCACGATGAACCACCAAAACACCAAAGCAGAGCTGTGGTTCGAGTGGTAGAGCGCTAACCTTGGATGAAAAAGTAAGCAAGAGCGAGAGGTCCTGAGTTCAAGCCCAAGTCCAGACAAGAAATAAAAAGAAGGCTGGCACTGGGGGGGGAACTCTGTCTGAGATGGTACCCCTGAGGTACCCAGATGACCAGAGGGGGGGCACATGGAAAAGGATGTGGTTCTTCTGCGTGCACGTGTATGTGTGTGATTCTGAGTGTGTCACCCAGGTTGGCGTGTGGGGCTGTGTGTGAGCGGGAAGGAGAGAGGGGGCTCTCTGGGGCTGTAAGGTTGTACATCCGTCTGTCTGTGTGTCTGTCCTTTGGGCTTGTCGCCATAGCTGGCCTGACCGCTGCCGCCGGCCGCCACGGAGGGAGGGAGGACGCAGCCCAGCCGCAGCGGGGCCTGGGGAGGGAGGGAATCGATATGTCCTTAAAAATTCAAGGGCTTCTCGTAAACAGAAACTTTTAACACCGGTTAAAGTTTCAGTCTGTGAGGAGGGGGAGGGGGCTCCCGGAAGGACAGGGCAGGTCCAGGAGTGGGGGGCATGAAGCAGAAAAGGGCTCCACAGGGGTTCAGAAAAGGGGTGATCTCGATTGTGGGGTGCAAGCATGGGAAACCAAGAGGAACCATGAGGGGAGGGTGGGTAGGAAGGGTCTGGGGGCTTCAGAGGAAGGAAGAGGAGGCTGGAGACAGGTGGGCCTAGCAAGGCTTGGATGTCTGGCAGGAGAGGGGAGGGGAAGATATTTTGGGGATCAGGGTGAGAGGACACTGGCTGTGCTAGGACCCTAGATGAATCTGGAGGCTGGAGGCTTGGGGACCTCTGTGGGTGTGGGTGTGGGTGTGGGTGTGTGCATGCACACGCCAGTCCTAGGGTCTGAACTCAGGGCCTGATGCCATCCCTGAGCTTTTGTGCTGAAGGCTAACACTTGGGCCACAGCTCCACTTCTGACTTTAGTGGTTGTTGTTTTGGTTTTCTTTTTTCTTCTTTCTTTTTGGTAGATAATTGAAGGTAAGAGGCTCCAGGACCTTCCTGCCCTGTCTGGCTTCAAACCACAATCCACAGATCTCAGCCTCCTGAGTAGCTAGGATGACAGGCGTGAGCCATCAGTGTTCAGCTTTGAAGATAGGTTTTGGGGGCTTCGTGGCTGTAGGTGAGGGGACACTGGGTGTGCTGGGCACCTGTGTGAATCTGGCAGGAGGCTTGGGGGCCTCTTGGGAGTCAAGGGGGCCCCTTTTGTCCTCTGCAAACAGCAGAAGCCCCCCAACCCCCAGCCCACCTTGTCTTTATGCTGACTCCACACAAAGCCCCCTCCTCACTGCCAGCTGGGAGGGCTCCCATGGGAAGGCAGAGAGACTGCTGGGGGGGACACCCCCACTTTCTCCTTATGCCCCTCATAGCCCTGATCTTAGGGCACACCTGGCCCTGGAGGGATGGAGGGGGGCTGCTGTCAGGGGGCTTGGCACAGCTGGGGTTCCACAGCTGGAATCCCCCCCCCGCATTCCTCCCTGGCGGAGCTGCCCACCTGGCCGCAGCTGGCAGCAGGTGTGTTCTTTGCCATGCAGGTGGGGGGAGGGGGAGGCGGGAGAAGTAGGCGCATGGCACTACCTGGCTAGGATGCCAGGAGCGGTGCGGGGGGAGGGCTGGAACATCTGGGCTCTGGCAGCTCTGTCCCGGGCCACGGAAGGTGGGGCAGGCAGTGCCTGGGCCCCAGGGCTGCTTGGCAGCTGGACAGGTCTCTCGGGGAGGTGGGCAAAACACTTGGCATGGAGAACTAGGCTGTAGGTGCTGCCAGGCTGAGAGAAAGGGGTGTTCTGAGTCTATCCGTCTGGCAGGACTGGGATCCCTATTTCCTAAGAGGGTCCCTTTGCGTAGCCCTGCAGACCTGGGGTCCTAGCCTTATATCCACTGCCCGCCCCCCTTCAGGGCTGAGAGCCCCAAACTGGGACTGGGTGCACACTCCCATTTCTGAGGCACACCTGGCAGGACTCTCATGGCCACATGGCACACATGTGGGGCCAGGCAGAGGGCTCCCACGCCACCCACACCCACTGGGGTCTCAGCAGCACAAGCAGGCAGACACGGAAATCCACCCCTCCCCCTGTTCTTCCGCCTCCCCTCCTCCTCCTTGTTTTTCTCTCCTGCTTCTTCCTTCTGTTCTCCTTCCCTCTTCCTCCTCCTCTCTCCCTCCTCCTCCTCCTCCTCCTCCTCCTCCTCCTC
>NW_012267400.1:453072-459995 GCF_000151885.1 Dipodomys ordii | reverse complement strand
ATTCTGGCGGTGCCACATGTCGTCCTGTCGATGCCAGACGCGCCCATCTGCCAGAGCCCTGCTTCCAGCCGGCCGCAGCCAGGCCGCCCTGGCACGCAGCAGCGCCGGCCGCAGCTGGGCGCGGCCCCCCACGGCCCCAGCTCGGGAACCCCAAGCGGAGAGGACAACACGCGCACGGCAGCGACTGACCCACATTTATGGCTCTCGTGGAACGAGCTGGCACGGGGCTGGGCCGGGACGCAGGTGCCCGGGAGGGGCGTCAAGGCAGCCGGGGAGCTGGGGAGCCTGGAACCGGCTGGGGCGGGGGGGTTCCATTGGCCGGCTTGGTGCTTTGGTATCCTTGGGACGGGGTCAGGGCCGTGGGTCCAGATCTGGGTGGGGCTATCTGTCCTCCCTGGAAACCCGGAGTGTGTCTTTGACTGATTCTGGAAAAGGCCATTGGGCTCAGTGGTTAAGACTGAATCTCAGGCTGGGGGCGTGGCTCGGTGACAAAGCGCTTTGCTGAGCACATGCCAGACCCCGGGTTCCGTGCGGGGGCGGGGGGGGGAGGAGAGAAAGAGAAGAGAGAAGCAACACGAATCCCAGCTGTGCCACAGACGGCTGTGTGACCTTGGGGGAGTGACTGACCTCTCTGAGCCTAGCATCTTCCTATGTGTCATAGTTTGGGGCTAACCCTATCTCACTGGGCTGTGTGGGTGACGGGCGGGGGTGGGGGAGGCTCTCAGGAGAAAGCACCCGTCAAAAGCTTTACCCACGACCTACACAGTGATTGATCAGCCAGCCCGAACGATTGCTATTTTTCTCTCTCTTCGGTGCTTGGGATGGCAACCGAGGCCAGGGTGCTAGGCAAATGCTCAAGCTGGAAGCCACGCCTCCTACTTCTAGGCCACGCCTTACTGCTGAGCCACGCCCCCACGGATGAGCTACTTATCACCATTCGGTGCCTGTTGGAGCCACGCCCCCAAGGCTGAGCCACGCCCTCAACAGTGAGCCACGCCCCATCCGTATTCCTTGCTTTGCCTGAGCCACGCCCCCACGGGTGAGCCACGCCCTGTCTGTATTCTGTGTCCTGTCTGAGCCACGCCCCTACTGCTAAGCCACGCCCCCAGCCCACCGAGAAGGGGTTTAGGGCTGCGTCTCGAGTCCGCGCGCGCGCCCCCCCCGCGGCGCAGGGTGAGGGTTCCGGGGGGCCTGTGTCCATCTGTCCTTGCATCCTTGGTCTCAACCAAGTCGTTCCTCGCGCCGGTTGACGTCATGGTCGTCCTGTCGGTCTCTCCTCTCCGGGATCCCTGTCTCTGCCGTCTGTCGGTCCGCCCCGACGCGCCGATCAGAGCTTGGGGACGCACTGACAGTCCCGGACCAGCTCGGTGGACACCTTCACCCGCCGGCGCCAGGCTGGGCTGCCCGCGCGACACCACAGCACCACCGGCACGCGGCGTCGGCGAGCCGGCTCGCAGCTGTTGCTGAGGCCCCGCGGGGTGGCACCCGAGCCGGGGACGTAGAGGGAGGAGCATCGGCCAAAGCAGAGGCGATTGCGGATCCGGGCAGGGGTGCAGCCGGGCCTCGAGAGAATCTGGGGACAGAGGAGGCAGGAGCTGGGGTGCCCAGAAGCCGCA
Source organism: Dipodomys ordii (assembly GCF_000151885.1). NCBI lineage: Eukaryota > Metazoa > Chordata > Mammalia > Rodentia > Heteromyidae > Dipodomys > Dipodomys ordii. The sequence goes on along the minus strand of NW_012267400.1, from coordinate 458,379 downwards.
CCTTCCCACTCCCACCCCACCCTGACAGACACGGGGGCGGGGGGAGCACCGCCCAGGGCCGCACCGGCCCTGGTTGGCCTGGCGCCAGTCGCCCAACCTCTCCCAGCCTCTGATTCCTCACCTGCCAAACGGTGGAAATCCCACCAGGAAACCAAGAAAGGACCAGGTGTGTGTGTGTTGGGGGTGGGGGGGCGGCTCACACCTGTAATCCCAGCTACTTAGGAGGCTGAAATCCGGAGGATCACCACCAGTTCACCACCAGCTTACGAAGAAAAGCCCATGAGACTCCATCTCCGAAATAGGTAGCCAAAAGCTGCCCTGGAAGCATGGCTCAAGTGATAGAGCGCCAGCCATGAGCAAACAAGCCAAGCTAGTAGTTGTTCCTGAGTTCAAAACACACACACACACACAACCATACTATGTTAGGTAGTGATTTGTATTTCAACAATACAAAGCAAGAAAAAAGAGAAGGCCCAGTGCCTGTGTTCGATATTATATAAAATAATATCAAGGGGCTGGGAAGGTGGCTCAGTGGTAGAGCGCTTGCCTTGCATGCTCAAGACCCTGGGTTCGATTCCTCAGCACCACATAAGCAAACAGAAAAAAGCCAGAAGTGGCGCTGTGGCTCAAGTGGTAGAGCGCTAGCCTTGAGCTGAAGAGCTGAGGGACAGCGCCCAGGCCCAGAGTTCAGGCCCCACGACCGGACCCAAAAAAAAAATAATAATAATATCAAAATGAACTCCAAGAAATGGAAACAAGAGGTTTTTCTTCTTTGTTGCTGTTTGTGTTTTCTGTTCTTTCTGTCTAGTTTGTTCATGTGTCTGTCTTTGGGAGGTAAAGGGGAAGTAGAGAAATGGACGGCCGCCGGGCGCTGGTGGCTCATGCCTGTAATCCTAGCTACTCAGGAGGCTGAGATCTGAGGATCGCGGTTCAAAGCCAGCCCGGGTAAGAAAGACCATGAGACTCCTATCTCCAGTAAACCACCAGAAAACCGGAAGTGGTGCTGTAGCTCAAGTGGTAGAGCGACAACGCCCAAGCCCAGAGTTCAAGCCCCCCAACCGACAAAAAAAAAAAAAAGAAAGAAATGGAGGGCCAAAGGGTGAACAAATGCAGCCATGGTACTCATTAGACACTACGTGGAAAATGAACTCTGCAACTTGTGGGTAGGGATGGGAGGGGAAGACTGGGAGGGAGGGAGAGAAGGGGTGACATTGTTCAAAAAGAAATGTATTCAATACCTGACTTATGTAACTGTAACCACGCTGTACATCATCTCCCCCACCCCCTGCCCCGCCCCCATCCTGGGGCTTGAACTCTGGGCCTGGGAACTGTCCTTGAGCTAAGTGCTCTACCACTTGAGCCACAGTGCTACTTCTTGTCTTTCTCTGTGATTAATTGGAAGAATCTCACAGACTTTTTCTGCTTAGGCTGGCTTCAAACCACAATCATCAGGTCTCAGCCTCCTAAGTAGCTCAAGTGGTCGAGCACCAGCCTTGAGTGAAAAAGCTGAGAGACAGCTCCAAGCCCTGAGTTCAAGCTCCAGCACAAAATAAAGTTAAATAAGGTAAATAAAAGATGGAATTCATGGAGTGCTGGAGGACGCCTGAGTCAGGTGTCCTTGTGCGCCCTCTGGTGGCCAAATGGAAAATCAGCCGGAGGAAAAGGGGTGTCCAGAAGTGGGGGAGACATATGTTGGCAACCACTCTGACTCAGCAGCAGGAGCGTATGCCCCATGTTTTGTGTCAGTCCTGGGACTTAAGCTCAAGGCCGTCCCTGAGTTGCTTTTTTGTTTCTTTTTTTTTTCTTCTTTTGTGGGTCGTGGGGCTTGAACTCTGGGCCTGGGCGCTGTCCCTCAGCTCTTCAGCTCAAGGCGAGCACTCTACCACTTGAGCCACAGCGCCACTTCTGGCTTTTTCTGTTTATGTGGTGCTGAGGAATCGAACCCAGGGCCTCATGCATGCGAGGCCAGCACTCTACCACTGAACCACCTTCCCAGACTATGTTTTTGTTTTTACTTATTTATTTTCTTAAGACTAATGCTCTTCCACTTGAGCCACAGCTCCACTTCTGGTTTATTTTTGATGGTTAATCAGAGATTAAAGAGCATCAGGGGCTGAGCATGGATGGCTTACACTTTTAGTCCTAGCTATTCAGATGGCTGAGATCTGAGGACTGTGATTCAAAGCCAGCCTAGGGGCTGGGGGTTTAGCCCAGTGGAAGGGTGCCTGCCCGGCGCTCGGAAGGCCCTGGTTTGGTCCTCAGCCCTGGAAAAAAAAAAAAAAGCTACAAAGCCAGCCCAGGCAGGAAAGTCCCTAAGACTCTTTTCTCCAATAAACCACCAGAAAAACCAGAAATAGTGCTGTGGATCAAGTGGTAGTGTGCTTGCCTTGAGCTGAAGAGCTGAGGGACAGCGCCCAGGCCCAGAGTTCAAACCCCATGACCGATTCACACACACACACACACACACACACACACAGAGTCTTACAGACGTTCTTGCCAGGCTGGCTTCAACCCTCCATCCTCAGTGGGATCTTAGCCTCCTGAGAAACTAAGATTACAGATGTGAGCCACCAGCACCAGGCCTCTTTCTGCTCCATTTGAAGAGGAAACTGAGGCTTCGCGCCATTTAGGAGGAGAAGACAAGACTTGGATTTCAATCTGGGTCTGGGTCACCACCCCTCCCCTTGGTGCCATCTGGGATGCTAAGACCTGGCCCTCTCCTCCCTCTCCTCCCTCCTGGCCACTCACCTGGATAAAGGACACAGCTTTACAAGTCTCACGGGTCACTTCCCGTGGGTCCAGGGGTAGGGACACAGCAGGGGCCACTTCCTGCCCCTGCTGCAGCTGGCTCATCCTCAGCTGCCTGGTTTTTTGCAACCCCAGGAAAGCCATCCAGGTACCAAAGGATGACCATGGCTGCAAGAGGTTGACCCAAGGCCGGGTCTGATTGGTTGCAACCCAAGACTGACGGGGGTTCCAGAATCCAGGCCTCCCTGAACTTGTGGGCAGCCAGACCCCGCTAAGCAGGCCCAGGAGAGGGATCAGCCGATCGCAGAGCATCTGTTTGGCTGGCTGGCTGGTTGTTGGGACTGGGCTCAGGGCAAGGGACCCTGCTGTCCATCCAGTGTGTGGAGTCTGCACCCTCTTGAAGAAATGGCTTTAAATCATTAGGACCACCTGGGTAGCAAGGGCAGCTTCTGTGAACTCAGCCCCCAGGGGAGGAAATCTGAGCCTGCTGGGTTCCCCAGCTCCTCCCTGCCTGCTGGGGGGTCCCAGGGCTGGGGCTGCAGTGTGGGGGTTCCAGGAAATAAAAGCAAATCCAGGGACAAGGGTTAAGGGTGTCCCAAATCCCTCTCCCCCAGGACAATTTAGCAAAATGACACTCTACAGCCAAGGTTGTTGGGGGGCGTGTTTTAATATTTATTTGTAACTTTTTAGCTGTGCAACTTCAGGCAGATGCTTTAACCACGCTACAGCCTCAGCCCCTTCTTTGGGGTTTTATAATTATTATTGTGTATATGTGCTGAGGCCTGAATTCAAGGCCCCAGACTCTTGCTTGGCTTTTCCCTCAAGACTAGTATTCTACTACTTGAGCCACAGCTCCACTTCCGGTTTTCTCGTGGTTGTTCACTGGAGATAAGAGTCTCACTGACTTTCCTTCCTGGGCTGCCTTCGAACCTGGATCCTCAAATCTCAGCCTCTTCAGTAGCTAAGATTATAGAGCATGAACCACCGGAGCTGGGATATTATTAATTTTGAAGTCTGGAATTCCTGATCTTCCTGCCTCACCTTCCTAAGTACTGGAATTACAGATGTGCACCACCACACCTGGCTCTTTCGGTAATATTTAGTTGATAATAATTCATACCTCTGACTGTCTCTTAGGATTGAAAGATAATTTACAAAAGGAGATTAGATGAATCAATCATGCTGGGGAAGAAACCCCTGGCTTTCTGCATGAGAAGCAGGTGATTTATTTTGTGTGGTCCAGTCCGGGGGCTTGAACTCAGGGCCTAGGTTCTGTCCTTGAGCTGTTTTGTTCAAGGCTAGCACTTTACCACTTGAGCCACAGCTCTACTTCTAGCTTTTTGTGGTTAATTGGAGATAAGAGTCTCACAGGCTTGGGGCTGGGAAGGTGGCTCAGTGGTAGAGCGCTTGCCTTGCATGCCTAAGGCCCTGGGTTCAATTCCTCAGCACCACATGAGCTGAAGAGCTGAGGGACAGCGCCCAGGCCCAGAGTTCAGGCCCCACGACTGGACCCCCCCCCAAAAAAAAAAAGAGTCTCACAGGCTTTTCCTGCCCAGGCTGGCTTCAAACAAAGATCCTCAGATCTCAGCTTCCTGAGTCACTGGCACCCAGCTGAAGCAGGTACTTGGCCACTGAGCTTTTTGTATCCCAAACAGCAGTGATTGACTTGATTGTTGTATTGGCTTCCATTTAGCATTTATTATAAGTCGGGTCTAATTCTTAGAGGAATTATAGAGAAACCAGGTGCAAGCTGGGTGCCAGGGGCTCATGCCTGTGATCCCAGCCACCCAGGAGGCTAAGATCTGAGAATTACTGTTCAAAGTCCATGAAACTCTAACTCCAATCAATGGGGGGGGGGGATGGGGCTTAAAGTGTAACTATGGCTCAAGTGGTAGAGCAACAACCATCAGTGAAAAAGCTCAGGACCTAGGTCCAGAGTACAAGCCCCAGAACCAGGGCACAGAAAAAAAAAAAAAAGTTTTAGTAAGAAAGAAATGCGGGGGCTGGGAAGGTGGCTCAGTGGTAGAGCGCTTGCCTTGCATGCCTGAGGCCCTGGGTTCCATTCCTCAGCACCACATACGCAGAAAATCCCGGGAAGTGGCGCTGTGGCTCAAGTGGTAGAGCACTAGCCTTGAGCTGAAGAGCTGAGGGACAGCGCCCAGATCCAGGCCCCACGTCCCACAGAAAAAAGGAAGGAAAGAAGGAAGGAAGGAAGGAAGGAAGGCAGGAAGAAGGGGTTGCATGCAGGTGCTGCAATTTTTTTTTCAGTTGACTGCAAAAAAAAGTCATGAAAAACGCGATGATTTCAAAGTGTGAAGTGCTAGAATGGGCCTGTGACTGGCAGGGGGGGACGGGCCTCTGTCCTGGGGGTGGGGGTCAGGGCAGGCCCTCTGGGAGGAGGTCGGAGATGGTGCTGGAGGCGATGGGAACTGGGCCGTGGGAAATGCGCCACGCCGAGTCCCAGGCTTTGAGCGCCCCAGGCGCCTGCGGGGCGGGGCGCAGCTCGCACCCAGGTGAGGAGCGGCGGGGCGGTCCGAGGCCGTGGGAAGCGGCGGGGCG
>NW_012267400.1:450309-453022 GCF_000151885.1 Dipodomys ordii | reverse complement strand
GTCGCGAAGCGCGCTCGCCCTCTGGCGGCGGCTGCCGGGACTGCTTGGCGGCCACAGGCGGGACACCTGCCGGGGCCCAGCAGCACCCCAGCTCCTCCCCCAGTCCTTCCTGCTGCTGTCCGCTGCACCCGTTCTTTCTTTCCTTCTTTTGGGGGGTGGGGCTTGAACTCCGGGCCTGGGCGCTGTCCCTCAGCTCTTCAGCTCAAGGCAAGTGCTCTACCTCTTTGTAATTGGAAATAAAAAAGGTTTCATGGACTTTCCTGCCTGGGCTGGCTTTGAACCGAGATCCTCGGATCTCAGCCTTCTGAGTAGCTAGGATGACAGGGCATCCAGCATCCGCCTTTTTTTCTTTTTCTCTCTTTTTTTATTCCTGGTATGGAGTCTTAAATTTAAGGACTGGGTGCTCTCATTTAACTTTTTTTTGCTCATGGCTGGTGCTCTACCACTGGAGCCACGCTTTGCCTTTCAGCTTTTTGCTGGAATTGGAGATAAGAGTCTCGTGGACTCCTTCTGACTAGCTGGGATTACAGGCTCCCATTAATGTCAGGTGGCATAGTCGTTCACAAAAGGATGCTTGTTAAGAGTCCAACCGCAAAGTCTCACATTCAGGAGGATATAAAGTGGGCTGTGGGTGCAAGAGTTGGGGGAGAAGGGCAGAGAGTGAATGTATAAGAAGGTAGGGCTTCAGTCCTGCAACAGAAGAAAAGTTCTGGGGCTGGGAAGGTGGCTCAGTGGTAGAGTGCTTGCTTGCCATGCATGAAGCCCTGGGTTCGATTCCTCAGCACCATATACTCAGAAAAAAGCCTGATGTGGCAGTGTGGCTCAAGTGGTAGAGCACTAGCTTTGAGCAAAAAGAAACTCAGAGACAGTGCCCAGGCTCTGAGTTCAAGCCCCATGACAGGTAAAAAAAGAAAATAAGAGAAGTTCTGGAAATGGATGGCTGCATATCAATGCAATGAACCCATGAACTATACACAAAAAATGGTCAGGGCTAAGAGCAGGCTCCAGCTGAGGCGGGGCCTGGCTTATTTCGCTGTTGCCCCAGCATTGGGGGCATGGCCCAAGCTGTAGAGGGTGTGTGATGATGCCCCCAAGAGAATATAAAATGTGAAAATAGAAACAGAACAAAATTATTGATTCTTAAGAATAGGGCCAAAAGGGGGTGGGAGATGGGAAGGGATGGGAAGGGGAAACAAAGGAAAAGGCAACAATGCTTGATAAGAAATGTACTCATTATCTTGCCCATGTAATTGTAAACTCCTCTGTACGGTATTTTCACAATTAAAAAAAAAAAATAGGGCCAAACTTGAAAGGCAGGATCTCCCTGTAGAAAAAAGACTCCAGGCTAAGTCATTAAAAAGATCCAAAGATAAAGGCTGAAGTAATTGACTGAGTTTAACACGAGTTACTGGAATTGGGTGAATGACAGCAAAACTCAGAAAGAGCCAGAAAACCTGGAAAGTGGTTTGATTTGGGATGTGATAAGAAGTGTTGGAATGTGGTTTTTGCTGGGCGGACTTACTACTTTTGCTTATAGAGATGGTAATTGCTATTTCACTAACTTGCTTCTTTGATGGGAAGATGTGGGATAAGGGCTTATGGCTTTGGTTATTGAAATGACTGGAATCATAATCGCCATTTTGTAATCACTAACTGCTAGCTCTGCTTCTGTAACTTTGCCGATGGAGAAACTATCACTGGCCACCTGTGAGTGGTCCTGTCTCCTCCCACCCCACCCCCACACGCCCTTGTGCTTGCTTTTAAATACCCTGAGCTATTTGACTTTATTGCTGTTCATCACAGTCTTGGTGTAGTGAAGGGAAGTCACCGCAGCTAATAAAGGGTCCGGGCCAGACAGTGACTCCTTCCGCTGATCGTGGGTTCCAGTGCCACCAGCAAGTACCAAGCCCTAAGTGCGAACCCCAGTACTGGCATGTGTGAGCGCGCGCGCGCACACACACCAATAATAATGAAAGAATGCTTCCCTGACCTCAGTGGGCAAAACACAGTTACAAAGTATGTTCTATAAACCTAGAAGAACCCACATGGGAAAACAGGAGATTAAGTGAGAAAAGTAAAGTGTACTCTGACACAAGCCTGGTACATTCCATGTTAACTGAAAATATACTTTGTACTTTGTTCCCACGGACTGATTGCAGGTAAGTAACAAGGCATGGAAGCTGGTGTGCAAGCCTAAGTTCATTTCCTCCCTAACTCCCTTTCTCGTGCCGTGTTTTGGAGGAACGTGCTGGAACTCACTATCCTTCCGCCTCTCTTGACCTGGTGCCGGGGTTGCAGGCACGCGTGGCCCTGCCGGGCCGTTGGTTTTGTTGTCTTCGGTCTGTGTGCTGGGATGGCACCCTGGGCTTCATGCATGTTAACCAACGCTGATCTAAGACACTGACTTTGACCTTAGTGTCCTGCGGTCGGTGTGGGCGCCAGCCCAGGCGTGAGCCACCAGCTCCTGGCTGCGGTTTTCCCGCCGGACGGTTAATGAACTGAGCAGGGTCGGAGCTGGAACCCAGAACCGGCAGTGGGGTAGAGCGCTCGGAGCCAGCGCCCAGGCCTGAGGTCGAGCCCCGGGACAGCACACACAAGAGGGTCGCACGACGACGGCCAACATCACCGACGAAGTAAAACGTGTACCCCGTGTAAAACGCAAACTGCATCCAAAAGCCCCCTGGGCCGCAGCCGCGGCGCGGGCTGCCCCGCG
>NW_012267400.1:427910-449804 GCF_000151885.1 Dipodomys ordii | reverse complement strand
CATGCGCCTGCGGGGGGGCCGCGTCTGTGCACGGCCGGGGCGCTGAGGATGCGGCGGGGAACGAGACAGACTGTGTGTGTGTGTGTGTGTGTGTGCGTGCATGTGTGCGTTTGCCTGCGTGCGTGCGTGTGTGTGCGCGCGCGCCAGGCCTGCGGCTTGAACTCAGGGCCTAGGAACTGTCCCTGAGCTTTCTTGCTCAAGGCTGACATTGACCGCTTGAGCCACAGCTCCGTTTCTAGCATTTTGGTAGTTTATTGGAGATAAAAAGAGCCTCACGAGGGCTGGGAAGGTGGCTCCGTGGTAGTGTTTGGCTAGCATGCATGAGGCCCTGGGTTCAGTGCCTCAGTACCACATACACAGAAAAAGCCAGAAGCGGCGCTGTGGTTCAAGTGGTGCTAGCCTTGAGGAAAAAGCTCAAGAGTTCAAGCCCTGGGCCTAGCAAAAAAAAGTTATAAACAACGTTATAAACAAAGTTACCTGCCTAGTCTGGCTTCTAACCATGATCCTCAGATCTCAGCCTCCTGTGTAGGTAGGATCAAAGGAAGGTGTGAGCCACTGGCTCACAAAACAGACAAGTTTCAGACAGCCACTGGATGGGTGAGGAGTGCATGTCAGGATTTTGAGGTTCAGGAACTCTATGCCTTCTCTGAGCAGGTGATGTTCTAGCCGAGCCTTAGATAACTCAGCATTATTAGGGGTACGTCCACTATAGGGAGCAGTGGGTGCAAAGGTCCTGAGGTAGAATCATTCCTTAAGGCACATCCAGGAGGCTGTTGTGGGATGGAGGAGATGGGAAGTGTGGGTAGTGGGGTGGGGGGGGAAGTCGGGGATCCAGAGCAGGCGTCAGAGATTCAATCTAAGGGGAAAATGGAGACATTTCCATGGTCATGTGGCCTACAGCACTTCCTTGGAAGGGCCAGGTTCTTTGTTGCTGGGAAGTTTACTTTCCCTGTCTCCCTGCAGCCTTGGGAGACCAAGTGCATTTTTAGAGTTAAGGAAACAGCAGACCTGGGAAAGTGGAGTCAGGTGTCCTGGATCTGAGTCCTGTTAGCAAAGAAAAAAAGAGTGGGTCTCCCCGATTTGCTCATCCTGAGCTGAAGCCGTGGCCCTGGGTGCATGCTTCCTCCAGTGTCAAGTTCCTAATCCTTAAAATGGAGCTGCAAGGTAGCCACAGACCCACAGAGCTGAAGGGAGAGTCAGTCTGTTTCTTGCCTTCACTCCTGTGCCTAGATTTGGGCTGGTATACACTGCGTGTTCAAAGAAGTCTGGGGGTGGTCTGGGAACGTGGCTTAGTGGTAGAGTGCTTGCTTAACATGCGTGAAGCCCTGGGTTCCTCCGTGTCACATAAACAGAAAAGCTGGAAGTGGCACTGTGGCTCAAGTGGTAGAGACCTGAGCAAAAAGCTCAAGGACAGTGCCCAGGGCCTGAGTTCAAGCCCCAGGTCTGACTGGCAAAAAAACAAAAAGCCTGTGGGACATGCTCTGGAGAACCCTAAGGCATACAGTTAGTGCTCAGAGGAGTCTGTGAGCATGCAGTGGTTTTTCAGTGATGTTTGGGCATACAGTAGGTTGCTCGGGCAAGTCTAGAGCATACAGTAAGTGCTCAAAGAAGTCCTTGGCACACCGTTAGTGCTCTGTGAAATGTTCAGGACATACCGGTGTCCAGTGAGTGGAGCATACAGCAGGTGCTCAGAGAAGTCTAGAATGAATGGCAGGTGGAAGGCTGTGGCCCCTGGGAGTCATTGGGGCTTGGCCTACCTTGTGGGGAGAGGCAGGCTGTGGAGGAGGCCGTGGGGCGATGGGGTCCGTCTGCCCTCACCCCACCCTCCTCTCCCGCAGGGAGCAGCACATCGCAGAGTGCATGGCCCAGATGCCGCGGCTGATTGAGGACTGGCGACGGCAGAAGCGGGAGCGCTGGGAGAAGGCCCAGGCCGACAAGGAGAGGAAGGCCCGGCTGCAGGCCGAGGCCCAGGAGCGCCTGGGCTATCACGTGGACCCGAGGAGCGCCCGCTTCCAGGAGCTGCTGCAGGACCTAGAGAAGCAGGAGCGCAAGCGCCTGAAGGAGCAGAAGCAGAAGCAGAAGCAGGAGGCGCGGGCTGCCGCTTTGGCTACCGTTGCAGCCTCTGGGACACCCAGCTCCTGAGCTGTGCTTTCTCAATAAAGGCCTGTCCCCGTCCCGGTCCCCCCCAGCAAAGGGCTCTGTGGCTTCTCTGTTCCTTCCCCAACACCCGGGGGACGGAGGCCCCACAGAGAGCTGGAGCTTCAGAGGGAGAGCACGGGATGGCTAGGCAAATAATGGGGGAGCAGATGGCAGTGCCGAAGGCTTCTGTTTACCAACATTAATCTCCAGTAATTAGCCAATTACCAGGGGGGAAGTGTAGCCAAAGCAGACTGTGTGGGGGGAGCAGCAACCCTCGAGGCCAGGCTGGAGCCCCCCATCTGCAGGGGCTCGCCAGCCCTCTCCCCTTCCCCACCTTCCCAAGTCACGTGTGCCAGCCAGCCTCGGCTCTGGGCAAGCTGGCATCGCCAACCCCCGGCAGGCACGAACCACTGTGAGGGCTGGTTTTTTAAAACTTTTATTCACTTCAAAACCTTCATCAGAGCCGTGGCTCTGTTCCGGGGTGGAGCCGGCCTTGGCCTCCAGAGCTGAGGATCCTTCGTTCCCAGGCGGGAGGCCAAGGCCGGGAGGGTGGGGCCTGGGCCTCGGGGGCTCCCCCCCCCCCATGGAAAGACTTGAGCTACTCCAGGTGGAGGAGCAAAGTTCGGGGTTCCAGCTTCCCCTCATCCTGCAGAGGGCGGGGCAGGGGTACTTTGTGGGGGAGTGTGGGGGGAGATTGGGAAGCGAGCAGCCGCCTCTCCATCTGGCTACAGAGCTGGGACAGAGGCCAAGACGGGTCCATCTGTCGCCTCCTGGCCCTGCCAGCAGCTTAGAGCAGGCTGGGCCGGGGGGCTGGGGGACAGCTGTCTGGCCCAGGTCCTCTCAGATTGGGGGGAGGGGGGTGCCCTCTAGGAGGGTGGGAACCTGGGCTGGCTTTTTGTCTTTTTTAGTTTTTTTTTTTAAGTTTTTGATTTTTTTTCTCCCACTTCTTAAATAAACATGAATATATATATAGATATATTCTTTTCTTTTATAAAACTTTCTGTGGCGCGGGGGGGGGAGGGAATCAGCCTCCCCTCCCCCTCCCCGTCTTTACAAAAGTGGCCTCTTTTGCCCTTGGGGGGGGGGGGGGGGCGCTGGCCTCCCAGCGTCACTCGTCATCAAAGTTCTGACTCAGGAGGAAGTTGGCAGCCAGGTTCTCGTTTTTCTCACATGCGAAGTAGGCCTGGATCACAAGGCTCTCTGGGAAGCCCAGGGCCTTCAACTGTGGGAAGATGGGCAGGGGTGAGCAAGAAGGGGGGGTTGGGAGGGGCTGCCCCATAGTAGGGTAACCCCAGCCAGGCCTCTTACCCTCTCGATAGCTTCCTTTTCCTGGGGTGTCACCTGGATGTAGTTCATCTGGGGGGCCTCCTCCCCAATGGCGCCCACCTCCCCCTCCACGTCTGAGATGTCCGCCAGCTCCCCAGGGGGTTCGTTCAACATCTGGATGAACTGCTCCTGGTGCCGGCTGATTTGCTGTGGGAGGGGGTGGGGGAAGTGGTCCTCAGTTCCTGATTCCTCTCCGGGAGTCCCCACCCCAGCCCTTGCTTTTATACCCATCAGGTAACACCCAGGAGATGCTATTCCAGTGAGCCACACCTGTCATCCCAGCTACTCAGCCGCCTCTCAGGAAACTGAGATCTGAGGATTGAGGTATGAAACCAGCCAGGGCAAGAAAGCTCAGCGGTAGAGTGCATGCCTTGCAAGCATGAGGCCCTGGGTTCGATTCCTCAGCACCACAGAAACAGAAAAAGCTGGAAGTGGCGCTGTGGCTCCAGTGGTAGAGCGCTAGCCTTGAGCTGAAGAGCTGAGGGACAGCGCCCAGATCCAGAGTTCAGGCCCCATGACCGGCAAAAAAAGAAAAGAAAAAAGAAAGATGCTGAGACTTCTTATTTTTGGTCTGAGACTAGGACTAGAAGTCAGTACCTGACACTTTCGCTCATTGGCTAGTGCTTTACCAACTGAGATTCTTCTCTCTAGCCGGCAAAAAGGCAGAAGCAAAACTGGCTCAAGTGGTAGCATGCCAGCCTTGAGGGAAAAAAAGCTAAGGGGCAGTGCTCAGGCCCTGAGTTCAAGCCCCAATACTAGCACAAAAACAAAATCCAGCTAAACAGCACTGTAGCCATGGAAACAGCTCCAGCTCCTGTGCCAAGGACAGAGAGGCTGTGGGCAAATCCACGGACCACTCATCAGCAGGTGTGGGCAGGAAGGCACTGAGGACTTGGTTGGGAGGGGCTGCAGAGAAGAGGGAGGATTCCTACCAAGTGGAACAAGCAGCAATCACAAAGGCCCAGGGGTGGACAAACGAGAAATGGAAGAAGATTCAGATGGCAAGAACGGCACACACACAAAGAAAGGGGAGGGGGTGAAGCCAGGGAAGGGCTAGGACTTGCTTCGAGTGGGACAGAAAGTCATGGTGGTAAACTGGGTACCAATCCCATAATCCTAGTTACTCAGGAAGCTAAGATCTGAGGTTCAAAGCCAGCCTGGGCAGGAAAGTCCTTGAGACTCTCTTATCTCCAATTAACCACCAAAAGAGCTAGAACTGGAGCTGTGGCCCAAGTGGTATAGTATTAGCCTTGAGTAAAAAAGATGAGAGACACCCCCTAGGCGCTGAGTTCAAGCCCCAGGCACCCAAGAGAAAAAAAAAAGCCAGGCATTGATAGTTCATGCCTATAATCCTAGCCACTCAACAGGCTGAGATCTGAGGATGATGGCTCAATGCCAGCCTGAGTAGGAAAAGACGATGAGACTCTTATCTCCAACTAAGCACCAGAAAATAGGAAGTGGAGCTGTGGCTCAAAGTGGTAGAGCTCTAGTCTTGAGCAGAAAAGCTTAGGGACAATGCCCAGGCCGAGTTCAAGCCCTCTGACAGACAAAAAGAAAAAAGCCAAGGTGGAGATGGTGACAGTTAAAACTTGAAAAGATGGGACTGGATGGGGCAGCTGGGAGCCCACAGCCTCATGCTGGCTTTAGCACCAGAGCTGCACCTCAGCCCAGTGTACCTATTTTTACTATTTTTGTCTGTCATGGGATTTAGTCAGGGCCTAGACACTGTCCCTGAGCTTTTCTAATCAAGGCAAGGGAAGGTGGCTCAGTGGTAGAGTGCTTGCCTCAAATGAATGAGGCCCTGGGTTCGATTCCTCAGCACAACATAAGCAGAAAAAAGCCAGAAGTGGCACTGTGGCTCAAGTGGTAGAGCACCCACCTTGAGCTGAAGAGCTGAGGGACAGCGCCCATGCCCAGAGTTCAAGCCCCACAACTGATAAAAAAAATATATAATAATCATCAAGGTGAGCACTCTACCATTTTGATCCACACCACACTTCTGGTTTTCCGGTGGTTCATTGGAGATAAGAGTCTCACAGACTTTTTCCTTCCCTGGGCTGGCTCTGAACCACAATCCTTAGATCTCAGCCTCCTGAGTAGCTAGGATGACAGGCGCGAGCCACTGGTACTCAGCTTTGTTCTTGTTTTTGAGATGCGGTCTCACTCTCAACCCAGGCTGGCCTGTTACCCACCAACCTCCACCTCAGCTTCTCAAGTATTAGGACTCCAGGTGTGCGCCCCCTGCCTCGCCTAGAGTCTGTTGTAAGGTCACACGGCAGTGTGTTGGGACCCTGGAGGTTCTGAAGCAGCTGTGTTTCTGTCAACTCCTGACCACATTCATGTGGAAGAAAAGTGTTTTCTCTCCAATCAGGCTGTGGGCCGTGGGCAGGGGAACTGGGTCAGAGGAGGAGCTGGGCGGAGCGGAAGCGAAGTGGAAATGGTCCCAATGGTCCCGTGTAGTCCCCAGCAGGCCATGGTTCAAGCAACTGGGATAGAGAGGGGAGGGGTCTGGGAGAAGGCTGTTGTGGAGTCTCAAAAGCTTAGGGAAAAAACTTCACTATGGCAGCGCGAGCCTGTCATCCTAGCTACCCAGAAGGCTCAGATTTGAGGACCACAGTTCGAAGCCAGCCTGGGAAGGAAAGTCCATGAGACTCTTACCTCCAATGAAACACCAGAAAACCGGAAGTGCCTCCGTGGCTCAAAGTGGTAGAGCACTAGCCTTGAGCGTAAGGACTCAGGGATAGCACCCAGGCCCTGAGTTCAGGCCCCATGACCAGGGAGAAGAAGAAAAATAATTTTACTAGGCCAGGTGCGCCAGTGGCTCATGTCTGTAATCCTAACTACTCAGGAAGCTGAGATTTGAAGATCATGATTCAAAACCAGCTCGGGCAGGAAAGACTGTGAAACTCCAATACACTAACAAAAAGCTGGAAGTGGGGCAATGGCAGAGTGGTAAAACACCAGACTTGAGCAAAAAGGAAGCTCACAGACAGTACCCAGGCCAACTTCAAGCCCCAGGACCAGCTGAAAGACAAACCAAAAAAACCTATTTAAGGGATGGGAAGGTGGCTTAGTGGCAGAGTGCTTGCCTAGCATGCATGAAGCCCTGGGTTCGATTCCTCAGTACCACATACACAGAAAAGCTCAAAGTGGCACTGGGGCTCACGCAGTACAGTGCTAGCTTTGAGCCAAAGAAGTTCAGAGACAGCGCCCAGGTGCTGAGTTCAAGCCCCAAACAAGCAAGCAAACAAAAACAGAACTTTTTAAGACATTAAGTTAGCCAGAGACCCGCTCAGACAATGGCAGGTGTTCGCAAAGGTCCGGGATTGCAGACTGTCCCATGAGGATGGTGGCTGGGGGGGTGGAGTACAAGTGAAAGCCGAGAGCAGGAACTGCCTGTGGAGGCACCCAAGGTGCCATGAGAGGTGGGCGGCTGGACCCAGAGGAGGCTGCTGGGGCACCCAGGTGAGAGGCGGAGCCCAGGACGCCCACACCCAGCTCGAAGATTCTGTGATCAAATTCCCCACGCCTCCCTGGGGTCCAGACAGCACACCTCCACAGGGAGAAGAGGTGTATGTGTGGGGGGGGAATCCCAGGAGAGCCACCCACCCGACACCCCGATCCAGGCATCCTTGGGAAAGGGGAACCGGCACTTGAGCACCCCCCTCTGCCTGGGCCGCACCTGCAGCAGCTGAGGGTTGTCCTGGCCCAGCTGCTGGAGCAGGGCGGGCAGCAGCGCTGGGTCCTGCTGGATCACCTGCCGCATGTTCTGGAACTGGGGCTGGTCCCGCAGGAACTCCAGGGGGTTCTCCCCAGCTGGCGGGAGGGAGCACGCGTGTGGTCAGACACCACGCAGGACTTCCAGGGTCTGAGAACACAGACACCAGATGCCCTATGCCCTCCTCCCATGGCTCACCTGCTTCTGTGGCTGACGGCTCGGGCACCGGGCTCTCCTGGACCGCACTGTGTTCAGGCTCGGGGCTCCCCGGAATTCCCTGTCAGGGGTGTGGTCTAATATTCGTACCCAGGCCTCCTCCAGGGTGGCCTGCCCTGGCAGGAGACTGGGAGGCCCCAGGCGCCCTCCCTCAAAGCCCACCCGCCGCCCCTCCCAGCCGCTCCCCAGGGGCCCTTGCCACAGGCTGCGCCTCCCCGGTGAGGCCCTCACCGTGAGCAGATACTCCACAGCCCGGTGCGGGTTGTTGTAGCTGGCTCTCAGGGCGGCCACCACCCGCTCACGCTCGTAGCCCATGGCCACGATCTCCGCCAGCATCGCCTCGTACTCAGAGCCCGTCACTGTGGAGGGAGCGGCGGAGCCTGGGTCACCAGGGATGGGCGCCAAGCAGCTCCCGGGGCCCACCCCAGCTGATGGCTGTGGGCACCCAGTCACCTCTGCCCTGGGGACCACCCACCCACCTAGCGTGGACGCCGCGTCTTCCTCTCGCCCGCTGCTACCTGAAGAGGGAACAGAGCTGCAAATTCAAGAGAGAGAAATCGGACCCTGGCTTCTGGCGGCTCGCCCCTCCCCCCAGGTGCAGGAGGTGCTTTGGAGGTGCCGTTGGGGGGGGGTGGGGGGAGAGAGGGCCCAAGGTGGGGGGGTACTGCCCCTGCCTTACCCTGACAGAGACTCTGGCGATGTCGTGGTGGCCGACTCCTCCGATGGGCTCTGGTCCTCTCTGCTGGTGGGTGGGGGTTGGGACATGCCTGAGGCAGGGACCGTCGGGAAGGGTGTGGAGGACTCCGGAGGGGCGGCAGTGGGTGAGACCTCTGGGGGTGCTGAGGTACCCTGGCCAGCTTTGGCCTGTGACAGCAAGAGAACAGGCGTCAGCAAGGCTCTATCAAGCCCCCATATCCCGCCGCATGGCCACCCCGCCCTGCCCATGGCTAATCTCTCCTGGGCACGCACTCTCTGCCAGCACCCCCCTCTCCTCCCCACCTTCTAGGCCATCCACCCACCTTGGTCACCATGACGACCACAAAGTTCTTCTCATCAATTCTGTAGTCCCTAATGGGAACATCGTCGCTCAGGATCTTGCCGGCATAGATGAGTTTCTGTCCAGCCACTGGGAAAGCATCACGGCCCTTCTCAGCCTCTATCTTCTCCTTCAGGACCTTTACCTGGAGAGACAAGCAGAGAGGTTCATAGCAAGCCCTGACCCTTCTCTCCCACTTCTGCTCTAGGGAGCCCAGCTGCGAGTCCCCAGGACAGAGGCTGAGCTTTGTAGTCAAGCGTACTCATGACAGGGCATTTACTAATAAGCCTGTACTATATGTGCCGAGCATTTTCTGACTCAGTGAGGTCGTTTTATGTTGTGTCCTTAGTCTTGAGCACTGGGCACAGAACCCAGGGCCACCAGGCCTGAGTGGCCAACACTCTACCAATGAGCTGCAACCTCAGCTCACTCAAGTTCCTGTACAGAGGCCAAGGCATTGCACAAAACCCAACAGCTGGGTGCTAGTGACTCATGCCAGTCATCTGAGCTACTCAGGAAGCTGAGATGTAAAGATGGCAGTTCGAAGCCAGCCCAGGCAAGAAAATCCCTGAGATTCTACCTCCAAAGAACCACCAAAAAGCCACAAGTAGAGCTGTGACTCCTATAGGAGGATGCAAAAACTAAGGGATGGCACTGTGGCCCTGAATTCACCCACATGGGCCCTAAAGCTCACTGCTGTCATGGAGTAGGCAACACTGGGAGGAAAAAAGCAACTATGTATTTCAGATGACAGGAAATATGTTGAGAAATGAAACATTATTTCCCCCTATTGTTCTCCACTCAGCTGACCTCAGATAATAACAGTGACCTCTATTTACTGGGAAGTTACTACAGATTGTAAGGGTGTATGTATCATATTTTCACACATTGTAATTGTATCAAATGGGTCCCAGTGGCCTCATATTGTAAATTAAGCCACTTGCCCAAATCCACAGATCTCAGCCCGGGCTACCTACAGAAACTGTCTCAAAAACAAAACAAAAGCCAGGCCTGCAGCTCACACTTGAAATCCTACTCTGGAGGCCAAGATCTGAGGGTCTTGGTTTGAAACCAGCCTCAGTGGAAAACTCCGTGGAACTCTTTATCTCCAATCAACTACCAAAACGCCGGAAGTGGCACCGTGGCTCAAGTGGTAGAGTGCTAGCCTTGAGCACAAGAAGCCCAGCTCAGGGGGCAGTGCCCAGACCCTGAGTTCAAGCCCTGGGACACACACACACACAGGTGGGGCTGTCAGAGGAAAGCACAACGAATCGGAACGCTCTCGCTGCCCACTTGCTGTGACCGTGGCAAAGTTTAACACTTAGGCCCCCACATCTGTAAAAGGAAGGGTCCTCACATGACAAGCCTGGCTTTTTTGTTCTTGCAGACTTAGCAAGATGACATGGCAGTGCTCACTGACTGGGAAAGAATAAACGGGCCACACACGGACCACCAAAACTAGTCAGATTGAGAACACTGATTGTCATGCTCATCGTCGCCCGGTCCCCCCTCCCCGGTCCGCATCTCGTTTCAGTCCTCACTGTCGGGTTCGGCCCCCGAGGAGCTGCGGCGCCGCCCGCCGGGCTGGCAGCGCGGCGCCCGGCAGGGAACCCGAGCCTGAGGGCGCTGACACCCGAGCCGGGCGCCCGGGGGCGGGGCCGCCCTGACACCTGCCCCGGAGCGGCCCCGGAGCCGCCGGGCCGAGCTGGCGACGATCGGGGGGCGGGGGGCGGGCAGCCCCGGCCCGCGACTCCTCCGCGCCCCTCCCGTTGGGATCCGGCCTCCCCGCCCCCCACCCCGGCCCCGGCCTCCCCGCCGCCCCGGCCCCGGGCCCCGGCCCGGCCCGCACCGTCTCATCAGGCTCCATGCGGATCTTGAAGGTCTGCTGCTGCAGTGTTTTGAGCGTGATGGTGACGGCCATGACGGGGCCCGAGCAACGAGGCGGCCCCGGGATCCTCACACAACATGCAACTCACGCCGCCGCCATCTTAGCGCTCGGCCGCGCCAAGCGCCAAGCTCTTCCGGGTAAGCTGCGCGCGCACCTCTGCGCCTTGTGAGCATGCGCACAAGCCCTCGTTGGGACTAAGCATGCGCAGATCAAACACTGCCTTGAGGGAGGAGGCTTCAAACTCTAGGCAGGCAGTAGTCACGTGGCCTCGTGAGAGTGACGCCATGCTTATTAGCGGTGACGTCATTTGACCGCAAAATGGCTCCTGCGTCGCCACTTTTACATCCAGGTTTTCTTTATGACGTTACCTTTTCATGTTCCTGCTCGGGATACTTGTACTTCTTCCTAAAAACCTTTAGGAACCCTGAAACTACAGGTTAATCAGACGGATCCCTAACAGTCAAGCAATAGAGATCTTTTCCATTTGGGAGTGACACATTTTGTGACCCCCATCCGTCTTCACTTGGGGTGGGGGGGTGCAGCACTTGTGATGGGGCTCAAACTCTCTAACTCAGGGCCTCCCATTCTCAAATTTAAGGTTTGTACTCATTACCACTTGAACCACAGCTCCACTTCAAGTTTTCTGGTGGTTAGTTTCACGAACTTTCCTGCCCAGGCTGGCCTCAAACATTGACCCTAAGACCTAACTCTTCGAATAGCATTAAGCCATCAGCACCCAACTTGCTCCCTTCCAACTGCTACAGTAATCCCATTATCCCCAAACTATACCCCCAAAGTATGAAGATGATAACTTTGCAGGATTCTATATTGAATTTGGTTGGTTTGGGTCCTGCCGTGGGGCCTGAACTCTGGGCCTGGGCGCTGTCCCTCAGCTCTTCAGCTCAAGGCTAGCGCTCTACCACTTGAGCCACAGCACCACTTCCGGCTTTTTCCTTTTTGCTTATGTGGTGCTGAGGAATTGAACCCAGGGCCTCAGGCATGCAAGGCAAGCGCTCTACCACTGAGCCACCTTCCCAACCCTCTTTATTGAATTTGGAATTCCTTTTAATTTTCTCTTAATGCATATCCTCCATCCCTGGCCAAACACATACTAGGGAGAATGAAGTACAAGAGGCCAGACCAAGGGCAGGGGGACCTGGAAGGGTGGGTTGCCACTTGAATTGGTTGCATTCCAGTTAGTAGATAACGTGGGGTGCCGACAGAAACCATGGCAACATCCCAAGTCTGAAGTGACCATGACCTATGTCCCAGCAGACACCAGTCACCTGTCCCAGTGTGTCCAGCTCCTGTCTGTCCTCCCTTCACTCACCCAGAGCATAGAAGGGTGCTAAGGTTGGCTCATGGCTTTACCAACTCAGACACAAGCTCCTGCCCACCCCTCCTGCTACCCCAAAGAGATTCATGAACCCCAGAAGTGTCCTCAAGTCCAGGCCTTCCACCTCTATTCCCACTCTTTATTTACAGTATCAAGAGTGGGGATTGAACTCTCAAGGCCTGGGCACTGCCCTTGAGCTTTTTGACTAAAGGCTAGCCACTCTACCACTTGAGTCTGCTTCCACTTTCTAGGTGGTTAATTAGTGCCAAGTCTTAGGACATTTCTGCCCAGGCTGGCTCTGGACCAGGCTCCTCAGCCTGAGTATCCTGAACACATGAGCTGAGTCACATGTGTCCAGGCACAAGTCTTTTTCACTGAGCCATATCCCATCTCTAGCCCTTGGATCCACCCACCCCATCACCTGTTTCTAAGTTCCCTACCCAATTACCAAGATGCACCAGTCTGGTACCAAGGATAGGTAAATAAACAGGGAGCAAGAGTAGAGGTTGTAACAGGATTTCTTCCACTGGGCTGGCTTGTCATCTTGGGGAACACTTGGCCATTTTCTTTTTTGCTGTACTGGAGTTTAACTAAGGGCCTTGTGCTTGCTAAGCAGGTGCTTTGCATTACTGAGCCCTTTCAGCCCTGGTTATTTTTGATATAGGGAGTAGAAATGTACTGTAGGTGTGAGCCATAAGCTGGGATGACAGGTGTGTCACCATGCTTAGCTTGGTCCACTTGGAAGGCTGGTAGATTACCATGATCCTCCTGATTTCCACTTCCCCTGCAGCTAGGATTACAGGTGTGAAGCGCCAGCATCTGGCTGGCCTCAGCAATTTCTTTAGCAGCAGAAAAAGCTGCCCCCCTAAAATTGCTACCTTTAGTTGCCTGTTGTCCATCCTCCTCGCAGAAGGAGACTCAAAAGGAGGAAGACACAAAACTTAATTTAATAGAAATTTTGTTTGTAGTTCTTACAATCTCAGTGTGAGCCAAGTTGGAACCTGTTACCCCACCCACAAGTGGCCCAGTCCTGGGAGCAGGGCAGGAAAGGAGGGGATGGGAAGAGGCCCCATTCCTCCTCAGTGCTGGGGGTCCGGACAGGCCACCCCTTTCTCTTCTCCCCTCCCCCCCCACCTCTGGGCTGTAAGGAGAGCAGATGGAATCTCAAGCCTGTGGCTTCTCCACACTTTTGTTCCTGGGGTTGGAGGGGAATAACTAAGGGGACCAGAAGGGACATGTCAATCAACAGTGACCAGAGCCAGGGGTGAGGACTGTAGAATTGAAGACAAAACACCAGTAAAAAAAAAAAAAAAAAAAAAAAGAAAGAGAAAATGAAAAAAATTAGGCGGGGGAAACAAAACCAAAATCCACCCCCAATCTGAACCCGCCTAGGAAAAAAGAAAGTTCTGTAGTCTCATAGAGACATTATTTGGCGCGCAGGCTCTGCGGCAGGAGCGCTCAGGCCTCAGTCCAGCCCTGGAGGCGGGTGGCCTGGCCTCTACAGCTCGTCCTTAGCCTGGCCAGCAGCTTCTTCCTCCTCCTCTTCCTCCTTGTCCTCCTCCTCCTCTTCATCCTCATCTTTGTCATCTTCGTCCTCCTTGTCCTCTGCTTCTTCCTCCTCCTTGCGCTTCTTGTCTTCCTCCTCTTCCTTTAGCCTCTGCTCCTCGTCCTGTTTGTCCTTCATCTGCTTTTCTGCTGCCTGGGAACACATTGGGTCCCTTCAGCACCAGGGCCCCCCGGCCTGCCAGTCCCGCCCCATCCCCGACCCCAAGGGGGAACAAGCCCCACCTTTGTGACGCCCCACGTCTCATTGCCAAACTCCTCTGCGTATGCCTCATCATTGGTGATGAGGAAGTTGTCAAAGATGGTGCCAGACTTGACCTGGGGAAGGTGAACAGAAGAGGAGGTGAGATGATCTGGAGAGGGCTCCACCTGCCTGCTTGTGTTTCTGTCTGCTACAATGGCTGCATCTGCAAGGTGTTGAGTATGTGGCTCAGTGGTAGAGCGCTTGCCTAGCATGCATGAAGCCCTGGCTTCCATTCCTCACTACCACATACACAGAAAAAACTGCAAGTGGCGCTATGACTCAAGTAGTAGAGGGCTAGCCCTGAGCAAAAGAAGCTCATCGATAGTGCCCAGGCCCTGAGATCAAGCCCAGGACTGGCAAAAAAAAAAAAAAAAATGCTGGCTGCCAGGTACCAGTGGCTCATACTTGTCACCCTAGCTACTCAGGAGGCTGAGATCCGAGGATCATGGTTCAAAGCAGGGAAGTGTGTAAGACTCATCTCCAATTAACCACCAGAAAACCAGAAGTGGTGCTGTGGCTCAAGTGGTACAGCACTAGCCTTGAGCTAAAGAGCTCAGGGACAGCACCCAGGCCCAGAGTTCAAGTCCCATGACCAACCCCCCCAAAAAAAGATGCTGGGGATGGTGGCACACTGTTATAATCTCAGTTGCCTCAGGAGGCTATAAAGCAGGGAATCCAGAGTTTTGACCTGCTCTCAGCTATCTAGCAAGACATGCCTGCCTATTCAGGAAAAATAAGGGTATAAACAGTGCTGATATTGATGTTCAAAGGACAAGATGGGCTGCACTCCTGGGGTTCAAACCCCAGCTCTGCCATTTCCTACCTACGTGACCTTGGGCTCCCAACTTCACTTTTCTGCACAAGGCTCCTTCATCTGTGAAGTGGGGATTCACCCCATTGCGCAGATCTTTTTTAGGCACCTAATATGCCTGTTAGAAACCCAGTTCCTGCTAACTGGCAATAGCTTGATGAACTAATTTGCATAAAGTACTTTGAGAACCTCAAGGGAGGTTGAATGAATAGAAAAAAAACTAAGAAATACTTGAGAAGAAAATATGTACCAGGAAGTGGCACTGTGGCTCAAGTGGTAGAGCACTCGCCTTGAGCTGAAGAGCTGAGGGACAGCGCCCAGGCCCAAAGTTCAAGCCCCATGACCAACAAAAAAAATTTTTTTAAATTAAAAAAAGAAAAAAAAGAAAACACGTACCAAACCCAAGGACCCGATTTCAATTCCAAATGTTCAGGGGAGAGGGGACACAAAAGCAGAATGTAGCCGGGTGCTGGTGGCTCCCGCCTGTAATCCTAGCTACTAAGGAGGCTGAGATCTGAGGATCTCGGTTCAAATCCAACCTGGGCAGGAATGTCCATGAGACTCTTATCTTCAATAAACCACTAGAAAACCAGAAGTGGCGCTATGGTTCAAGTGGTAGAGCACTAGCCTTGTGCTGAAGAGCGCAGGGACAGTGCCCAGGCCCAGAGTTGAAGCCCCACAACTGACAAAAAACAAAACAAAACAAAAATAAGAACAGAACGTAGTGACTTAGCTCCTCAGGAAACAGATCTGAAGATCTGTCTGAAGCCAGCCTGTGCAGAAAAGTCTGAGATTCATCTCCAATTAATCACAGAAAAAGCTGGAAGTGGAGCTGTAGCAAAAGGAGCTCAGGGACAGGGAGTGCCTAGGCCAGGACTGGCAGGAAAAAAAACAAAAAACTAAGAAACAGTGCAAGACATACACATACACATACACACACACACACACACACACACACACACACACACACACACACACACACCACCTTGGACATCTTGGCAAGAGACCTGCTTGGGTTCAAAGCCCAGGCTTGTCCCTTCCTCCAGCCTCCCAGGTGACTAACACTCTGGGGGATGCTTGTCTCACCTGCCAGAGGTCCAGGCCCAGCACTGCAAAATTATCATAAGCATAGATGTTGGCATCGGGAGAGTACTCAGGGTTGTCGATCTCTGGGTGAATCCAGGTGCCCTTGTAATCAGGGTTATCAATCTGCCGTGGCTTCCACTCGCCCTACAGAAGGGATCCAGAGGTGAGCGCAGAGATAGGTATACTCCTGAGCAGAGCCCTAAGCCGTGGCTTGCTTTGCACAGTCCCAACCCAGGGCCGTGCATGCTCTTAGCAGGCGCTCACACTCACCTTGTACTCAGGGTTCTGAATGACTGGGGGTTCCCACTCTCCATCCATCTCCTCATCCCAGTCCTCAGGCTTCTTAGCATCGGGGTCAGGGATGTGCTCAGGCTTGTCCCAGTCCTAGGGGTACACCAGAAGGTCAGAGGGGGGCCTTGCTGTCCTCCACTCTGTGAGGTGGCAGGAGAGAAGCGCTGCCCAGGCACCAACCTCAGGCTTAGAGTCTGTGGGGTCATCAATCTTGGCCCGCTCGTCCCAGTCTTCTGGCTTGGAAGCGTCAGGGTCCTTGATCTTCTTGGGGGGCAGGAAGTCCCAATCATCCTCCAGGGACCCTGACTCCACCTGGCTGTTGTCGATCTTCACCTCGTAGGTGTTGTCAGGCCGAACGATCAGCGTGTACAGGTGAGTGAATTCATCATCCTGAAGAGGGAGGGAAGGAGGGAGTTGAGCCCCGCCCACTTGGCTGGCTTGGGGCCTTCCCTGAAGGACAGCCTTTTACTGCCAGCCCCAGGCACACCTTGCACCGGATGTCCTTGTTGATCAGCACGTTCTTGCCCTTGTAGTTGAAAATGACATGAACCTTCTTGGTGCCAGGACCGCAGATGTCAGGGCCTGGGTGGAAAGTAGATCACTTAAGGGTCACAAACTGAACTGCCCACACAGGGCAGCCCCGCCCCTCTTTCTGAAAGGAAAAGTTGACTTATTTTTCTTTTTGTATGTTTAAGACAGGACAGGGGGCTTGCAGCCGGCTCTCCGTCCTGCTCCAGCCTTCCCACACTCCCATGTAGTAAAATTACAGCTATATGTTACCATACTAGACCAGAAGACCCAATTCTAAAACCCAGGTCTATTAAAGCTGAAAAGATGAGGTTGGGATCTTGAATCTGTCCTTAACAGGGCTCTGTGTAGGGCCCAAAGTGCAAGTGACTACATCAGTGCTCTGAAGCACCTCATGCTCATTTGCAAACTCAGAAAATACCCTAGGCCAATGACTGCCCTACCCAACTGTCATTACATGAAATCTCTACTCAGCTATCCTACAGAAAGTCTAAGTCTGATCACTTAGGGGCTTTCTAAAAGATCACCTTCCTGGATTACAAGGAATCTACTCTCTCCAGCTGAGGGGCCACTCACTCACCGAACATTATGTTGTACTCAGAGTCTCCGTGCATGTCCTTCTGGTCCAGATTACCGGGAAACAGCTTCACGTAGCCGCCTCCACAGTCGATGTTCTGTTCGTGCTTTACGGTGAACTGGACCACTAGCGTCTGACCCTTGTTGCTGAAAGGCTCGAATCTGGCCGACAGAGCGTAAAATCGGGCATCCTGGCTGGTCTGCAGCCCTGAGATTGGGATAGCACTGAGGTTACCATGGAGAGTGCCCCTCCCCCTGCCCCGGACCTCCATCCTGGGACACACAGATGATCTCGCCCACTTCGTTCCCCCCACCAACCTCACAGCTCAAGTATGCTGACTCCAGCTCTACAGCCAGGAAGTCCTCCTGCATACCCGCACCCGATCCCAGACTCTTACCTTTATCTTTCTCCTGATCACCGTAGAACTTGCCGGAACTGAGGACGAATTTGCCAAAATCTGATTTGTGTTTGGATTCGATCCAGCGAGAAGTCCAATCATCTGGAGAGGGGGGGATGGGGGTGGCTCAGAGGGGCGGGCAGGTCAGCGGGGTTGGATCCCTTCACCCCAAATCCACCAGGAGCTACAAAGCGGCGGCTGAGCGGGGGGGGGGGGGGGGGGGGCGGGGCGGGACAAAGTGAGACCAACCCCCCAAGTCTCCCCTCCCCAGTCTCCCGGTTGACATTTTGTGAGATCCTAGGGCGAACCCTTACTCCCGCCCCGGGAGGCCGCTGCGTCCTCCGAGCTCCCCAAGGAGGAGGAACAGGAATCGCCCGCGGCTCGGGTCCCCGAGGGCCACCGTGTTGGCCCTCGGAGCGATAATTACAGGCGACAGACAAGGCAGCTCGGGCTGGAGGGGAGGGGGAGGGGGCGCCGGCCGAGTCGTTGAGACGGCCTCGAGACCAGAAGCAGGCGTTACCTCCATCCAGAAACTGCTCCTTGAAGTACACGGCGGGCTCGGCGATAGCCAGGCCGAAGAGGCCGAGCAGGAGGGGAACGGGTAGCAGCATGGCGGGCCGAGGGGGCGGCGGCGCGCGGGCCCTTTAAAACGATCCTCCAGCAGCAGCTCTGCAGCACCGACGGACGCTGCCGCCGGCTGCCCGCTTTTATATCTGCCCGCCTCTCACACCAACCTGGACCGACCTTAGAGCCCGCCCCTGAGTCTTTATCATTGGTGCAGAGCCACAAGCCTCCCTTTTTATTGGACAGCTGGCCGAGCAGCATGTTCGGTTGTGCCTCGGAACGCTGGGATCCCAGATGGCCGATTTCTATTGGTTGCAGTACTGGCCAATGAGGGTCGACCACGCGTTGTGGGGGACGCCCTCTGGTGGGGTGGAGGGGGGCCGCGAGCCCCCTCCGGCGAAGTCATGTGACCAGGCCTCAGCCCAACCCCGCCTGCGTCCTCGCGAGTCCGCTCCCCACCTGGTCGTTTAAAGAACCCGCGCGAGCGGCCGCCGGTGTCGGGGACCCCCGCCCCGCCCTCGTCCCCTTCCATCCCCTCCGCCTGACTCCCTGCTTTTGGGGAACGCCCTGCCCGGACGTGATCTCTCTTCTCTCCCTCTTTCACTGGGATGGGTCATAGATCCTGGGGCTCCCCTTGTACCCCAATGTCACCCAGCGGAAGCAAGCCAGACCGGCGGGCTGCCGTACCGCGTGGGCCCCGCGGCTGGTCACTTCGCCTCTGAAGTTACAAGCGCTCCTGAGACCCCGGGAGAGGCCACCCTGGCTGAGCGCGCCCGTGGCCCAGCTGTACATCCCAGACACTCAGGAGGCTGGGATCTGAGGATCACGGTTCGAAGCCACCCTGGGGAGAAAAGACTTTTATCTCCAGCTAACCACCAAAAAAGAAAGAACTGAAACCAAACAAAACAGCCAGAAGTGGTGCTGTGTTAACTCAAGTGGCAGAAGTGCTGACTTGAGGGTGTGACTGCGGGTGTAGTTGGCTCAGGGTGGAGGGGTGGGCAGGGTAATTCCTCTTACCTGTAGCTGTCAGCTCAGCTTCAGCTCTGTCCTCAACTGCTAAATGGTTGGGGTCCGTGTTCTGTGGTCTCCCACAAACGGCCTGACTTTTGCAATTAAACCGCCATCACCCCTAGTAGACTGGGAGTTATGTTTGGGAATAAGAAATTTGCCTACAGATGGTCATGAAGATAAGGCCCTAAGGAAATAAGCAGGACTCCCGAAACGGGAGTCTTCACTGGTTAAGACATTCACAATGTTCCTTGTCTCCTTTATTATAAGGAAGAAAGAAACCTGGGGGTTTTCCAAACAGGAAATGGGGCTTAGACTTGAGGACACTGGAGTAACTGGGATGGGGGAAGGGGGTAATGCTGGCAAAAGGCTGGAGAAGGGATCTTTCTCAGAAAAATTGAGATTAGGGAAAGCTGGAAAATAAAGACTCTGCTCCCCATCCCCCAAAAGTCCATTACTTAGTCTTGCCCACCTTGGATCCCTCTGGAAAATAAGCAAGACCAAAATGACCAGCCTAGGCCTGCTGGTCACTCTCCCTCTTGTCTTATGTCACACACGTGTCAGCTTGGGTGACACTGAACAGGCTTTAAAACTTTGTTGGGGCTGGGAAGGTGGTTCAGTGGTAGAGTGCTTGCCTCACATGCATGAGACCCTCAGCACCTCATAAACAGAAAAAGCCTGAAGTAGGTGCTGTGACTCAAGTGGTAGAGCGCTTGCCTTGAGCTGAAGAGTGGAGGGACAGCGCCCAGGCCCAGAGTTCAAGCCCCACAAACAACAACAAAAAAAAAAAACTTTGTTGCTGGGCCCTGGTGGCTCAGGCCTGTAATCAGAGTGTTAGAAAAATGGAGAAGAGAAAAGGAATAGACAGGGGCTGGGAAGATGGCTCAGTGGTAGAGCGCTTGCCTTGCATGCCTGAGGCCCTGGGTTCAATTCCTCAGCACCACATAAGCAAAATGAAAAAGGCCGGAAGTGGCACTGTGGCTCAAGTGGTTGAGCGATGGCCTTGAGCTGAAGAGCTGAGAGACAGGACTTGGTCATCAACAAGCTAGGACTTCATTGCCAGTGAGGGGCACAGACCTTCCAACAGGTTTGGAGGTTGTATAAGGGACTGGATTTGGGCAGAGTTTATATGTCTTAAAAAGGAAACAAAATTAAAAAAAAAAAAAGGCTGTGGTCTCTTGGGGGCCAAGGGCGTTGTTCTGGGCCAGGCCCATGGTAGAATGCTTCACCTGGGGTGAAGAAGCCTCCAGCTAAGCCACGGTCAGAATGACCTGCCTGCGGGCAAGCATGTGAGCACCCACCTGATGATGTGTTTGACCTGAGGGAATAAGGCAGCAGTCAGTCAGTCCTTCACTAGCTGCTCAGGAGACTGGGATCTGAGGGTCGGAGTTCCTAGTCAGCCCAGGCATAAAGTCCCTGAGACTTTCTTGTCTCTGATGAACTGTCAGAAAACCAGGAGTGGTGCTGTGGCTCAAAGTGATAGAGGACTAGCCTTGAGCAAAAAGAGGTTAGGGACAGGGCCCAGGCCCTGAGTTCAAACCCCAGAACCAACACACACACGAACCAGTTGTATTGCACACTAAAGCTGCCGAGGCTGGAAAATAGACAGTTCAAAGTCTACCTGACCACATAGTGAGACACAAATCAAAACTACTTGTTTTTCTTTTCTTCTTCTTCTTTTTTTTGGTCACTCATGGGGCCTGAACTCTTTTTGCTCAAGGTTAGGGTTCTACTACTTAAGAGCCATAGCAACACGTCCAATTTTCTGGTGGTAAATGAGAGATAAGAGTCTCACAGACTTTTCTGCCTGGGTTGACTCTGAATCACAATCCTCAAGTGTCAGCCTTCTGAAGAACTAGGATTACAGGTATGAGCCACCTATGCCTGGCTAAACCTACCTATTTTTTTTTCAATTGTTGTTATTGGTCATAGGGCTTGAACTCTGGGCCTGGTGCTGTCCCTGAGTTCTTCAACTCAAGGCAAGTGATCAACTACTACCGCTTAAGCCCCAGCACCACTGCCTAAAACGACCTAGTTTTCTAACATAATCTCTTCCTGCCTATGATCAATCAATGGTCATTTAAAATGTGGTTGGTCTCAATGAGATTTGCTACAAGTGTAAAACATGTATTTGATTTTAAAGATTTAATATAAGAAAACGACGCTGGGAATGTGGCTTAGTGGTACAGTGCTTGCCTAGCATGCATGTAGCCTTGGGTTCCATTCCACATAAACAGAAAAAGTTGGAAGTGGCGTTATGCTCAAGGACAGTGCCCAGGTCCTGAGTTCAAGCACCAGGACTGACAAAAAAAAAAAAAAAAGTAGAAGCCGGGCGCTGGTGGCTCACGCCTGTAATCCTAGCTACTCAGGAGGCTGAGATCTGAGGATTGCGGTTCAAAGCCAGCCTGGGCAGGAGAGACGGTGAGACTCCTATCTCCAATAAACCACCAGAAAACGGGAAGTGGCGCTGTAGCTCAAGTGGTAGAGTGCTCGCCTTGAGCTGAAGAGCTGAGGGACAGTGCCCAGGCCCAGAGTTCAAGCCCCATGACCGACAAAAGAAAAAAAAAGTAGAAAAGACTGTATCAGTAATCTTCTTCTCCCCTTCCCAGGGTGTCATGCTCTCATTTCTTTATTGCTGCTCAGCTGATGCTCTACCACTCAAACCATTCCTCCAGTCCAGCTTTTGCTGGTCTATTGGAGATGAATCTTTCAGAACTTCTGCCCTGGTTGGTTTCCAACCACTCTCTTCCAGGTCTTAGCCTCTTGCATATCTGGGATAACCTGTGTGAGCCAACGTACTGTGCCTGGCTGGTACTAATATTTGTTGCTCATTCTCTATCATGAATAATACCCAAGAAATGTTTATGGGGCAGAAATGAATGTTTGTTCACCCTATGGTCCAAAGACCTATGAAGGGTCTAGGGGTGGGAAGGTGGCTCAATGCTTGACTCATATGCATGAGGCCCTGGGTTCCATTCCTCAGCACCACATAAACAGAAATATCTGGAAGTGGCGCTGTGGCTCAAGTGGTAGAATGCTAGCCTTGAGCTGAAGAGCTGAGGGACAGCACCCAGGCCCAGAGTTCAAGTCCTACGACCAACACACACACACACACACACACACGCACACACACACACACACACACACCAGGCCCAGAGTTCAAGTC
>NW_012267400.1:413898-427860 GCF_000151885.1 Dipodomys ordii | reverse complement strand
ACACACACACACACACACACACACACACACACACACACACACACACACACACCCCAAAACAAAATAGAAACCTATGAAGGGTCTAGGAAGAATCCATAAATACCTCAAAATTGTGGTGCCACCAGAACCAAATAAACTTAGGTTTTCAAATGCATCAAATCATCCTTATTCATCTAAGGTCAAGATTCCAAATTTGAAATAATTCAGATGTGTGGGATTGGGTTCTAAAAAATTCACAGGCCAAGCCCCAGTGGCTCACGCCTGTCATCCTAGCTACTTAGGAGGCTGAGATCTGAGGATGGCAGTTCAAAGCCAGCCTGGGCCGGAAAGTCCATGAGATTCTTACCTCCAATAAACTACCAGAAACCTGGCAATGATGTGCTGTGGCCTGGGTCCTGTCCCTGAGCCTCTTTGTGTCCTCTCTCTCTCTCTCTCTCGAGCCACAGTGCCACTTCTGATTATCCTAAATAGTTTATTGGAGAGAAGTCTCACAGATTTTCTGCCTGTTTTTGGCTTCCAAAGGTGATGCTCACATCTCAGCCTCCAGAGTAGCAAGGATTAAGGGAGGGAGCTGGCCCCATACTGTTTTTGAAATAAGATCTTGCTGGCTTTGTTCCAGCTAACATTAAGGATGGCGGTTTAAAGCCAGTCTGGGCAGGAAAGTCCGTGAGACTCTTCTCCCCAAGGAACCACCAGCAAACCCGAAGTGGCGCCGTGGCTCAAGCGGTAGAGCACTGGCCTTGAGCTGAAGAGCTGAGGGACAGCGCCCAGGCCCAGAGTGCAAGCCTCACGACCCACCAAGAAAAAAAGAAAGAAAGAAAAAAGAAAGTGAACTTCAGTCCCCTTCAAGCCATCACTGTATCCTCGCTGGCCAACCAAAAGCCTCACTTCTCCACAGTGCAGGTCTAACAGACACAAGCCCATCCAATCTAGTGAGCATCCATTCCCACACTTAAGATGGCGACCCCGGAGTCACGCACGACGGGCTGCCACACACAAGATGGCGCCGCTTCCGGTTCCGCCCCCACCGTCCCGCCCCCGGGCTTTGGACACGCGGTGCGCACTGGGAGCAGACATGGCGGACGGGCCGGTGGCGGAGCAGCTGCTCCGGCGGCTGGAGGCGGCCGATGGCGGCCTGGACAGCGCGGAGCTGGCGGCCCAGCTGGGCGTGGAGCACCAGGCGGTGGTGGGCGCCGTGAAGAGCCTGCAGGCCCTAGGCGAGGTGAGCAGGCCCCCCGGGGTCGGGCGGGGCCGGGGGTCAGCCCTGGGCCCGGGCCCGCCGGCCTCCGGTCGAGGTGGGGATAGATCCCCCCGGATGCCCCGGCCGGGGACTCTAGCACGAGTGAGTGTGGGGGTCCACCGGTGTTCCTCGGTCTGTGAGAAACGTCTGTGGAGTCTGATGCATGGCCCGGGTGTGTGGGACTGGGGCTGGGGTGTGATGGCGGACAGGGAGGACGCTTGCGATCTAATCAGCGTGGTTCTGAAATGACCAGAGGGTGTGTGTGCGTGTGTGTGTGTGTGTGTGTGTGCGTGTGTGACCCAGCAGTGATGCCTGACTGACGCAGATTTGGGGTGCAGGGAAAACAGCCCCGATGGATAGGACAGCAGAATCGGGTGTGGGCCTGTGGAGAGGAAAGCATAGTTTCTAGGGATCTTTTTTTGGGGGGAGGGAGGAGCACTTCCCACACGTAGCTGTGGGAAGCACTGGGTTCCCTTGGGGAGCGGCAGGAAGCTGGGTCCAGGAGGGTTTAGTAACTTTCCCAGGGTCACATAGCAAGTAAAGAGTTGAACGGGGATTGGAAGAAAGGGAGGTAGAGCGTGCAGGCCCCTTCCATCGAAGCATTGTCCTTTCCTTCAGTCAGAGGGCCAGAGAGACACCATCGTGACAGAGTTGCAAGGCTTTGTGGGGCATTTATCTCCCAGAGGTACTAGGGAGTTATAGCACCTTTAGGAAGGACTGGTAGGGTCAAAATTAGAGGTCAAGCTAGAGGAGATGGTGTTTGCCTTTGGGGAGGTGGTTGTTAAGGAAAGGAGGTGGAGGAGGACAGGGGTAAATCCCAGCATTCTGATGGGGCTACATGGAAGGTGATGGAGTCACAGAGGATTCTGGGGAGCTCATGGGTCACCCAGAAAGCTAGATCCATGACATCAGGAACTGTGCCACTTATTTATTATTCATTTTGTCGGTCGTAGGGCTTGAAATCTGAGCCTGGGCGCTGTCCCTCAGCTCTTCAGCTCAAGGCTAGTAGCGCTCTACCACTTGAGCCACAGCGCCACTTCCGGCTTTTTCTGCTTATGTGATGCTGAGGAATCGAACCCAGGGCCTCATGCATGCAAGGCAAGCGCTCTACCACTGAACTATCTTCCCAGCCCTGTGCCACTTATTTTTAAAGAGAAGTTCTGTGCCTACTCTAGTCTTAGTGTTAGTTGTTATCTAAGCTTTGCCACATACCTAGAATGATGGCATTCTTATTGTCCCCATTGGGCAGATAACAACAAATGACACTCGACACAGATCAGTAACTTCACTATTGTCACTAGTAGGGGGCTAGTAAAACTGGATTTGA
Organism: Dipodomys ordii; assembly: GCF_000151885.1. Classification (NCBI taxonomy): domain Eukaryota; kingdom Metazoa; phylum Chordata; class Mammalia; order Rodentia; family Heteromyidae; genus Dipodomys; species Dipodomys ordii. Next base: position 425,293 of record NW_012267400.1, on the reverse strand, counting down.
AATTCGTGTTCAGATTGCAGAGATCAAAGTTATGGTGGAACCAGGCACAGTTGGGCTCACCTGTAATCCCAGCTACTTAGGAAGCTGCGGTAGGATGATCAGAGCTCAAGACAGGCTGGGTAAAAGTATAAGACCCTGGGCTGGGAAGGTGGCTCAGTGGTAGAGCGCTTGCCTTGCATGCATGAGGCCCTGGGTTCGATTCCCCAGCACCACATAAGCAAAAAGAAAAAAAGCCGGAAGTGGTGCTGTGGCTCAAGTGGTAGAGCGCTAGCCTTGAGCTGAAGAGCTGAGGGACAGCGCCCAGGCCCAGAGTTCAGGCCCCACGACCGGACCCCCCCCCCAAAAAAAAAAAGTGTAAGACCCTGTCTAAAGAACAAACTAAAGGAGGCTGGGGAAGGTGGCTCAGTGGTAGAGCACTTGCCTTGCATGCCCAGGCCCAGAGTTCAGGCCCCACGCCGGATCCTAAAAAATACAGAAAAAATAAGAAGTTACGTGGTCTGGGAATGTAGCTTAGTGGTAGAATGCTTGCCTAGCAAACATGAAGCCCTGGATTCAAACCCTCGGTACCACATAAACAGAAAAGGCCAGAAATGGTGTCATTGCTCAGAGTGGTAGAGTGCTAGCCTTGAGCAAAAGAAGCTCAGGGACAGCACCCAGGCTCTGAGTTCAAGCCCCACTACTGACCAAAAAACAAAGAAAAAAAACCCAAAACTGAGGAATCAAGCAAAAAGGCAGGGGCATGGAGCACTTGCCTAGCATGCAGGAGGCCATGATTCCATCTCTAGCACTACAAAGGAAGAACTTAGTTGGGCACAGGTAGCTCCTGTTATTCTAGCTTCTCAGGAGGCTGAGATCTGAGGACCATGGTTTGAGTCCAGACTACGCAGGGAAAGTCCTGAGACTCGTATTCCCAATGAACCACCAAAAAGCTGGAAGTGGAGCTGTGGCTCAAGTAGTAGCGCACTATCCTTGAATGAAAAAGTCAAGAGAACACAAGGCCCTGAGTTCAAGCCTCACTAATGGCGCCGCCCCCCAAAAAAAAAATTAAAAGAGAACTGTGTGTGTCACATGAAGGACCTCGAGGCTGGGCCGGGAACGTCCTGCCTTGGGTCCCTCGGCTGGGAGGCTGGGCTTCAAATCCCAGCCTCACGTGCTGCCTGGGGAAGAGCCTGGTTCTGCACCCACCTCCACCCGTGCTCCCCGTCTCCCTGCAGGTGATCGAGGCTGAGCTTCGCTCCACCAAGCGCTGGGAGCTGACCGCGGAGGGCGAGGAGATGGCCCGGGAGGGCAGCCACGAGGCCCGCGTGTTTCAGAGTGTCCCCGCGGAGGGCTTGGCGCAGAGTGAGCTCATGGTATTTGCCTGCAGGCAGGGGTGAGGGAGTGCAGGGAGTGGGGCGGGGGCTTGCAGGGTACCCACTCAGCCCTGCCTGACACCCCCAGCGCCTGCCCAGCGGGAAGGTGGGCTTCAGCAAGGCCATGTCCAACAAGTGGATCCGCGTGGACAAGAGCGCGGCCGAGGGGCCCCGGGTGTTCCGCACCGTGAGTCTCCCTGTATGCGGTGGGCACACGGGGTGGGGGCCGCAGGGGCGCCCAGGCCTCAAACCTCGCTTCCTGCAGGTGGAGGGCATAGACGATGAGGTGCAGCGGCGGCTCCAGTTGGTCCAGGGGGGACAGGCCGAGAAACTGGCTGAAAAAGAAAGAAGTGAACTGCGGAAGAGGAAGCTGCTGACTGAAGTGTGAGTGGCTTGAGCTGGGGAGACCATGGCTCCCCCCAGTCCACCTTTCCATCTGCATATGTGACCCCAGGGCCTTTGTCCCTACTGCTAAGAACTCTCTTCCTGGGGCTGGGCTGGGGACGGTGGCTCAGTGGTAGAGCGCTTGCCTTGCATGCCTAAGGTCCTGGGTTCGATTCCTCAGCACCACATAAGCAAAAAGAAAAAAAGCTGGAAGTGGTGCTATGGCTCAAGTGGTAGAGTGCTTGCCTTGAGCTGAAGAGCTGAGGGACAGCGCCCAGGCCCAGAGTTCAGACCTCATTGCTGGACCCCAAAAAAAAAAAAAAAAAAAGTTGGTTGTTGTTTTTTAAGTCCTCACTACAAAATCCTAAATTGAGGCTGCAGAGAACAGGTGACTTGTCTGAAACTTGAGCCACTTGCTTTCTCTCATGGCCTACCATTTAGGGACTCTCTTCCTATGGATCTTCTGGGTCTATCCTTAGTCAGGTGCCAGGGACTCAGACCTGTAATTCTAGCTACTCAGGAGGCTGAGATCTGAGGATCAAGGTTTTGTGTTTTGTCAGTCATGGGGCTTGAACTCTGCGCCTGGGTGCTGTCCCTCAGCTCTTCAGTTCAAGGTGAGCACTCTACCATTTGAGCCACAGCGCCACTTCTAGTTTTCTGGTGGTTTGTTAGAGATCAGAGTCTCATGGACTTTCCTCCCTGGGCTGGCTTTGAACTGTGATCCTCAGCTCTCAGCCTCCTGAGTAGCTAGGATGACAGGTGTGAGCCACCGGCACCAGTGAGAATCAAGGTTTGTAGCCACTCTTATTTCCAAATAACTAGTGTTTAAAGGGGGAGGTGGGGGTCGGTGCTGGGAAGGTGGCTCAGTGGTAGAGCGCTTGCCTTGCATGCCTGAGGCCCTGGGTTCAATTCTTCAGCACCACATAAGCAGGAAGAGCCGGAAGTGGCGCTGTGGCTCAAGTGGTAGAGCGCTTGCCTTGAGCTGAAGAGCTGAGGGACAGCGCCCAGGCCGAGTTCAGGCCCCACGACCGGCCCCCCCTAAAACAAAACAAAACAAAAAAAGGCCAGAATGTAGTTGTGCCTCAAGAGGTAGAGTACCAGCCTTGAGCAGAAAAGCCAGTGAGAGCGCAAGGCCCTGGATTCAAGCCCCAGTGCTAGCACGCACACACAAAAGGTCTACCTTTGCTGACCATGGCCAAGTCACTTGGCCTCTTCTGGCCTCAGTCTCCCTGTCTGTACACCAGCCCCTTCTCACAGGGCTGCGGTGCAGCGCCCTCCGGATTTCACCGCCACTGCATCCCAGCGGTTGGCTGGGCCTCGAGCAGACACTGCACACGCGTTTGTTGATTGGCTATGAGTGAGCACGGGCGGGAGGCCACGCGAGGTGGCTGCGTAGGTGACCTCCCATGCCTTTCTCTGGCCGCAGGACCCTGAAGACCTACTGGGTAAGCAAAGGCAAGGCCTTCAGCACCAGCATCTCCAAGCAGGAGGCAGAGCTGAGCCCAGACATGATCTCCAGGTAGCACAGGTGCCCACAGGCTGTGCCCAGGCGGGGCTGGGCGCTGGTGGGGCTGGGCTGCCTTCACCAGGCTGGGGCATCCCGTCCCCCCACAGTGGCTCCTGGCAGAACCGGTCCTTCAAGCCCTACAACTTCGCAGCCCGCGGCGTGCCCCCCGACAGCGGCCACCTGCACCCCTTACTCAAGGTCCGCTCCCAGTTCCGGCAGATCTTCCTAGAGATGGGGTGAGTACGGGGCTCAGGGTGAGCATGCTGCGGGCACGGCGCCTGGGCCCAGGCAAGGGCAGGCACATCAGGCTTGTCTTCCCCTAGGTTCACCGAGATGCCAACGGACAACTTCATCGAGAGCTCTTTCTGGAACTTTGACGCCCTCTTCCAGCCCCAGCAACACCCTGCGAGGGACCAGCACGACACCTTCTTCCTGCGAGGTGGGTCCATGCTGGGGTGGCTGAGGGGCCTCTGGGTTTCTGCTCACCATGGTCGAATGCTTTCCTCTGAACATGCCAGCGGTGCCTACCCCAGGGCCTTTGCTCCTGCTGCACCCTCTCCCAGGAACCAGTTTGCCCCAGATCTTCAGGGCCGTCCTAGCCACTGGAGTTGAGGCAGTGGTTCAACACTCATTTAGTCTGTGCCAGGGCCTGACTTCTCTTCCCAGCACCCAGCAGGAAAAGGAAGTTCACAGTGTACTCAGCAGATGGTTCTCTTTTTTGTGCCTCATCTGTTAACACACGGTCGGGAAGGAGGCCGAAGCCCCTGCGCTGGGGAGGGTGGTCTTTGTTGAAACAGAGGTAAAGTGAGGGAGGAGGCCATATTTTTGGAGAACCGTAGGTGGGAGTGGGGCCAGTGCCAAGGTCCCGAGGCAGGAATGAGTCGTGACTAGAGAGGGAAGACACTGAGGCAGGGAGAGGTCTGGGACAGGACTTGAGTATCTTCTGGGTAAGGTGGGAGCCTCACAGAGTTCTGAGCTAGAGGTGTCAGGGGGGCATGGTTTAAGTGGTAGAGCACCTGCTGAGCAAGTGCGAGGCCCTGAGTTCGAGTCTCACTGCTGCTGCTTTGGGGCTGTGTCTTGCTAGATCCAGCCGAGGCCCTGCAGCTGCCCATGGACTATGTACAGCGTGTGAAGCGGACCCACTCGCAGGGTGGCTACGGCTCCCAGGGGTGAGTCTGGATGGAGGCTGGGCCTGGGGAGAGGTGCGGGAGAAGAGGCCTGGGGAAGGAGGCCGAAGGCCAGGGCAGTGCATGGACCACCGCCTTCCTTTTGCTCTGAAGTTACAAATACAGCTGGAAGCTGGATGAGGCCAAGAAGAACCTCCTGCGCACCCACACCACCTCGGCCAGCGCCCGGGCCCTCTACCGTCTGGCCCAGAAGGTGCGGAGTGGCCTGGGCAGGGGTGGCTAGCTCTGGCTGGCCTCTGGACCTTCTGACCCCCATCTGGGCCCCACCTGGCCTGGCTGTCACCCCCCCCCCCCCCAGAAGCCCTTCACACCAGCCAAGTACTTCTCCATCGACCGCGTGTTCCGCAACGAGACCCTGGACGCCACGCACCTGGCTGAGTTCCACCAGATCGAGGGCGTGGTGGCCGACCACGGGCTCAACCTGGGCCACCTCATGGGCGTCCTGCGGGAGTTCTTCACTAAGCTGGGTGAGCTGGCGGGGCGGGCTGGGGGCGGAGCCAGGGAGCATGGAGGAGGCCACTTCCGCCATCACCCATCACTGTCCCCTGCAGGAATCACGCAGCTCCGCTTCAAGCCAGCCTACAACCCCTACACGGAGCCCAGCATGGAGGTGTTCAGCTACCATCAAGGTCTGGGGCACCCCGTGGCATGGCCTGGGAGCCTCTTCCCTCCACTACCCCCCATACAACTCTCTGCCTTCCTTCTGCCCTGCAGGCCTGAAGAAGTGGGTGGAAGTTGGGAACTCAGGCCTCTTTCGCCCCGAGATGCTGCTGCCTATGGGGCTCCCGGAGAATGTGTCGGTCATTGCCTGGGGGCTCTCGCTGGAGCGGTGAGTGCCCCTCCCGGACTGCCCGGCGTGGGCAGGTCCACTCATTCCTCTCAAAGGATCTGTCCTGCGTGATGACACTCAGCATCTGTGTCTGCCACCGCGCTTGGGTCCATGGGAAATCCAGGTGAACTACGGCAAGACCAGGGAGTCAATGAAGCCAATAGTCTAGGCTGTGTGTCTCAGAGCCGGCAGTGCCAGCTCAGCAGACGGGGGAGTCAGGGAGGGCTTCATGGAGGAGGCAGCCCCTGAGCAGACCAGTGATAACAGGAAGACGCAGGGATGTCTCATCCAGCCAGTGCAAAGGCCCTGAGGCTGGGCCGGGCCTGGTGGGTCTGGAGAAGAGCCAGGAGAGCGAGGGGGCAAATGGGAGGACATGGGGGCCGGGAGGTGGCAGGCCATGGAGGTCTTGGGGGCCACAGCGCTTTTCCTCAGCTGACGGAAGCCCTCGGGTTCCAAGTGGAGAGTCTCACTGCTCACTTCCCCTCCCAGCCCCACCATGATCAAGTACGGCATCAACAACATCCGGGAGCTGGTGGGCCACAAGGTGAACCTGCAGATGGTGTACGACAGTCCCCTGTGCCGCCTGGACGTGGACACACCCAGGCACACGCAGGAGGCCGCGTGACCCGAGGCCCTGCCGCCCTCACCAGTGACCCCACTGTACTGATGAGGCCTCCGTGAGGCCGGCCCTTCTCTCTCCCCCGACTCATCCCGGACCCGTGCCCACGAGAGGCTCTTCCTGTCCCCCGGGCTGTCCGGCCGGGAAGCTGGGCGGGTGGCTCTGCTGTGCAATAAAGCGGGCCGCAGCCCCCCTGTGGAGACGCCCTAAGGGTCCAGTGGGGTCCTTCCGGCTCAGCCTGGGGCTGAATCTAGAAGAAACCAGGTGAGGGGGCCCCAGAGAGAGCTGGGAGCCGGGCGCCAGGGCTCACGCCTGTCTTTCTAGCCACTTAGGAGGCTGAGATCTGAGGATCAGGGTTCAAAGCCAGCCCTTGCAGGAAAAGTACATACGACTCTTATCTCCACTGAACCACCAGAAAAATGGAAGTGGCGGTATGGCTCAAGTGGTAGAACACTCTGCCTTGGGGCTGGGAAGGTGGCTCAGTGGTAGAGTGCTTGCCTTACCTGCATGAGGCCCTGGGTTCAATTCCTCAGCACCACATAAGTAGAAAAAGCCGGAAGTGGCGCTGTGGCTCAAGTGGCGCTAGCCTTGAGCTGAAGAGCTGAGGGACAGCGCCCAGGCCCAGAGTTCAGGCCCCACGACCGGACCCCCCCCCCAAAAAAAAAAAGTGTAAGACCCTGTCTAAAGAACAAACTAAAGGAGGCTGGGGAAGGTGGCTCAGTGGTAGAGCACTTGCCTTGCATGCCCAGGCCCAGAGTTCAGGCCCCACGCCGGATCCTAAAAAATACAGAAAAAATAAGAAGTTACGTGGTCTGGGAATGTAGCTTAGTGGTAGAATGCTTGCCTAGCAAACATGAAGCCCTGGATTCAAACCCTCGGTACCACATAAACAGAAAAGGCCAGAAATGGTGTCATTGCTCAGAGTGGTAGAGTGCTAGCCTTGAGCAAAAGAAGCTCAGGGACAGCACCCAGGCTCTGAGTTCAAGCCCCACTACTGACCAAAAAACAAAGAAAAAAAACCCAAAACTGAGGAATCAAGCAAAAAGGCAGGGGCATGGAGCACTTGCCTAGCATGCAGGAGGCCATGATTCCATCTCTAGCACTACAAAGGAAGAACTTAGTTGGGCACAGGTAGCTCCTGTTATTCTAGCTTCTCAGGAGGCTGAGATCTGAGGACCATGGTTTGAGTCCAGACTACGCAGGGAAAGTCCTGAGACTCGTATTCCCAATGAACCACCAAAAAGCTGGAAGTGGAGCTGTGGCTCAAGTAGTAGCGCACTATCCTTGAATGAAAAAGTCAAGAGAACACAAGGCCCTGAGTTCAAGCCTCACTAATGGCGCCGCCCCCCAAAAAAAAAATTAAAAGAGAACTGTGTGTGTCACATGAAGGACCTCGAGGCTGGGCCGGGAACGTCCTGCCTTGGGTCCCTCGGCTGGGAGGCTGGGCTTCAAATCCCAGCCTCACGTGCTGCCTGGGGAAGAGCCTGGTTCTGCACCCACCTCCACCCGTGCTCCCCGTCTCCCTGCAGGTGATCGAGGCTGAGCTTCGCTCCACCAAGCGCTGGGAGCTGACCGCGGAGGGCGAGGAGATGGCCCGGGAGGGCAGCCACGAGGCCCGCGTGTTTCAGAGTGTCCCCGCGGAGGGCTTGGCGCAGAGTGAGCTCATGGTATTTGCCTGCAGGCAGGGGTGAGGGAGTGCAGGGAGTGGGGCGGGGGCTTGCAGGGTACCCACTCAGCCCTGCCTGACACCCCCAGCGCCTGCCCAGCGGGAAGGTGGGCTTCAGCAAGGCCATGTCCAACAAGTGGATCCGCGTGGACAAGAGCGCGGCCGAGGGGCCCCGGGTGTTCCGCACCGTGAGTCTCCCTGTATGCGGTGGGCACACGGGGTGGGGGCCGCAGGGGCGCCCAGGCCTCAAACCTCGCTTCCTGCAGGTGGAGGGCATAGACGATGAGGTGCAGCGGCGGCTCCAGTTGGTCCAGGGGGGACAGGCCGAGAAACTGGCTGAAAAAGAAAGAAGTGAACTGCGGAAGAGGAAGCTGCTGACTGAAGTGTGAGTGGCTTGAGCTGGGGAGACCATGGCTCCCCCCAGTCCACCTTTCCATCTGCATATGTGACCCCAGGGCCTTTGTCCCTACTGCTAAGAACTCTCTTCCTGGGGCTGGGCTGGGGACGGTGGCTCAGTGGTAGAGCGCTTGCCTTGCATGCCTAAGGTCCTGGGTTCGATTCCTCAGCACCACATAAGTAGAAAAAGCCGGAAGTGGCGCTGTGGCTCAAGTGGCGCTAGCCTTGAGCTGAAGAGCTGAGGGACAGCGCCCAGGCCCAGAGTTCAGGCCCCACAACTGGCAAAAAAAAAAAAAAAAAGAACACTCTGCCTTGAGATCAAGAGCTCAGGGACAGCACCCAGGCCCAGAGTTCAAGCCCCACGACCAACAACAACAAGAAAAAGCTGGAGAGTGGCGTGGGTCCTGGGCAGGCTGGGCCAGGCCTTCTGGGGAAGTGCAGCTCCAGTAGCCAGCCCAGGCAATGAAGTCATGAGACTCATCTCCAACCAAAAGGGTGGATGTGGAGCTGTGGTTCAAATGGTAGAACACTAGCTTAGGGACCGTGCCCTGGCCCTGAGTTCAAACACACGCCAAGCTAGAGATCGCGCTCTAGTGTTGTCAGCTGAAGACTTTTTGAGTTCAGGTGCTGGTGTTGAAGGAAAGTAAAAGGCAAAGGGTTTGATAGTACATTGCTGTAACCCCAGCATTCAAGAGGCTGAAAGATGTCATGTTTCAAGGCCAGTTCAGACTCCATAGCAAGTTCTTAGTTCAAAAAAATAAAAGGTAATTGCTGGTGGTTCACTTCTGTAATCCTAACCATTCAGGAGGCTAAGGTCTGAGGATAGCGGTTCAAAACCAGCCTGGTCAGTAAAGTCTAAGAGACTCTTGTTTCTAATAAACTACTCAAAAAAAAGAAAAGCTGGTTGCTAGTCGCAGGTGGCTCACGCTTGTAATCCTAGCTGCTCATGAGGCTGAGATGTGAGGATTGCGGTTCAAAGTCAGCCTGACAGGAAAAATCCGTGAGATTTTTTTTTGGGTCCGGTCGTGGGGCCTGAACTCGGCCTGGGTGCTATCCCTCGGCTCTTCAGCTCAAGGCTAGTGCTCTACCACTTGAGCCACAGCACCACTTTGCCTTTTTTTTCTTTTTGCTTATGTGGTGCTGAGGAATGCAAGGCAAGCGCTCTACCACTGAGCCACCTTCCCAGTCCATGTCTCCCCCCCCCCCCAGATACTTATCTCCAATAAAATCACCAGTAAAGGAAGTGATGCTGTGGCTCAAGTAGAGTGCTAGCTTTGACCACATAGAGGCTCAAGAACAGCCCAGTCCCTGAGTTCAAGCCCCAGGACTGGTGGGGGAAAAAGCCAGAAGTACAGATGTACCTGGAGTGGGAGAGTGTCATGTCAAGAGCATTAGGACCTGCATATAAACCCCTGTGCCTCTTCAGACACAAAGTAAGCCCAGTTTAGAGAACTTAGTAAAGCTGCTGGAGCCCATGGCTCACCCTCCTCAGTAAGCGCCATCTGCTGCAGAATCTTTGTATTTAAGGTCTTGTGTTGAGACTTGAGCGGGTAATGTGGCTTGGTGGTAGACAGCTTCCTAGCATGCATGAAGCCCTGAGTTTGATTCCTCAGTACCACATCAACAGAAAAAGCCGGAAGTGGCATGATGGCTCAAGTGTTGGAGTGCTATCTGAATAAAAGAAGTTCAGGGACAGTGCCCAGGTCAAGCCCAGCCAAAAAACTCGAAACGTGGGGGCTAGGAAGGTGGCTCTGTGGTAGAGTGCTTGCCTTGTATGCCTGGGACAACATAACCAGAAAAGGCTGGAAGTGGCGTTGTGGCTCAGGTGGTAGAACGCTGCCTTGAGCTGAAGAGCTGAGGGACAGCGCCCAGGCCCAGAGCTCAAGCCCCATGACTGACCAAAAAAAAGTCATGATCTAAGTTACTTAGGTTTTAACTATAGCCCAGGCTGTCTTTGAACTTGGGACCTTCTGAGTATCTGATTATTTCAAATTATGTGTGTGTTTTTTAATTTGGGAGGCTGGTCCTGGTACTTGAACTCGGGGCTGGGCGCTGTCTGTGAGCATGTGTTCAAGGTGAGCGCTCTACCACTTGAGCCACAGCGTCACTTCTGGCTTTTTCTGCTTATGTGGTACTGAGGAATCAAAAGCAGGGCCTCATGCATGTGAGGCTAGTGCTCTACCACTGAGCCACCTTCCCAGCCCTTTGTAAGTTGTGTGTGCATGAGAAGTAGTGTGAATTTGGGGCCTGGCTCTTCCTAGGCAGGTGCTCTGCCATCTGAACCACCCTTAAAAATATTTGCAACACATTCTGTCCGTTGCTATTAAGAGATGGTTTTTTTATGGGGGGGCAGTCGTGGGGCTTGAACTCTGGGCCTGGGCGCTGTCCCTCAGCTCTTCAGTTTGAGGCGAGCGCTCTACCACTTGAGCTACAGCACCACTTCCAGTTTTCTGGTGGTTTATTGGAGATCAGCATCTCACGGTCTTTCCTGCCCGGGCTGGCTTTGAACGGCGATCCTCAGATCTGTCTCCTGAGTAGCTGGGGGGCCGGGCGTGGGCTTCAGGGCTCAGCCTCCCACCGGCCGCGTGGGCCTCCGCCTCCCGGGGGTTGGGGGTATGGGCATGGGGACGGGCATGGGCCTCGGCCTCCCCGGGGCTGGGGGGGCGGGCGTGGGCCTCAGGGCTCGGCCTCCCGGGGGCTGGGGGGCTCAGGGCGTGGGCCACAGGGCCGCAGCGCGGCTGAGATTTTTATTCATGACCAAGCTTGCTTTCTTTTTTTAATCAAGAGCTTTATTTGCCTGCGCTGGTGTGCGCTGCGCAGGGCGCCCGGGCCTCTGCACCGCGGCGCCGCCTCCCGGCCCCAGCGCACACCGCAGTCCCCACACGCGGGTCCAGATACCCAGTTCGAAGCCGGCCTGGGCGCCCAAGAGCAATCCCATCTCATGCCTGCAGCCTAACGTAGGAGTCTCAGCGTCACTGGGGAAGCAAAAACCCCAGACAGTAAACTAAGACGGAATTACACGTACCGAGCCACACTCCCGCAAGCCTGACGCCACGGGGGAGGCCGGGCCCGCGCACATGCGCACTGCGCGAGGCGCCGGCGGGGCGCCCGCAATCCCACTACAGCTCAACTGCCGCCCAACGGCTCGGCCGGGTCCGTCTGCGCGCGCAGGTCCCCCGCGTGGGCGGGGCGCACGGGGGGGGGGGAGACGGAGGCTGCGCGTGCGCAGAACGCGCGCGCGTAAAAGGCGGGAAAAGACCGAATGGAGCGTCAGGGAGTAAGCGGCGGTGTCGGCGTCCTTCACGTGGAGGGGCGGGCGGGCGAGCGAGCGGCCAAAGGAACGGCCGCGATCCTGGGCTTCCCCCGCAGCACCGAACCCGGCCCCTTCTTCCCTGCCGCCGAGGCCGCCGGTCGCGCGGTGCCGGCTGCCTGACTGACGGAGCCGGGCGCGCGGC
>NW_012267400.1:393197-413846 GCF_000151885.1 Dipodomys ordii | reverse complement strand
GGTAGCGGCGGCCTGGCCCACCATGCGCCACCCCGGCCCTGCCGCCTCTCCTCCCACGGCGCCTCCATCCTCACCCGGGACCCCGCAGGTCTCCCCATCCGGAGACCCCCTATGTCGGGGGCCCCCCCCCACCCAGGGCCTCAGGGGCGGGGTCTCCCTCTCCCCCCACCCCCCAGCGGCCTCTCAGGCGTGGGCTGTGCTCGCAGGTGGACCCGGCCCACAGAGAAGACAGCGAATCGGAGCCACAGCCCATGGGGGACAGCAAGGAACAGCCGCAGGGCCAGGACAGCCGCGAGGAGGAAGCTGGTGGCGGGTCAGCTAGGTGAGGAAGGACCTTCCAGCAGCTTCGGTCGGCGACGCTCTTGGGGGAGAGCTGTCAGGCGTGGTTTTGGGGGGTGGGTGTGGGGGAGAGGCCGGTTTCCCAGGGATACAGCAAAGAGCTACTAACCTACACAGGGTACACGCAGTACACTTCTTCCTTGTGTAGGTATCCATGGAGTTCGAATCAACGACCTTCCTCCATTCCACACCCCCCTCCTCGGCCTCCCCCTCCCCCGAAGCGGACCCCAAATCTACACATGTGCAGTCCTTGCTAACAAATGGCTTATAGTATTTCCATAGACGCTCATCACCTCCTTCTCTAGACTTTCTTGGTTGACCCAATGACTTGCTGTAGAGACAGGTGTCTGTGGTTCACGCCTGTAATCCCAGCTGCTCAGGAGGCTGAGATTTGAGGATTCAGGTTTGAAGCCAGCCCTGGAAAAAAAAAATTCCATGAGATTTATCTCCTAATTAACAACCAAAAGGAAAACAAAAAAGTGGCGTTCCAGCCTTGAGTGAAAAAGCTAAAGGACAATGCCCAAACCTTGAGTTCTTTTTTCTTTTTTCTTTGGTCATAGGGCTTGAACGCTGGGCCTGTGCGCTGTCCCTCAGCTCTTCAGCTCAAGGCTAGCGCTCTACCACTTGAGCTACAGCCCCACTTCCAGTTATCTGGTGATTTATTGGAGATAAGAGTTTCACGGACTTTCCTGCCCAGGCTGGCTTTGAACTGTGATCCTCAGATCTCAGCTTCCTGAGTAGCTAGATAACAGGCGTGAGCCACCAGTACCTGGCTCCAGGCCTTGAGTTCTAATCAGTACACACACACACAGATACCTGCTACAGTGCCAGTAGGTGGGGGAAAGGGTGACATGAAGAGCCCAGCCCCAGATGAAAAATTCTTGACACCCTCTTTCCCAGCTAAACCAATAAAAAGCTGGATGTAGTAGTTTTTGCCTGTCATCCTAGTTTATGTAGAAGAACATATATGCTAGTTTATAAAGAGAATCACAGTCCAGACTGGACTGGGTATAAAGATTAGAATGTACTTGGAAAAAACTAGGAAAAAGAAAAAGGGGTTTGGGTGTGATTAAAGTGATTAGAGTAACTGCTAGCAAATGCAGTGCCCTGAATTCAATCCCCAGTACCACAACAACAAAAACAGCCTTATACAGACTGTAGCTCCTATCTACGACCCTAGCTACTCAAGGCTGAGATCTGAGGATCACAGTTTGAAGCCAACCTAGGCAGACAAATCCTTGAGACTAATTAGCAAGAAAAAAAAACTGAGCTGCAAATTCCATCTAACCAGTAACTGACTAGAAGCGTGGCTCTGGTGGCAGAGTACCAGTCAATGGAACATGAGGACTTGGAGTTCAATCCCAGTATTGCATATACATATATACTATACATGTACACCCACACATATGTATACAGATACACCTGTTTATATGGTAGTCCAATAAAATGTGAAATAGTATTATATGAAAAAGACAAAAATAAAGATATCCATAGCCAGGTGCTGGTGGCTCATGCCTGTAATCCTAGCTATTCAGAATTGCAGTTCAAAGCTAGCCTGGGCAGGAAAGTCCCTGAGACCTTTATCTCCAATTAACCACCTCAAAACTGGAAGTGGAGCTGTGGCTCAAAGTGGTAGAGCACTAGCCTTGAGCAAAAAAGCTCAGGGATGGCACCCAGGCCCTGTGTTCAAGCCCCAGGACAGAAGAAAAAAAAAAAAAAGACAATCATGCAGGGTGCTGGTGGCTCATGCCTGTCATCCTAACTACTCAAGAGGCTGAGATCTGAAAATCAGACAGCCTTGGCAGGAAAGTCTATGAGACTTTTATCTCCAATTAACCACCAAAATCTGGAAGTGCGGCTGTAGTTCAGGGAACTGCTAAGGGAGCTGCCCCGCTCACCCCTGTAATCCTAGCTACTTAGGAGGATGAGATCTGAGGATGGTGGTTCAAAGCCAGCCCAGGCAGTAAAGTTCATGAGATTTTTTTTTTTTGGGGGGGTGGTGTCCGGTCATGGGGCCTGAACGCTGGGCCTGGGGACTGTCTCTCAGCTCTTCAGCTCAAGGCTAGCGCTCTACCACTTGAGCCACAGCGCCACTTGCGGCTTTTTTTTTCTTTTTGCTTATATGGTGCTGAGGAATCGAACCCAGGGCCTCATGCATACAAGGCAAGCGCTCTACCACTGAGCCACCTTCCAAGCCCCAAGTCCATGAGATTCTTATTTCCAGTTAACCATCAGAAAACTGTAAATGGAGTTGTGGCTCTAAGTGGTACAGTGCTAACCTTGTGCAAAAAAGCTCGGGAACAGTGCTCAAGCCCCATGACTGACCACACACACACACACAAATACAACATACCTATTGCTTGAAATGTCAATGGCTATCTGAGCTGTTGGAAAATGGCACTTAAATACAGAAGATTCCCACAAACTAATTGGTAACGGGGACCAAAAGCAATTCTTCCAGGCACAATAATGCAAAGTGCAGTAATGTGATGTGCCTGGAGGATGTAAATGTGTCACCTGTAATTTCTATTTTATTGTTTCAGATATAAGAAGGAAAAAGTCTATAATAATGATGCAATTCTGAGGTTTTAATTTTTTCTTTTTCCTTCATCTGAGACCAGGACTCAAACTCAGTACCTGCACCAGCGTTTGCTCATTGGCCAGTGCTATCTACCAACTGAGCCATGCCTCCTGCCCCTTTAATTTTTATTTATAAAAATTACAGGCTCATGCCTGTAATCCTAGATACTCAGGAGGCTGAGATCAGAGGAGTATAGTTCGAAGCCAGCCTGGGCAGGAAAGTCCATGAGACTCATCACCAGTGAACCACCTGAAAACCAAAGTGACACTATGGCCAAGTGCTAGAGCATTAGACTTGAACTGAAGAGCTTGGACAGTGCTCAGGCCCAGAGTTCAAACCCCACAACCGACCAAAAAAATTAATTTACTGTTATTGGTGCTATGAGATTGAACTTAGGGCCTTGTACATGCTTTTTTATTTTATTCTGATTCCAAATTTTTTCCTCCCATTGTTAGCCATCGAATTCAGGGTCCCATACTAAGTAGTGCTCTACCACTGAACTACACCCCCACCCCAGCCCCTATTCTGAATTATTTTTTCTAGTCCTGAAGCTTGAACTCAGGGCCTAAACTTCTTTTGCTCAAGGCTAGCCCTCTACCACTTGAGCCACAGTGCTACTTCCAGATTTTTGTGTTTATGTCGTACCGAGGAATCCAACCCAGGGTTTCATGCATGCTAGGTAAACACATTTACCACTAAGCCTCATTCCCAGCCCTGAATTGTTTTGTTTTAAGATGAGGGTCTCATATAGCTCAGAGTGATGACGTGACCCAGGCTGGCCTCCAACTCCCAATACTCCTGACTTTGCCTCCCTAGTCTTGGGGTTACAGGCATGCACAACCACACGCAGCTGGTTCTGAATACTTTTGATCTATGGTTGTTTGATGTCAGCCTGTGGATATGAGGTCACCACATAGCAGTCAGAGGGTGCAATAAGCTCTAAGAAAAAGCTGGGGGTGGGCAGTTGAGATGGAGTCTCAGAATGTCTGTGCAGAGGGGGTACAAGCAAAGCATGTGAGTAGGGAGGACCCTTCTCCAGGAGGAAGGACAGTACTTGGAGCAGCATGATTTAGGAAAGAAATACCAAGAAATACAGTTGGACGGTGAATGGTCTTTTAGCTGAGAGTTTAGAATAGCGAAATGACACCACATGGGTAAAACAATGGCTACCTCTGAGGCTGGCAGGCTGGCGTTAATGCAGCTTTACTGGAACCAAGCCTTGCTTGTTCCCCACCTCTTGTCTGATTGCTTCTCACAGAGTTGGCAACAGAGACCACCTAGTCCTCTATACAAGTTGGTCCTCCTTTGGACTAAAGTATAACAGACTCCCTCTAGTGGCCCTGTGGAGAACAGCCTGGAGGGACAAGGGAGGTCAGGAAGGATCTAGAGACAAGATGATGGGGTGTGCCCATAGTGGTTAGAAGGGGTCAAATTTGAATATATTTAAGAAGCCAAAGCTGAAAAATTGCTAATAGGGTCTGGAGGCATGATTCAAGTGGGAGTACTTGCCAAGCCAGTGCATAGTCTAAGCCCTAACCTTGGCTGCTCAGGAGACAGAAGGATCATGATTTGAAGCCAGCAAGCACTCTACCACTGAGCCACCTTCCCAGCCCACGCCTTACCACTTTTGAGCCACAGTGCCACTTCAGGTTTTTTAGTGGTTCATTGGAGATAAGAGTCTCACAGGCTTTCCTGCTTGGGCTGGCTTTGAACCACGATCCTCAGATCTTAGTCTCCTGAGTAGCTAGGGTTACAGGTGTGAGCCAATAGTGCCTAGCCTTAGTAAGACCCTTATCCTCAATCAATAAACAAAAATCCAGAACTGGACTGTGGCTCAAGTGGTACAGCATTATCTGTGAGTAGAAAAGCTAAGGGATAGGACCCAGGCCCTGGGTTCAAGCCCCAGTATTGTGACACAAAAAAAATAGCCCAAGTTCAAACTCTAGTCACATATACATATTGAATGTTGAGTGCTGGGGTAAGAGGAAATTGGAGCATTAGAGATGATCAATTTTTTGTTAACTTTTTTTTTTTTTTTTGTCAGTTGTGGGGCTTGAACTCTGGGCCAGGGTCTCGGCCTCTTCAGCTCAAGGCGAGCGCTCTATCACTTGAGCCACAGAACGGTTTGAGCGGTTTATTGGAGATAAGAGTCTCGTAGACTTTCCTGCCTGGGCTGGCTTTGAACCACGATCCTCAGATCTCAGCCTCCTGAGTAGCTAGGATGACAGGCATGAGCCACCGACACTGTGCTAGTTTTTGTTTTTGTTTTTTTTGGTCAGTCGTGGGGCCTGAACTCTGGGCCTGGGCACTGTCCCTCAGCTCTTCAGCTCAAGGCTAGTGCTCTACCACTGGAGCCACAGCACCACTTCCAGCTTTTTCTGCTTATGTGGTGCTGAGGAATCAAACCCAGGGCCTCATGAATGCAAGGCAAGCGCTCTACCACTGAGCCACCTTCCCAGCCCCTGGCTAGTTTTTGAATGTTTGTTCACCAAATATTAAAGGTCCACTTTGGCCAGACATAGTTTTGCCTGCTAGGAATCCAGCAGTGAGCAAATCAGAATTTCTTCTCTTTTGGAACTTAAGTTCTCTTTCTTTCTTTCTTTCTTTCTTTCTTTCTTTCTTTCTTTCTTTCTTTCTTTCTTCCTCTTTTGTTCTTTTCTATTCTTTTGGTTGTTTTTGCCAGTCCTGGGGCTTGAACTCAGGACCTGGGCACTGTCCCTGAGCTTCTTCGGCTCAAGGCTAACACTCTACCACTTGAGCCAAAGCACCACTTCCAGCTTTTTCTGTGTATGTGGTACTGAGGAATCGAACCCAGGGCTTCCTGCATGCTAGGCAAGCACTCTATCATCACTAAGCCACATTCTCAGTCACCAGTCTGCTTTGTCTCTCCCAGGGTGCAGGTTCTAGAGATTTCATGTAAATGGAATCATGTGGTCCTTTGTATCCAGCTTCTTTCAGTGGGCTTATTGCCAAGGTTCTTCCATACCATAGTATTTGCCAGAACTTTATTTATTTATTTGGTCTGTTGTGGGGCTTGAACTCTGGGCTTGGGCGCTATCCTTGCACTCTTCAGCTCAAGGCAAGTGCTCTACCCCTTGAGCCGCAGTACCACTTCCGGTTTTCTGGTGGTTTATTAGAGATAAGAGTCTCATGTACTTTCGTGCTCGGGCTGGCCTTGAACCGTGATCCTCAGATCTCAGCCTCCTGAATAGCTAGGATTACAGGCGTGAGCCACTGGCGCCCAGCTTAGAACTTTATTCTTTCTTACAGCCAAACAACATCCTGTCTTATGAGTCTATATTAATCCATTAGTACGTTGATGAACACTTTTGGGATGATGAATAATGTTGCTATGAACACCCATATGCAAGTTTTTACCAGGCACCAGCAGCTCATACTTGTCATCCTAGTTACTCAGGAGGCTGAGAGCCAGAGGATTGTGGTTCAAAGCCGGTTTGGGTTACAAAAAAATTTGGCAAGATTCCATTTCCAATAAACCAAATGTGGTTGTGGTCATTCACATGACTGCCTGGCCCAAGTGAGAATTTCTGGAGCCAAATTCAGGAAGGACTAGAGCTGTCATGGTGGGGGTCACTGTGGTGGCAATGGATGAGAGCTGCTGAGAGAGAGAGAGCAGAGGTTGAGGACAGGACCCTGGGGCCTCCAGACAGAGAGTCAGCGTCCCTTTGTCTCCCCCATTCATTGGCTGAAAAGCAAGCCACAGGTTGGAATGGATTCTAGGTGTGTGCTGTCCATCATAGATCAGAGAAAGGGGAGGAACGTTTGTTTGATAATCTTATTGCAGCTGTGTGGCAGAGACTGACCATTGCTAATCATTAGAGTCTTCAAGACACTCCACAGGAACCTAATGCATATGGGGGAAGATCAGTGTTTGGCCAGTTAACAGATGCTGAGCAGATACTCAGCAGCATGATTAAAGCGTTAGCACATTTCTGGAGAGGGAATAGAGATGGAAACAGGCTCAGCCACTCAGAATCAAACCTCCCCCTCCTGGCTGCACTTGCACAACATCACCTTGCCCAAGAGCCAGAGATTCTGCTCTGCTTCTCCTGCAAGTTTGATTAGATCCTCTCCTCCTGGGCCTTCTGCCCCCATGGTCATAAGTGGCTGGCAGATTGTTTACTTGTTTATCACTGTTAGAGCCCACGGAGGGAGGGAGGGAGGGCTGGCCCCAGCAGCGGGTAGCTTTGGCTCCCACGCCTGCCAATCACAGCTTTACCTGGAGAGAACAGATGGTCTCTTCACTTAGACCATTTTCTGGGGCCCTGCCAGCCTGGGTCCTGCTTGGGAAACTGTCCTAATCCTCGCAGCTAGGGACTTCATAGAAGGACACACAGAATGGATGAATGTGGACTGGTGTGTAATAGCCCACACCCCATGCTGTGCCCCCTGCAGGTCAGACACACTAGGCACACGGTGTTGGGCTTCTTCCACATCAGGCCTCAGGCCAGGATTTGGCAACAGAACCTGGCCCAGGAGCTGGGGAAGCCAGTGGCGAGGATACCACACATTTTGTTTATTAAAGCTAATTGGGGAATGCAGACCCAGGGAAGCCTATGAATCATTACCATTCATATGCAGCTGCTGAGCATTATGAAAAATGAAACAGGAAGGATGAAACCCCCAGAGGAAAGGCTGGAAAAAACATAAGCTCTCAGCAGACATCCGATGCAGGCTTTTGTCCCACCATGAGATATAAATTGATTGAATTCGAATGATTTTCCACCATTTGCAAAGCTGCCATTCTTGGAGCCTTAGGAAGGAAGGTCTCAGAGCCAGTGGCAGCTCACACAGGTTGTGGACAATGACACCGTGATCTCATTGATTTGAATTTCGGGGTTCTAAAATTCTGGGGGGTGGGGGTGTCGGAGAGGTTGAGACAAAAGGGAAACTGCAAGGTGTGTGAGCAGGATTAACGGTACCAGCCTGGCAGTGGCTCGTTCATTTTGACTCGGCAAATACTTATGATGCCTTTGGGGTACTAAGCAGCCTGGCTGAGCAGAATGCAGCCCCGCCCTCAGCCTGTGGGTACTGGGGGAGGGGGCTGAAACGCAGAAACGGTGACAGCTTCCTGGCCAGTTGAAGAGGGGGCAGTTAGGAGAAGGTAGACAGCTGCTTTGTTGTGAAGGAGACAGAAAGGGAACATCACCCCAGCTGACGGCTAATAAGTTAGGGATGTTGTGAAGGTGGCAGATTGCTGGAGACAGAAGGAGGACACAACAAGGCCAGGCTGAGGACATGGCTAAGGGGCCACACACTTGGCTAGCATGCGGGAAGCCCCGAGCTGGAATCTCAGCACCAATGAAATAAAACAGACCAGAAAGAGGATGTAGGTCTTGATCCTGGAAGGCCTTTTCTGCTTTGTGAAGATATTCAAGCTTGATCCTGTGAGGGGTAGTTGTAGGGGCACATGCTTATGGTTCTGGCATTTTCTGGGCACTCAGGAGAATCTCAAGTTTGAGGCCAGCATGGGTTATATAGCAAGTTCAAGACCAGCTTGAGAATCTATCTTTACAAAAAGGGGGGGCTGTTAGTATGGCTAAATGGTACAGCACTTGTATTTGCTGGACCTGGTTTCCATTCCTAGCCCCCCTTAAAATAGATATATAGCCAGAGTTAGTGGCTCATGCCTATAATCCTAGCTACTCAGGAGCCTGAGCTCAAACATCTCCAGTTTAACATCTCCAGTTAACTACCAAAAAAAAAAAAAGCTGGGTACTCACTTCAGCAGCACATATACTAAAACTGGAGCTATCCAGAGAAGATTAGAGAGGACTCTGCATGAAGGATGACACAAATTCTGAAGCATTCCTTATTTTTTTTTTCAGATCCAAAAAAAAGAAAAAAGAAAAATGGAGGTGTGGCTCAAAGTAGTCAAGTGCTAGCCTTGAACACAAAAGCTCAGGAACAGTGCCCAGGCCCTGAGTTCAAGCCCAGGATGGGCAAACACACAAAGATATGAACAGATGTACATGTAAATCTATAGAGATAGATATCACCCTATACTATAAAGATCCTTTGGAGAAAGGAGAGGCAGAGGGAATGAAGCTGGGGGTGGGGGCGGTATGGAGGGAAGAGGTGGGAGTTGGGCAGAGCCTTGATGAAGAGCAAGGGTGTCAGAGTATCCAGGATCAGGACCCTGGATGTAAAAGGAAGACAGCAGAGGCCTGAGCAAGCCTTGAGGTCAGGTGTTGGGACTGGCAGGGGAGGGTGGTTAACAGTGTTGCTGATGAGCTACAGTGTGCCACGCAGCTTTTTTTGTTGTTGTTGGTTGTGGGTCTTGAACTCTGGGCCTGGGTGCTGTCCCTCAGCTCTTCAGCTCAAGGTGAGCACTCTACCACTTGAGCCACAGTGCAACTTCTGGTTTTCTGATGGTTTATTGGAGATAAGAGTCTCACGTACTTTCCTGCCCAGGCTGGCTTTGAACTGTGATCCTCAGCTCTCAGCCTCCTGAGTAGCTAGGATGACAGGCGTGAGCCACCAATGTCCAGGTGCAGGAACTGTTTTATTTGAAAGCTTTCTTACCCACATGCTGAGATACAATCAGAGGTAGAATAGTCTTAGGATATGTAGATTTCTTTTTCTACAATCTTGGCTGTCATAGGGATGAGTGGCTGCATGAGGGAGACCTTTGGTTGAGTGGAGGTGTTTGTGTTTGTATGACAGATATTTTGGTTGGTCAGTCTGCATTATTTATGCTTATTTCCACATGCTGAGATACAATCAGAGGTAGAATAGTCTTAGGATATGTAGATTTCTTTTTCTACAATCTTGGCTGTCATAGGGATGAGGGGAAGTGGCTGCATGAGGGAGACCTTTGGTTGAGTGGAGGTGTTTGTGTTTGTATGACAGATATTTTGGTTGGTCAGTCTGCATTATTTATGCTTATTTCAAAGAAGCAAGTTGATATAAAACAACAGTGGCCTCGGGTATCTGACAGATCTTGTTTATGTGAGTGTGTCCTGGGGCTTGAAGTCAGGGCCTGGGCACTGTCCCTGAGCTTTTTCTGTTTTTGGGTTTTATTTTTTTTGCTTGTCGTGGGCCTGATATCTGGGCCTAGGTGCTGTGCCTCAGCTCTTCAGCTCAAGGCTAGTGCTCTACCACTTGAGCCACAGCACCACTTCCAGCTTTTTTTTTTTTTTGCTGGTCGTGGGGCCTGAACTCTGGGCCTGGGCGCTGTCCCTCAGCTCTTCAGCTCAAGGCGAGCACTCTACCACTTGAGCCACAGTGCAACTTCTGGTTTTCTGATGGTTTATTGGAGATAAGAGTCTCACGTACTTTCCTGCCCAGGCTGGCTTTGAACTGTGATCCTCAGCTCTCAGCCTCCTGAGTAGCTAGGATGACAGGCGTGAGCCACCAATGTCCAGGTGCAGGAACTGTTTTATTTGAAAGCTTTCTTACCCACATGCTGAGATACAATCAGAGGTAGAATAGTCTTAGGATATGTAGATTTCTTTTTCTACAATCTTGGCTGTCATAGGGATGAGGGGAAGTGGCTGCATGAGGGAGACCTTTGGTTGAGTGGAGGTGTTTGTGTTTGTATGACAGATATTTTGGTTGGTCAGTCTGCATTATTTATGCTTATTTCAAAGAAGCAAGTTGATATAAAACAACAGTGGCCTCGGGTATCTGACAGATCTTGTTTATGTGAGTGTGTCCTGGGGCTTGAAGTCAGGGCCTGGGCACTGTCCCTGAGCTTTTTCTGTTTTTGGGTTTTATTTTTTTTGCTTGTCGTGGGCCTGATATCTGGGCCTAGGTGCTGTGCCTCAGCTCTTCAGCTCAAGGCTAGTGCTCTACCACTTGAGCCACAGCACCACTTCCAGCTTTTTTTTTTTTTTGTTGGTCGTGGGGCCTGAACTCTGGGCCTGGGCGCTGTCCCTCAGCTCTTCAGCTCAAGGCTAGCACTCTACCACTTGAGCCACAGTGCCACTCCCAGCTTTTTCTGGTTATGTGATACTGAGGAATTGAACCCAGGGCCTCATGCATGCAAGACAAGCACTCTACCACTGAGCCACCTTCCCAGCCCCATTTCCAGCTTTTTCTGCTTATGTGGTGCTGAGGAATTAACCCAGGGCTTCCTGCATGCAAGGCAAGCACTCTACCACTGAGCCACATTCCCAGCCCCAGCCCTGAGCTTTTTTGGCTCAAGGCTAGCACTCTAGCACTCTCAGTTACAGCTCCACTTCCGGTTTTCTAGTGGTTTATTGGAGATAAGAGTCTCATAGACTTTCCTGCCCCGGCTGGCTTTGAACCTTGATCCTTAGATCTCAGTCTCCTGAGTAGCAAAGATTACAGGCGTGAGCCAATGGTGCCTGGCAGATCGCCACTTTTTTTGGCAGCAGGTGGGGCGGGGAGGGGGAAGTTCCAGGGAATGCAACCCAGGACCTTCTGCATTTTAAGTACACACTGACCAAGAAGGGGTCTCAGAACATCGAGTGCGGACCTCTAAGCCATGCCCTTTTAGAAGTCAGGTTCCTACCCTTGTATCTCCAATTCCAGTACCAACCGCCAGGGGGTGCTGGAGGGAAAGTCAGGACCCTACTTCTCCTCTCTGGAATCCAGCATTGAAATCCTGAAGAAGAGAGCCCAGGAGCTTATTGAAAACATCAACGAAAGCAGGCAGAAGGACCTCGCACTCATGGCCAACTTCCGAGACAGCCTCAAGATTAAGGTGAAGGACTCCACCGAGTGGGAGGGGAGGTATTCCTTAAAGGGAAAGAAGCCAGGCACCAGTAGCTCATACCTGAAATCCCAGCTACTCAGGAGGCTGAGATCTAGAGGTTTGTGGTTTGAAGCCAGCCTAGCCAAAAAGTACATAAGACTCCATTTCAATAAACCAGCAGAATGTTGGGCTGGAGGTGTGGTTCAGATAGTAGCGGGCCAGCAGAGCAAACAAGAAATCGAGAGATCCTGAGTTCACACCTCAGCACAACCAAAAGCAAAAACAATTGAAATGTAGGCAATTTTACTGTCAGTCAATGGAGTTCTTTGTACCGTTTTAATAACATACAGAAAAGAAATCCACTTAAAACAAATCTGGTGATCAAAAAGAGGTTTTTGACCTTCTAAGATCACTCATTCTTTGAAAGGTCTCGGATCTGACAGAGAAGTTAGAGGAGAGGATGTACCAGGCTTACAACCAACACAGCAAGATCATTCAGGAACGGCTCCAAGAATTTACCCAGAAAATTGAAAAGATTAGCCAATTGGAGACAGAGCTCAGAGAAGTCTGCCACACGGTGGAGACCATGTACAACGACCTGTGTGTCCAGCCTGAGGTAAGAGCCACCTTCTCATGGGGTGTGGCTGGGTGTCTGAGGCAGGGGACTTGGGATGCTTTACTGGGAGTAAATATAAACAGAAACCAAGGACTTTTTGTGTGTGGGTATGTGCCAGTCTTGAAGCTTGAACTTGGGGACTGGTGTTTCTTGCACACAGCTGCTGGTACTCTATCCCTTAAGCCACAGCTCCACTTCCAGCTTTTTGGTGATTAACTGGTGATAAGAGTCTCATGGACTTTCTGCCCAGGCTGGTTTTAAACTGCAATCCTCAGATCTCAGGATTATAGCATTGAGGTTTGAATTTAGGGCCTCACATGTGCTAGGCAGATGCTCTACTACTTTAGCCATTCTCCTAGCCATTCTTTTTTTTTTTTTGTCAGTCATGGGCCTGAACTCTGGGCCTGGGTGCTGTCCCTCAGCAATTCAGCTCAAGGCTAGCGCTTGACCACTTGAGCTACAGCACCACTTCCAGTTTTTTCTGCTTATGTGGTGCTGAGGAATTGAACCCAGGGCTTCATGCATGCAAGGCAAGCACTCTACCACTGAGCCACCTTCCCAGCCCCTAGCCATTCTTATTTATTTTATGGGTCCGGTCGTGGGGCCTGAACTCTGGGCCTGGGCCCTGTCCCTCAGCTCCTCAGTTCAAGGCTAGCGCTCTACCACTTGAGCCACAGCACCACTTCTGGCTTTTTCTTTTTGCTTATGTGGTGCTGAGGAATTGAATCCAGGGCCTCAGGCATGCAAGGCAAGCGCTCTACCACTGAGCCACCTTCCCAGCCCCCCCCCCGTTTTTATTTATTGAATAGGGTGTGGGTTGTAATCCTCCTGTTTATACTTTCCACATAGTTAGGATGACAGGTGTGTGCCTTGAAGCCCAGCTCTACCTTATTTATTTATTTTTGTTACTTTTTGTTAGTCATGGGACTTGAATTTAGGATTCAGGAGCTGTCCCTGAGCCTTTCTGGTCAAGGCTAGTGCTCTACCACTTGAGCCACAGGCTCCATTTCTGGTTTCCTGGGATTAATTGGACACAAGAGTTTCAAAACTTTTCCTGGCTAGGCTGGCTTCAAACCATGATCCTCAGATTTCAGCAGCCTGAGTAGCTAGGATGACAGGTGTGAGCTGCCAGTGCTTAGGCTTATTCTTTGTTACAGTTATCTTTTGAACATTTTACCAGGGCTGACCACAAACTGACATCTTCACTATCTCTTCCTCCGGGTTTTTGTTTGTTTGGCAGTGTTGGGGATGGAACCCAGGGTCTCACGCATACTAAGCTTACGCCCTGTCACCGTGTCACTGAGAAGCACTAGTGAGCTCACCACCAGACCCAACCCTAGGGGCCACAGTCCCTGCAAAGCCCTCGCTGCCCCTGCCATCTGGTTTGGGGATCCCAGCATAGATGGTATGTTGAGCCAAAAAGCAAAACAGTTGTCATTTCTCCTCGTCTGTGGTCAGCTGAGCGGTGACAGAAGCACAGCATCCATCGTATCAGTCAGAAGAGACTGCTCCCGCTGCCCGCAGCCCTGAGGCCTGGGCAGTGCTTCACCCAGCTATGCCCATCCCCGCAGGGCAGAAGACGCCAGACAGGGGCCATGGCCCCCAGCGTGTTTGTCTGTCCTGTGGAACACCCGTGAAACTGCTGCCCAGTAGTAACAAGTAAATGTGTCCACATCTTGTGGTCAGATGCACAAGCTCTTTATTTTTCTTTCTTTTGTCCTGCCCCAGAAACCAGCATGAACAAGGCCTGGCTGGGGAGGGAAGGTGGCGGGTGGCGCCACCTAGGGGCCTGCTGGGGCCAGGTCTCCCAGGAGTACTTCCAGTGTACTTCCCCTCTCCCTGCTCCCCAGCCAAGAAACTGGAGGGTGAAGTCAGCTCATCGCCTTACAAATGGATCCAGAAACAGATCTTGTCTTCTTCTGAAGGGGCATAGACGAATGCCTTTCCGTTGTTAATTTCCATATTTAAAAATAGTGAGCCAGGCACTGATGGCTCATCATGTCATCCTAACTACTCTGGAGGCTGAGCTCTGAGGATTGTGGTTCAAAGCCAGCCTGGGCAGGAAAGTCCACGAGACTCTTTATCTCCAATAAAACACCAGAAAACTGGAAGTGGTGCTGTGGCTCAAGTGGTAGAGCACTCACTTTGAGCTAAAGAGCTGAGGGACAGCACCCAGGCCCAGAGTTCAAGCCCCATGACCCCGGGAGGGGATATATATATATCTCGTTCTCTCCCTTCTCACCAAACAATCAGGTCCATCTGCCATATTCCTAATTAAACTTAGAGCACAGGGGGCCCAGGCTCCCGCCAGGGTCTCTTCAGGAAGGGGCTTTGGAACATCCAGGCACTCTGAAGTGAATTTACTTGCCAACCGTGAATGCCTGAATTCCTGTGATTGCTCTGCCAAGGATGAGCGCGTGGATATCGTGTGTACCTGCATGAGATTAGGAAGCCAGGTGAGAGTCCATGCCGTGCAGAACTCTCACTTGGCTTTTTCCCTCACTGCTGGTGCTTTTCCATTTGAGCCACAGCTCTACTTGCAGGTTTTTGCTGGTTAATTAGATGCAATCTCCTCGACATTCCTGCCTGGGCTAGTTGTGAGCCTCGATCCTCAGATCTCAGCCTCCTGTCTAGGATTACAGGTTGAGCCTGGTTTGGAGTCTTCACAGTTCATAACTGCCTACTAAGTCAGTCTTCAAGGGCTGTGTAGGGCTATGTGTGGCTCGAGTGGTAGAGCACGTCCCTCACAGAGGGAGGCCCTCAGTTCTATCCTGAGTACCACACCAAATAAATAAAAAACTAAATAAAGTTAGTCTTCCTGTTCCTTAGGCTGTCACTTTAGAAGAACAGACCAACAAAGATGGCCTCTACTGAGGGCTGAGGGCAAGTCACATCTTAGTGAGGGCTGCCAGGAGGAACCTGGTCCATCACCAGTCAGGCCATGCTAGGATTTTTTTTTTTTTGGTTGGTCTCGGGGCTTGAACTCTGGGCCTGAGCGCTGTCCCTCAGCTCTTCAGCTCAAGGTGAATGCTCTACCACTTGAGCCACAGCACCACTTCCAGTTTTCTGGTGGTTCATCGGAGATAAGAGTCTCAGACTTTCCTGCCCAGGTTGGCTTTGAACCATGATCCTCACATCACAGCCTTCTGAGTAGCTAGGATGACAGGCGTGAGCCACCAGAGCCCAGTGAGAAGATTCTTTTTACAGTTCTGTAACACAACTTGGAAAACCCAAACACTCACGTTGTTTGCACTATACCCCAGATTGCAACTGGTCTCCCCCTGCCCTCGGTCCTGCTAAGCGACCCTAGCTCATCTGGCCACACCTGTAGATGATTAAACGTTTGCTTCCCAACCCTGGGATCCTGCCTTCTACAGAGATGTGAGATCACACACCTGCAGACGTTATGGTACCTTTGCTTTTTCCCCTTGGCACCCCTGGACTCAAGCTCCCCATCACTCGAGCCATGCCCCCTGCCCTCATGATGGCTTTTTTGTTTGTTTTTTAAACTACCTGAGGGCTGGGAGAGCAAACAGTCCACAAACCATGATTGCTGACTCCCCATCCTGAATCAGTCTATCCCAGAGCCACCCTAGTGTTTCCGCCTGTCTCCCCTACTTCCAGGAAATAGGCCTCCCCTTAGTCACACAGCTCCCTCTACTTCCCAAGCCCTCCTCTGCCCAGCCCTCTGGCCATCCTCCCTGCATACCATTCTCCCACACACCCCTCTCAGTACCTCTGGCATGCTCCACCTAGTGGCCTAACAGAAACAATATAGGGCTGTGGGGCCCTTGTCATTGAGCCTCATAGAAAGACATCCCCTGTCTGTGCTTGGTCTGTCTAGAAGCCTCTCTGTCAGCGGAGCTACTATCTCCCTCTATCTGCATGGCTCACACCAGATTGACCTTTTCTTTCCAGCCCCTCTTCCCTCACTGGAGATTGAATTTAAGGCCTCTGGCATGCTCGCCACCAGTGTTCTTTCACTTGAGCCACACCTCCAGTCCTTTATATTTTTATTTTTCAGATAGAATTTAGTGCTTTTGCTTGGATCTTGATTCTTCTACCACTGCCTCCCAAGTAATAGAAATTACAGGCATGTTTGTAACCATACCTGGCCTTTTCTTTCTTTCTTTCTTTTTTCTTTTTTTGGTTGGTTGTGGGGCTTGAACTCTGGGCCTGAGCACTGCCCCTCAGCTCTTCAGCTCAAGGCTGGCCCTCTACCACTGAGCCACAGCGCCACTTCTTGCTTTTTCTGCTTATATGGTGCTGAGGAATCAAACCCAGGGCCTCATGCATGCAAGGCAAGTACTCTACCACTGAGCTACGTTCCCAGCTCCACCTGGCCTTTTCTTTCTTTTTTTAGACAGTTGTGGGGCTTGAACTATGGGCCTAAGAGCTCTTTAGCTCAAGGTGAGCACTCTTACTACTTGAGCCACAGCACCACTTGCAGTTTTCTGGTGGTTAATTGGACATGAGTCTCACAGACTTTCTTGCCCAGGTTAGCTTTGAACCACGATCCTTAGATCTCATCCTCCTGAGTAGCTAGGATTACAGGCATGATGCCACTGGTACCAGGACTTCCTTTCCTTTCTAAGGATCTTTTTCCACATCTGTCTTCCCCAAGCCAGTTAGGACCTCGGTGTGAATCAGCATCAGCTGCGAGGTGTAAATGCCACAGTCTGCAAGTGTTTTTCCTTCTCTGCACATGAACTGGAATGGTGACTCTCATGCTGGTCCACAGCAGCGGTCCCTCAGTCCCAGGGAAGGGCAGAGAGAGAGGGCTGGGGCACCATGTGAGTCTCATTGGAACCCTTCACTCCTACAGGCCCTGTGAGTGACTTGCCCTAGGCCACACCATCACTAGGTGATCACAGAAGTAGCTCTCTACATGTCCCCAGCCCTACCTGCTGTCCTCCCCCCCCCCCCGGCCCAGGTTGTGGCCCCTACCTTCATAGGTGTTCACAGCCTCCAAGTTCATGGCGTGTCGGATCACGTGATACTCATCACAAATCCCATTCCCCCCCAGTATGTCTCGGGCCTGGCGGGCGATGTCCAGGGCCTTCCCACAGTTATTCCTCTTGAGCAGGGAGATCATTTCCGGGGTGGCCCTGGAGGTAACATATATGTAACAAACACTGTTCTCTCTGGCTTGAGCAGACCCAGTGAAAGAGGGGTTCCCGATGAGGGCCCATTCAGTAGGAGAAGCGTGGGTCCCCGGGTGGGCCAGCAGCTGGGAAGGAGCTCCAAGGAGGGCCAGGGGGCACTCCTGACAGCCCCTCCCCCACGTGGCCCCTACTTGTTTTGGTCTTTCAAGCGGCCAAGCTGCAGGCAGGCATGGAGGCCCAGCGTGATCTCAGTGAGCATGTCCGCCAGCTTCTTCTGCACCAGCTGGTTCCTGGCCAAGGGGACGCCAAACTGCATCCTAGATGGGCGAGGTCGGATGAAGTCTGGAAGGCGGCCCTCTCCTCTGTTCCCAGGCTGCCCCTCAGTTCACACCAGCCCATGGCTCACCCAGCCCTCAGCGCTCAGGACCACTTCACGGAACAGGGCGCTTAAGTCGGGTGATGGGGACTGGAGAATCATTGGGATACAGGTAGGGTACCCCAGAACCCTACCCCCAGAAGCACCTGCAGAAGCCCACACACACCTATCTAGGGTGTACTGGCGGGCAGTGTGCAAACAGAACTCTGCAGCTCCCAGCACACCCCATGTGATACCAAATCGAGCGTTGTTGAGGCAGCCGAACGGTCCCTGCAGGGTGGGTAGGAGACAGGGTGAGGCACTGCAGAAACTCCGATGCAGGAGACACCTCCTCCCACACACCCCACACAAGGGGACCTGGCCATTTAAATCACACACAGCCTAGCTGCAGAACCTCAGGATGGTGGAAAGACTCTGTGTGTGTGTGTGTGTGTGTGTGTGTGTGTGCTGGGGCTTGAACTCAGAGCCTGGGTTCTATCCCTTAGCTCATTTGCTCAAGGCTAGTACTCTACCACTTGAGCCACAGCTTTGCTTTTGGCTTTTTGGTGGTTCATTGATATAAATGTCTCATGAACTTTCCTGCCTGGGCTAGCTTCAAACTGTGGTCCTCAGATCTCAGCCTCCTGAGTAGTTAGGTTTTATAGGTGTGAGTCACTGCCACTGGTTTTGCACACGGTTCTATCCAGTTCAGACCCTGGGCCTGGTACTGGGCCTGGTACTTAGGTTCAAGAGGTTGAGCTGAGCTTCGGCGGCCCTACTATGTACTGGGCCAGAAGCTCAGGGGTCTCATCCATGTGGTCCCTGCCTGAGGAAAGTGAACCAGCAAGTGACCCAACACCAGAGCCCACAGTGCAGGCCACTCACCGCCAGGCCGGACACATTGGGCAGCACATTTTCCTCGGGCACCTCCACGCCATCCATGATGATCATCCCAGTGGATGAGGCCCGCAAGGAGAACTTGCCCTCGATCTTGGGGGCTGCCAGACCACGCATGCCCTTCTCCAGCAGAAAGCCCCGGATGCGGTCATCATCACAACGAGCCCATACTATGAACAGGTCAGCCACAGGTGCATTGGTGATCCTTGGGGCAGAAAGGTCAGTGAGGAGTCTGGCTGCTGTCCCTCGCTCCCGACCACCCTTAGCCCAGGCCCCTCACCATGTCTTTGTCCCATTGAGGGTATAACTTTTGCTCGATGGGTTATGGCGAGCTCTGGTCTCCATGCCAGCGGGGTCACTCCCATGGTTGGGTTCTGTGAGACCAAAGCAGCCTAGAATCTCCCCCTTGGCTGCAGGCAAAAGAGAGGGTCATAAGGCTGCCAGGCCCCCACTCATCCCCCTAAAACAGATCAGCTTCTCTACTGAGCCAGACCCTGAGAAAAAAGTCAGGTCAGGCCCTGCCTTCAGATTACTTAGGAGATGGAGGACAGGTCCCCAGGCCCCCAGGAAAGGGGCCCAGGAAGTCAGGAGGAGTTGGTAGTTGTGTCTGGTGCACAAAAGTTAGCAGGAGGAAGGTTTGAGGAGGCACTAGAGGCCTGACTCAAGGGTAAAGCACCTGTCTTGCAAACACAATGTCCTGAGTTCAAACTCCAGTCCTGCCAAAAGAGTGATCAGGGATGTCACAGAAAGGTCAGCAGTGACCTGGTCACGTGGGGCCTCCTGGATCCCATTAGGAAGACTTTAAACTTTGGACTGGGATGTGAAGCACAGAGCTCAGAGCAAATCAGGTGAGAGATGATGGTTGGGAGAGGGGAGGAGGAAGAGGAGGCAGGCCAAAGCTGGTCCAACTGGACCTTAGAGCATGGCAGGGGCCCAGGTGGCCACTGGGGAAATAGGGAAAGAAGGTAGGCTCAGGGGATAGCCTTATGACGATAGTAAGTGTGTGTGTGTGTGTGTGTGTGTACCCCACAAGCAGAGGCCAGAGGCTCACCCAGCCGGGGCAGGTACTTTTGTCGCTGCTCCTCACTGCCATAGACGTAGATGGGGTGCATGACAAGGGAGGACTGGACACTCATCATGGACCTGTAGCCGCTGTCCACCCGCTCTAGCTCTCGGGTCAGGAGCCCATAGGCTACGGATGAGACCCCAGCACAGCCATAGCCTAAGAATAGTAGGGGAAAGGCAGTTAGGGCAACACAGGGTCAAAGTCCAACCCAGCTGGGACCCAGATCTTCCAGGGAGGGGCACTTAAGGAGACAAGCATGGAACTGGCCCTGGCTGCTGGGAGGTCTCTGGAGCTCATTCCCAAAGGCACCGGTTTACAGATTGGAAAGCAAAGGGGCGTGGCTCCTCTGGAAGAGCATTTACCCAGCATGCTCTTGGGTTCAGGCTCCACTCCCACCAAGCAATAAGAAGAAAATTCCAGGGGGCTCGGAATGGAAGGGGCCTTTCCCCACACAGTACAGCCTGCAGGGAGTGGAGAGAAACGCGTCCCTACCTTTGATGGTGGGTCCCAGCACGCCCAGCTCCCCCATCTCAGAGACAATCTCTCGATGAAAAACTGCCAAGGGACAGAGAGATGCCAGAGCTCAGCCCTGGGCCGGGGAAGCCCAAGGCCCAGGAACAGCGGGACCCCAAGGCTGGAGCGGACGGAGCTGTCGGGCAATGGCAGAGGGGCGCGGCCCCGGGCGCCCGCCCTCGGGCCTGGCACCTTCATTGCGGTTGGCCAGCAGGATTCGAGGCATGAGTTTCTCCTGGCAGTAGTTGCGGAAGGTGTCCCGGATGAGGATCTCATCTGCTGTCAGCTGCTCCTCCAGCACCAGCGGATCCCGCCAGTCGAACTGGGGACCAGAAGCTGGGCCGGGGACCGAGGACTCCTCAGCCCTAGCCGGCCCGCCCTCCGCCGCGCCCTCTCCCCGACCGCAGCTCCCCTCCCCCATCTCGCTCCATAAGCGACCGCGCAGGTCGAGAACAGATGGAAAAGACGACCCCCCCCTCAGGCCCCGCGGGGAC
>NW_012267400.1:375418-392432 GCF_000151885.1 Dipodomys ordii | reverse complement strand
CCTCCCCCCGTCCCGCACGGCCTCCCCCGTCCCGCACGGCCTCCCCCGTCCCGCACGGCCTCCCCCCGTCCCGCACGGCCTCCCCCGTCCCGCACGGGGTCCGGCGGGGATCCTTACATTTGGCCGCTTGGCTCTGGCTCTTCCCGCCCTTCTCTGCAAACGCACACAGGAAAGTCACCCCTGGAAAGTGCCCGACCCCCAGCGGCTCCCCATCCACCGCAACCAAGGTCCCGCACTGACCGGTGGGCGCCGGCGCCGAGCCCCACGCGCGCAGGACGCGGAGGCCGGGCCGGCGGCTCAGCAGCCGCACGGAGATCCTGCTCAGGGCCATGCCGTCAGCGGGCGATGCAACCGCCGGCGACCTAGAGAAGCGGGTGTCGGGATCCCGGGGCTCCCAGCCGGCGCCGGGCCCCACCGCGCTCTCTAACCTGGTGCCTCAGGCGCGGCGGAGAACGGCTCGAGCTCGGGACGCAGCGGAGGGGGGCGGGACGGAGGCAGCATGGGGCTTCTCATTGGTTCTTTCCAGGACCCGCTCCTCTCTGGTCCCGCCATTTAAAGGGGCTACGGAGTCCCGGTCGGCGGAAGTCGCAGGCGTAGGCCTAGGTACCTTAGCCCCTTTAAGAAGCAAACCAGGAAAGGGGCGGAATGCGAATACGCCGATCTGATTGGTCAGCTGCATCCCTGCTCTGATTGGTGCTGGCGGGGGCCGGACCCGCATTTAATCAACCAGTTGGTGGGGGAGTGTGCGGAAGGATCTCAGCGTTAAGTGAGAAAGCTTGAGGCACCGGAAATGAGAGTCCGGGAACCCAGGAGGCCAGACCTTTAAGGTCTCCTTTTAAGTGGAGTACTGGTGGAGGGAAAGGTGGGCTGCCAGTGGGAGTTCCCAGCCCAACCTGTCTGCCAGTCTGTCCCAGAGAACAGGAGTTAACTCGTGTCTCGTGTGTGTGTGTGTGTGTGTGTGTGTGTGTGTATCTCCAACTTGCTGAATTTTGCCTAAGTGGTTATGTTTCTTCTCCTCCTCCTCCTTCTCTTCTCCTTCCTCCTCCTCCTCTTCCTCCCCCCCCCCTTTTCTTTGTTGGCCCATGTGTCACGGAGCTTGAACTCAGGGCCTGGGTGTTGGCCCTCAGCTCTTCAGCTCAAGGCAAGCACTCTACCACTTTGAGCCACAGCACTACTTCCAGTTTTCTGTCTGGTGGTAAGAATCTGTCAGGAGATAAGAATCTCATGGACTTTCCTGCCCAGTTAGCCTCAAACTTCAATCCTCATATCTCTGCCTTCTTAGTAGCTAGGATTGAAGGCATGAACCACTTGGCACCCAGTCCAAAACTCCTAGTTTTGGGGTTTTTTTGCTTAGTCGTGGGGCTTGAACTCAGGGCTTGTACGCAATCACTGAGTTTTTTCACTCAAGGTTAGTGCCAGTGCCACTCAGTATGACTTTTTTTTTTAATTTTAATTTTTTTTGGGGGTCCGGTCGTGGGGCCTGAACTCTGGGCCTGGGCGCTGTCCCTCAGCTCTTTAGCTCAAGGCTAATGCTCTACCACTTGAGCCACAGCGCCACTTCCAGTTTTTTTCTTTTTGCTTATGTGGTGCTGGGGAATCAAACCCAGGGCCTCAAGCATTCAGGGCAAGCGCTCTACCACTGAACCACCTCCCCAGCCCCTCAGTATGACTTTTTTTTTTTTTTTTTGGGTCCAGTCGTGGGGCCTGAACTCTGGGCCTGGGCGCTGTCCCTCAGCTCTTCAGCTCAAGGCTAGCACTCTACCACTTGAGCCACAGCCACTTCTGGCTTTTTTCTTTTTGCTTATGTGGTGCTGAGGAATCGAACCCAGGGCCTCAGGCATGCAAGGCAAGCGCTCTACCACTGAGCCAACTTCCCCGCCCTATGACTTTTTATCTCTACTTAACTACCAAAAAAGTTGGAAATGACTCACAGTGGTAGAGCACTAACTAGCCTTGACTACAAAAGCTCAGGGACAGTATCCAGGCCCTGAATTCAAGTCCCAGGATCAGTGTACAAACACACACACACATACACACACACGTGCAGGCACACATACAAAACCAGCCAAGGCAAGAATGTCCATGAGTCTCTTGTCTGCAATTAACCTGGAAATGGAATCATGGCTCAAATGGAAGAGCACTAGCCTTGAGCACAAGCTCTAGATGCTGAGCTTAAGCCCCAGGACCAACATGAAAGCAAAGAAGCAAGCAAACAAAACAAAAAACCCTTAAGGAAAAGAAAAAAAGAGAAAAGACTGAGGTCATGGGTCTGTCTAGAATGCTCAAGGAGATATTCTAGTACCGTCAAAAAAGATAATCCAGGGGCTGGGAAGGTGGCTCAGTGGTAGAGTGCTTGCCTTGCATGCATGAGGCCCTGAGTTCAATTCCTCAACACCACATAAGCAGAAAAAGCTGGAAGTGGCACTGTGGCTCAAGTGGTAGAGTGTTGGCCTTGAGCTAAAGACCTCAGGGACAGTGCCCAGGCCAAGAGTTCAGGTTCCATAACCGACAAAAAAAAAAAAAAAATCCAGGACAGGTGCCGGTGTGTCACACCTGTAACCCTAGCTACTCAGGAGGCTGAGACCTGAGGATTATGGTTTAAAGCCAGCCTGGGAAGGAACATCTGTGAGACACTGAACCACCAGAAAACCAGAAGTGGTGCTATGGCTCAAGTGGTAGAGTACTCACCTTGAACTGAAGAGCTCAAGGACAGTGCTCAGGCCCAGAGTTCAAGCCCCATGATTGCTGGGAAAAAAAAATCCAAATGAAATGCCTAACCTTCTCACACAACAGAAAATCCACCACCCAGCAACTGTGCATTCAGCTCAGATCTCCAGGTCAAGTCCCTTCTCCTACAGCTAGTGAGCTTTCTTTCTTTCCACTCCATCCTTTCCCCAAGAGCCTCTTTTGTTGAAGCTGGTTCCTGAGTTCTTATTTTATTTTTTAAAGTTGTTGGAGTTGTTTCTATTTTTTTAAATTTTTTGGTTGTGGGCCTGAACTCTGGGCGCTGTCCCTCAGCTCTTCAGCTCAAGGTGAGTGTTCTACCACTTGAGCCACAGCACCTCTTCTGGCTTTTTCTGCTTATGTGGTGCTGAGGAATCGAACCCAGGGCCTCAGGCATGCAAGGCAAGCGCTCTACCACTGAGCCACTTTCCCAGAACCTCTATTTCATTTTTAAGAATTTCTTTATTTAGCCAGTCCTGGGGTTTGAACTCAGGGCCTAGGCACTGTCTTTTTACTCAAGGCTAGCCCTCTACTTACTACTTGAGCCACAGCGTACTTCAGGCTTTTTCTGTGTATGTGGTGCTGAGGAATCGAACCCAAGGCTTCATGTATGCTAAGCAAGCATTCTACCGCTAAGCCACATTCCCAGCTCTATTGTTGTTTTAGAGGTGATATACAGCAAGATTACCTTTACATATGTTAGGTAATAAGTACATTTCCTTTTGCATAGTATCATCTGTTCCTCTTCCTCTCCCATTCCTCCCTCCATCTCTGCCTACCAGTTGCATGGTTCAATTTCATGAATGTCCAGTGCAGCCAGTGGGCTCCACTGCTGCACTTTCCACTGATTCTGTGCCCTCTCCTGACCGTCCCTCAAATGTGCATGTGTATATACCTTATATGAAGTAAAGAATACAGAGTCATCTGAAAAGGGAAAAACTAAGAAAAAGGTCCTTTGTTTCCATATCTTTGGAGTTTGTTTCAGTATGTATATTATTTTATATACATATGAAGAGGGCCTTGGATATTACCTTGGTGATTTTCTCCTAAGACTATCCTCTTTTGGTCTTACTGTAGGTGAGTGTCTAAAATCCAGTATAAGCTGGGTGCTGGTGGCTCACACCTGTAATCCTAGCTACTCAGGAAGCTGAGAGCTGAGGATCACAGTTCAAAGCCAGCCTGGGCAGGAAAGGCTGTGAAACTCTTATCTCCAATAAACCATTAGAAAACCAGAAGTCCACTGAGGCTCAAGTGGTAGAGCTCTCGCCTTGAGCTGAAGAGCTGAGGGACAGCGCCCAGGCTCAGAGTTCAAGACCCACGACTGACAAAAAAAAAAAAGATCTGGAATCTCAGGGTTGTTTTGATTTGCATTACCTTTGTGGCCAGGGATAAAGAGCATTTCCTCCGGTGTTTCGTTGCCATTTTTACCTCTTCTTCTGAGAAGTCTCTCCTTAGCTCCATTACCCATTTAGTGACTGGTTTATTAGGTTTGGGAGGGTTGGTTTCTTGAGCTTCTTATATATATGAATATTAGGCCTTTGTCTGATGTATTGCTGGTAAAGATCTTTTCCCAATTGGTTGGCTGTCATTGTAGTTTAGTAGCTATGTCCTTAGCTGAGCCGAAACTTTTTATTTTAAGGTAATTCCATTTGTCAAATCTCTCTCCTATCTGCTGTGCCCCTGGCACTCTAGTCGGGAAGTGCCAATAAGTTCTAATGTATCTCTTGCTCTGTCTTGTAGTAGTTTCAGAGTTTCAGTCTGATGTAGAGGTTGTTGTTTTTTTTTTTTGGTCGGTCGTGGGGCCTGAACTCTGGGCCTGGGCGCTGTCCCTCATCTCTTCAGCTCAAGGCGAGCCTCTACCACTTGAGCCACAGCGCCACCTCCGGCTTTTTTCTTTTTGCTCATGTGGTGCTGAGGAATCGAACCCAGGGCCTCAGGCATGCAAGGCAAGTGCTCTACCACTGAGCCACCTTCCCAGCCCTGATGTAGAGGTTTTTAATCCACTTTGAGTCGATGTGAGTTGGTGCTGGAGTTCTATGCTGCTTATTGGGTATCAGATAAAAGCAAAAGCAAAAGAAAGGAACATCTTACTAGGCACATGTTCCCCCAGGCCTTGTCTTACAGACAGATGCCACTCCTGACCCCTGACCTTTGTCCTCTTGCCTAGCCTGAGAACCTAACATAACCAATCCTACACCAGGAAGCTTCTCCCAGACCTCTGCCTCCTCTTTGAAACGTCTCCTTCCCAGCCAGGCCGTTACTTGGTGTTCATTCTCAGAGCCTGAGTGCTGCCCCTTAGCTTTTCCACTCAGGGTTAGTGCTCTACCACTTGAGCCTCAGCTTTACTGCCCCCTCCCCCCCCTCCCCCCCCGGTCCTGGGGCTTGATCGTGAGGACTAGACACTATCTGTGAGCTTCTTTTGCTCAAGGCCAGTGTTCTACCACTTGAACCACAGTTCCACTTCTGGCTTTTTTTGTGTAGTTTATTGGAGATTAGAGGCTCTTGAAGTTTCCTGTGCAGACTGGCTTTGAACCACTATTCAAGATTCTCAGATCTCAGCCTCCTGAGTAGCTAGGATTACAGGCATGATCCACTGGTGCCTCGCTTTTTTTTTTTTTGCCAGTCCTGGGGCTTGAACTCTGGGCCTGGGCACTGTCCCTGAGCTTCTTTTGCTCAAGCTAGAGCTCTACCACTTGAGCTACATTCCTGGCCATCAGCTCCACTTTGATAGTCAATTGGTAATGAGTCTCATGGACTTTACTGCCCGACTGCCTTTGAGCCTTGATCCTCAGACCCTCCTAAGTAGCTAGGATTACAGGCGTGAGCCGCTGGTACCTGACTTGATCTTATTTTAGCTAGTACTGGAGCTTGAACTCATAGCCTCTAGCCTGTACAGCTTGCTTGTTCGTCTAGTGTTCTACCATTTGAGCCATACCTCCAGATCTGCTTTTTGGCAGATCTTTTGGAGATAGCAAACCTAGCAAGCAGCCAGGCCAGGAGCCAGAGTAAGGGTCCCCTGTAGGGCAGGTATGTCCTTTCACTCCTAGGAGCCCCCTCATCCTGTAGGAACCCTAATTTCAACTACATCTGCCATAGAACTCCAGGTAGGGACTAATTGCAGGAGATCCCTTCTCTCCTGGTGAGGAGGGAGAAGACTCAGGCCCTGGGACTTTACAGCCTCCCTCCCAAGCTAAGCTAATTCACACACACACTTAACTTGGAGGGACGGAGCATCGGCTGCTCTGGGCCTCCACCTGATAGTGCCCTCCAACATCTGGTGTGTTTGATAATACTGGCAGTGAGTTCATGCCAAGTCCCACCATCCATATGGCTGTGGCTGCTTATTGAGGAGAGCAAGAGGGGCTGCAGTTGGGGGAGGGATCAGAGAATCCCACAGACCATTCCCTCATATACCCACCCCTTCCTGTTGCCCCTTTTCCAAGGAACCACCCCCTCTGAAACCTCTCACCCTTCAAACACTTGTGTCTCTTCCTATCCAGTTCTTAAGCCTTCAAGCCTTGTGCCCCCTCCTCCCGCAGCCCCTGACATCTGACTTGGCTTTGGATACAGAATCTGTCTTTAAGGCCTAGCTCCAAACAGACTAAAGTGAGGTCTGTTCTCCCCCCCTCCCCCTGAAATTGACCCCCCCTCCCCGCCTTGCCTGGGTCTTATCAGAGGCTGTAGCCAATCATCCCAGGGCAGAGAGGAGCCCTCCAGGGGCCCACAGAGCCTCAGAGCCCACGAGGCGGTAGAGAGTGAGGAGGTCTGAGGCCCAGGGTGGGCATCGCCAGCCATGGCTGGAGCTGAGACCGCCCAGCCTTCTCTCAGCACAATGGCCACCCTGGGCCCCTTTCAGGACGGCCAGGAGGACATCCTTAAGGTAGGGCCAAGTGGGGGCCCAGGGGTGGGGACTGCTTCTTTTCTTGATTTCCTCTGATGTGGGCAAGGCTCTCAGCCTGATCTATGGGTGAGGGGCTTCTAAGGGTTTGAGGCTCTAGGTGGGGCCCATTTTTGTAATAGAAAACTTGAGTTGTGGAGCTGGGCATAGTGGTACAGGCTGGAATCCCAGAATGTGAGATGCGGAGGTGGGAAGAAGAGGAGGAGGATCAGGAATTGAGGCTAGGCTGGACATTGGTGGCTCACGCCTGTCACCCTAGCTACTAAGGAGGCAGAGATCTGAGGATTGTGGTTCAAAGCCAACACTGGCAGGAAAGTCCCAGAGACTCTTATCTACAATAAACTCAAAAAAGCTGTAAGAGTGCTGCTGTGGCTCAAGTGGTAGAGCACTCGCGTTGAGCAAAAGAAGCTCAGGGACAGCGCCCAGGCCCCGAGTTCAAGTCCCAGGACCAGCAAAAAAAAAGAAAAGAAAAAAAAAAGTTCACCTGAGCTTTACAGTTAAGATCCTGTCTCAGAAAAAAAAAAATCCCCCCAAATAAAAAATCGACATAGTATTGACCCAGGCTCGGAAGGACCAAACCAAGTTATCAGGGGCGAGGTGAATGGTAAATATTTCTGTGTGTGTGGAGGGGAGGTTCCAGGGTTTGGGAATTCACCCTGTTGGGAAGGGAGATGGGGAAGGAGATGGCTTAGGGGGGAAACTGAGTCGAGGCTTGGTGTCCTTCCCTCAACAGCTTCCCCCAAACAGCCCTGCCACCCCTTCCCCCATCCCGAATGTGGCTCTAGATAATGAGAGCTTATCTCACGTCTCCAGCCAAACTTGATGGATCTGTCTGGGGCTGTCGGAGGGGTGGGGGTGGGGGGCCCTATGGGGGAGAGATAGGCAAATGGGACCCCATTTTCTGCAGCTTTGCCAGGGTGTCCAGCAGGCACTGTCCCTGGACAGGGTACTCCCGGGATCCATGGAGGCCTAACTCCGAATCCCTCCCCCTTCCCCCCCCCCGCCCGCAGTGGTGGCGCTCCGACGAGGCACAGGACATGGGCCCGGGCCCCCCGGACCCCATGGGGCTGCCCCTTCACGCAGGCCTGAAGTCGGACGACCCTCCCGGGCAGCACCAAGACGATGAGAGGGACGCGGCCTGCACCTGGGACCTAGATCTTTTCCTCACCAACTTCCCGGGGCCGGAGCTGGGCGGGGTGCCGCGCCCCGGTGCGCCCGCGCCCGGTGAGGGCCCAGGGGGGCCGTACCCGCCTCCGCCCCAGAGTCTGGGCGCCTATGCGGGCGGCCCGGGGCTGGCGGCCGGGGTTTTGGGGCCCGAGGAGCACGCGGGGTGGGGACAGCCCGCCCCGCGACCCCCCACGCCCGACCCCTTCGTGGCCCCGGCCCCCGATCTCAAGGCGCTGCCGCTGCAGCCAGGGTACCCCGAGCCGGGTGCGAGCTCCTCGGCCAGCTACTTTGCACGCACCGGGTTCTCGGTGCCCGCGGGCCCGGGCGCGCCCTACGGGCTGCTCTCGGGGTACCCGGCGCTGTACCCGGCGGCGCCTCAGTACCAAGGGCACTTCCAGCTCTTCCGGCCTTCCCCGGGCCCCGCCGCAGCCCCGTCTTTTCTGGGTTGTCTGGGACCGGGTACGATCGGCACCGGACTCGGGGGCACCGCAGCCGACCCCAGCGTGACCTCCGAAGCCGCGGTCCCCAAACGCAGCCAGCGCTCGGGGGCGCTGAAGAGGCAGGCGGCGCTCAGGGGGCAGGCGGCGCACACATGCGAGTACCCGGGCTGCGGCAAGCGCTACACCAAGAGCTCGCACCTGAAAGCGCATCTGCGCACGCACACGGGTAAGGGGCGTGGCCGGAGGCGGAGGGGCGTGGCCGGAGGCGTGGCACCGGGGCGTGAGGGGCGGAGCTAATGTCCGAATCCTACTACAAGGGGTGGAGCCAAGAGAGCCGCGGGGGCTTCTAGGATCCCAACTCCGGAGTCCGGGCCCTAGAGGATTGGAAACTTCTGGGAGCTGAAGTGTCAGACCTAAAGCCAAGGTTGGGCGGAGGGGCCGAAAGCTAGACAAACGACACGAGGAGCGGTGTTCAAGCCGGGCACAAGCTTTGGAAGGAGGGTGGCTGAGGGAGCTTGTTAGTGCAGCGGAGGCCGACGTGGGGGGGGGGGAGGCGGGGCTGGGACCCCGGGAGGACGTGTGAAATGCCTGAGCAGATCGGTTTTCAGAGTGGCTAGCTCAGGTTGGGATCCGGAAGCACTGGCAGGCCTAGGGGAAAAGAAGGATCTAGGAGACAAAAGGATATAGGGGAATCCAAGTCCCCAGGGCGCAGGGTGCTGGGGCCAGACGTAGCAAGGGGAGAGTTTAATCCCTGAAGATAGGTCTGGAAGAATCAGGTGGACTTCAGGGCCTCCTAGACCAAGGTCAATGGTAAAGTTGGCCCCATTGGTGTGAGAACACTGGAGAAAGCAGGTGGGCACCGATGTGACTCTATTGTAAGATAACTCATCCCAGAAGCCACATTTTAAAATACAGAATATTGGGGTCTTTATTATATAGTTAACAGGCCGCAAAAACACATAACAAATACACATAACACAACTAGGAAACATGCTAAAGAGGGAAGAAATAACAAAAACAATACCAACAAGGCAATTCAGCCCCAGTGGAGAGCTGAATTGGGAGTCCTTGATGACTGGGGACGATCACAGAGATACACGTGGCATGGTGTCCTGGCAGCTAGGTCCGCCCGGAGGATCCTCAGGAAATTCCCAGCCCCAGGCACTGGACTGACAGACTCAGGAACCTATCAGCCTAGTGCCTGCCCCGCCTCCCGGGGTCCGGGCACGCCCATTACCTGGGAGGCAGGTGATGGGAGGGGGGTTCCTTTTCCCAGCATGAAGACAAGATGCCAGACCCTACCATCCACCATGTGGCCAATATGGCCCCGGGCAGACCTGAGCTCCTTACTTCAGCTCAGGCCTGTAATCCCTGCTACTCAGAAAGCTGAGATCGGAGGATCACCTTTGGAAACCAACCCAGGCGAGATTATTTTCCATTAACCAGCAAAACAGCAGAAGGTGGAGGTGTGGCTCAAGTGGTAGACTGTTAGCTTGGAACAGAAAAAAGCTCCAGACAGCGACCAGGCTGAGTTTA
This sequence comes from Dipodomys ordii, assembly GCF_000151885.1. Lineage (NCBI taxonomy): Eukaryota > Metazoa > Chordata > Mammalia > Rodentia > Heteromyidae > Dipodomys > Dipodomys ordii. Next base: position 382,667 of record NW_012267400.1, on the reverse strand, counting down.
AAACCCAGCACTGACTGACACACACACACACACACAGAGAAAGACTGGTTTGGGGGCAGTAATTGATGAAGGAAGTTAGAACACAGAACACAGGGCTTACGTACAGGCGTGGCTCAGCCCTTGGCCCTCACAGCTTCCTCGCCCCTCTCCAGGAGAGAAGCCCTATGCCTGTTCCTGGGACAACTGTGGCTGGAAGTTCGCGCGCTCGGATGAGCTGACCCGCCACTTCCGGAAGCACACAGGACAGCGCCCCTTCGGCTGCCAGTTCTGCTCCCGGGCCTTCTCGCGTTCCGATCACTTGGCCTTGCACATGAAGCGCCATTTTTGAGTCCCACCCCGGTACCCCGATACTGCCAGGGAATACCAGTGGATTCACGCCGGCTGTTTTCAAGGACTGACCGTCCCTTGCTTGGACTTGTGGACCCACCGATCTAAGGTCATAGACAAACCTGAGGGAGTTTTCGATGGATAACGCCCCTCCCTCCTAGTCCCGAGCTACAAGCGCCAGACCACCGATAATTGGACTGAGATGGACCCTCAGATCAGCTCACAGGCGGGGAGGGAGAGGGACGAGGCTTTCCCAGAGACCTTGGGCTCAGAGGGGATTTCATGCTGTGACCCACAGGAATTCCATATCAACTGTGAATGTGTATGGATTCTATAAATAAGCCCCTCATAAAAACTTCAGTGTTGGCCCGAGTCTGTGGGCTTAGGGGACTGGAAGCAGGGGAAAGAATGAACCCCCGGAGGTGATATTGGAGGACATACACCCTCACCTCCTAAGCCTCAACAGCACCCCCTGCCCCCATGTCCACCCATCTCCAATGAGCCCCGAGCACTGCAGGCTTTGCAGGGTCCCCCTTCAGAACACACCATCTTGTCTCAATAACTGGGGACCTCCCTTTCACTGACTGGAGAACCCTGACTTCAACCCCAAATCTTCCTCATAGTCTTAACTCAGGAGTAGGTAGCCTGAGACAAAATTGAGAATTGAAATGGGGGGGGGGATATCGGATCATTACCACCTCTTAAGTAAACAGAGATGACAAGAATTGGACCCAGGTGGGCCCGGTGGTCCGCGCCGGTAACCCCAGCATTTGGGAAGCAGTAAAAAATAAAAGGTTCACAATGTCCAGGTCTGCATGGACGACAAGCTAACCTCCTGGGCGGCAAAATGAGGCCAGGGAGAGGGATAGGGGAAAGGAGGGGCAGGGGAGAAAGGGAGAGGGGCAGGGACCGGAAGAGGGGGAGAAAAGAGGAGGGAGGAAGCAAGGGGGAAAAAAAGGAAGGAGGGAAGAGAGTATAGGGCGGGGCTTGGGAAAGCCCAATCAGAGACAGAATGGGCGTGTCCAGGCCGCGGCTGTCGGGGCGGGGCAGACCGTGGGGAAGCCACGCCCACCGAGGACTCCGCCTTCCGAATCCGAGGACTCGGTCTCCGGGGCGGAGTCTGCGTCCTGGCCGCGTCCGGGCCCAGGTTCCCAGGCGAGTTTGGGGAAGTACTCGCCCTACTGGGCCGCTCGTGACCCGCTCCTCGGGGGCCCCGCAGCAGACCCTTCCCTGCAGCGGCACCCACAGGATGTCGCCGAGCCCTGTGCTGCTGTGCGCCCTGCTGTGGGTCCCTGCGGGGGCCCTGCGCTGTTTTGGGGACTCGGGACAGCCTGTGGACTGGTGAGCTTGGGGAGCCCCCGGGATAGCTGAACTGCTCGCGGAACACTAGGGATTCTCTCTCTGTGTCTGTCTCTCTCTCTTATCTGCATCTGTGCCTTCTTCAACCTCCAGGTTCGTAGTGTACAAGCTGCCGGCCCATAGCGGGTCCGGGGATGCACCGGGGAGGGGGCTACGGTACAAATACCTGGACGAGAATTCGGGGGGCTGGCGCGACGGCGTGGGGTCCATCAACAGCTCCGAGGGAGCCGTGGGCCGCAGCCTGCTGCCTCTGTACCGCAATAATGCCAGCCAGGTGACCGGGTCCTGGCAGAACCTGGGGGCCGGGGACTGTTGGGTGGGACCCCAACAGAGAATGGGGGGGATCTTCAAGCTGCCCCTATGTTGCTCCCAGCTCGCCTTCCTGCTGTATAATGACCAGCCACCCAAATCCAGCTTGGCTAAGGATTCCACCAGCAGCCGTGGACATACCAAGGGTGAGGCTTAGATATGGGGGGAGGCTGGAGAGGCGCTCATTTTCCAAATTAACTTTTGACCAGTGTGTGTGTGGGGGGGATAGTAGGGAGGAGTTAAGAATTGGGATCTGGCTGGGCCTGGATGGCTCACGCCTGTCATCCTAGCTACTCAGGAGGCTGAGATCTGAGGATCACAGTTCAAAAAGCCAGCCCTGGCAGGAAAGTCCGTGAAACTCTTATCTCTAGTAAACCAATAGAAAACTGGAAGTGGTGCTGTGGCTCAAATGGTAGAGCACTAACCTTGAGCTGAACTGCTGAGGGACAGTGCCCAAGAGTTCAAGCTCCACGACCAATAACAACAAAAGAAAGGAATTGGGAACTGAAAAAGGAATTGGGAACTGAAGCTCTTCCTGGTTTTGGTTGGATTTGCTTGAGGGGGACATAATGAATAGTCCCTCTGATCTTCCATCTTTTGGCTCAGGGGTCCTTCTCATGGACCAGGAAGGGGGCTTCTGGCTGGTCCACAGTGTGCCACGCTTCCCTCCACCGGCGTCATCTGGTGCCTTCAGCTGGCCTCATAATGCCCAAAGCTTTGGGCAAACTCTGATCTGTGTGTCCTTTCCCTTGGAAGAGTTCCTAAGGATTGGTGAGTAGAATCAGCAAAGCAGGGTAAGTCCCAGATTCCCAGATCAGACCTTGATTATGCCCAGATTAGGCCACACTTTATGGTGCGTGTCTGGAATCCCAGTACTCAGGAGGCTGAGGCAAGAGGATTGCATGTTTGAGGCCAGTCTGGGCTATGTAGGGAGACCCTATCTCAAAAAATCCAAAGGCAGAACCAAGTGGCTTGAGCATGTTAAGAATCGTAGTTTAAGGTCAATTTAGGCAAAAAGCTAAGTGAGACCTCCCCTCTCATCTCAGTCAAAAAACCAGGCTTGATGGGGACACTTGTGATGTACTCAGAGGCTGTAGGTGGGAGGATCAAGAACTGGAGACTTTACCTGAAAAGTAGCGAAAGCACAAAAGGGCTAAAGACAGAGCTCAAGAAGTAGAGCACTTGACTAACAAACACTAGGTCCTGAGTTCAAGCCTCAAGCTGAGTGCTGGGATCTCCGGTCTGTAATCCTAGCTCAGGAGGTTGAGATCTAAGGATCTTGATTTGAAGGTAGTCCAGGGCAGGGAAGTCAGTGAGACAGTTTGAGTCACCAGCAAAATACCAGAAGCAGAGGACCCAAGCCCTAAGTTCAAGTCTCAGGACTGGTGCACAAAAAAAGGAGGGCGTGCTTGGGTAGAGCTAGTGACAGAGCAGTTAGCCCAGCATTCATGTGTGAGTCTCTGGCTTCGATCCCTGGTACGCCAAAACACACAAACAACTATAAAAACCTTGGACTGGCTGCTCTCCCCTCCCCCCTCCCCGCTCCCCTTACCTTCCAGGCAGGCAGCTGATGTACACCTATCCCCTGGTCTTCGACCACAAGCTGGAAGACACATTTGCCCAGAAATTCCCTGACCTGGAGGCAGTCATCAAGGGCCACCAAGTTGTCCACGAACCTTGGAACAGCAGTGTGACCCTTACATCGCTGGCAGGGTCTACCTTCCAGAGCTTTGCCAAGTCTGGCAAGTTTGGAGATGGTGAGCCTAAGGTTGGGAGATGGAGAAGAGAGTTCTTTCTTTGAAGGAGGGAAGTGTCTGGCATATAGATTGGGTTCAAATATTGGTTTCTGGACTGGTCATAGTGACTCATACCTGTAATTCCAGCTACTCAGGAGGTAGAGGTAGGAAAAACTCTGTCAGAAGATAGTAAAAGGAAAAAGAAAAGGAAAAAAAACCCACAAAAAACCATGAGGCCGGGCACTGGTGTCATCCTAGTTACTCAGGAGGCTAAGATCTGAGGATCGTGGCTTGAAGTCAGCCCAGGCAGAAAAGTCTGTGACACTCTGATCTCAAATAAATTACCAAAAAAAAAAAAAAAGCCGAAGTGGCTCTGTGGCTCAAGTGATAGAGTGTTAGCCTTAAGCAAAAGATGCTCAGGGACAGCGCCCAGGCCCAGAGTGCAAGCCCCAGGACCCCACCTCCCCCCCACAAGAAAAAAATAACTAAAGCAAAAAAAAGACCTGTGTGTGGCTCTAGTGATAAGCCTGCCTGCCTAGCAAGCCTGAGGCTGAGTTCAAACCCCAATACCATCAAAAAATATATGTTGGTTTCTGATATGTAACTTGACTAAGTCTTAGTGTACTGGCTTGAAAAGTGCGATACTGATGTTTACCTCAACACTGATGAAGTGATAAATATCGAGTATTCAGTAATGGGTGTTAATGTCATCCCAAGAATTATTGAGCATCAGGTGGCTCACATCTGTAATTCTAACCACTTGGGAGGGTGAGATCTGAGGATCAGGGTTCAAAGCCAGCCTGGGAAGGAAAGGCCAAGTGACTTACTTTCAATTAACCAGCAAAAAGCCAGAAGTAGAAGTGTGATTTAATTGATAGAGTGCCAGCCTTGAGCTAAAAGGCTAAGGGACAGTGCCTAGGTAGGCCCTGAGCTTAAGCCACAGTATTGGCACACATGAAATGAAAACAGAAAAATTGCTTAGAATTGAGCTCAGAAGGCGACAGTGGCCTGGGGAATGTCTCCGTCCCAGCCCGTGTCCTCTTTCCATCCTCTGCAGATTTGTACTCTGGTTGGTTGGCAGCGGCCCTTGGCAGTGACCTGCACGTCCAGTTCTGGCAGAACTCTCCAGGCATTTTGCCCTCCAACTGCTCTGGGACGCAGCAAATTCTGGATGTGACACAGACGGGTTTCCCAGGACCAAGTGGGCCAACCTTCAGGGCTACAGAGGACCATTCCAAATGGTGCGTGGCCCCGGAAGGGCCCTGGACCTGCATTGGTGACATGAATCGTAATCTAGGAGAGGAACATCGAGGTGGGGGCACACTGTGTGCCCAGCTACCAACCCTCTGGAAGGCCTTCCAGCCGCTGGTCAAGGCCTGGAAACCCTGTGGAGAGGAGAACAGGCCCTGGAAACTCAGCAGCGCCAGGAACTAAGACTCAGAACTGGTTTAGACTTGATTGTATGTGCATGTGCACTAGTACTGGGGGGGCTCTAACTCTAGGACTTGCTCTTCCCTCCTCCCTTTTTTTCGGTTGGTTGTGGGGCTTGAACTCAAGGCCTGGGCATTATATCAGTCTACCATTCTGGCCTAGCACTCTACCACTTGAGCCACAGTGCCACTTCTGGATTTCTGGCAATAAGAGTCTTATACTTTCCTGCCCAGGCTGACTTTGAACTGTGATCCTCAGATCTCAGCCTCTTGGGTACGCTCAGCTGGGTGTTGTGTTTTTTTTTTTAATCAAGGCTGACACTCAACCAGTTGAACCACATCTCCACTACCAGTTTGTTTTTTTCGTGGTTAACTGGAGATGAGTCTCACAAACTTTGTTGCCTGAGCTGGCTTCAAACCTGCATTCTCAGCCTCTGGGGGAGCTAGCATTAAAGACTGGGCCACTAGTACCCAGCTTGACTTTTGTGTGTGTGTGTAGATTCAACTTAATCCAGGGCCTTAGGCATGCTAAGCATGCACGGTACCACCATACGTCCAGCCAGGACTTGACTTTGACTTCTAGTTCAGCATGATCTTAATTATGTGCATTAACTTCTCTGTGCCTCAGTCTACTTGTGTGCAAAATGAGAATAACGTGCTACTCAGGATGGTTGAGGAGTAAAAGGAAATCGCTGAAGCACGCTATTAACTCTTCAGAGGGGAATGCTGGGACACAGACCATCTGTGCACCAATCTTCCTGGAGAAGGTGAGAAACAGGAAGTGAGTGGACCATAGCAAGGTCCCACCCCTAACTCAGCTCCCCTCCTCCGTGGTACCTAGCACTTGAGTTCCACTTCCCATCCATCAAGGGAGCCTAGGGGAAGGCAGGTCGGGTGTTGCTCTTGGCCTGGGGAACACAGGTGAGTCCTCCAAAGCTCCCACAGCACAGACGCACTTTATTTATATGTGTACATATGTATACAGGCGGCTGTACAGCACAGGACCAACGGCCTGGGCCTGCTTCTGCTATGGGCCTGGGGGTGCGGGGCTTGACGCCCCTTTTTTGGTCAGGGCTGTCGGCGTCAAAGCTTCCGCAGGGCTCCTGGAGGAGGTGAGCCCTACTTCCGGCTTAGTGCCTGGGACCAGGAGAGAAGCGGCGGGGGCTCCGGGGCCTGTGCTACCAGGTGCATTCTTGGTCGGGGCTGGGGTCGGGGTCTGGGGGTCTGGGGAGAGCTTGGGGGAAGCGGGCTTGGAGCGGGGCCCGCTCAGAGTGGTCCGCTCCTCCACCACCTCCAGCACCCAGCGCTCCCGGCCCCTCGGGGCCTCGGGTGCCAGAGGCCCCTGGGGTGCAGGTTCCTGTAATCCCTTGGAGTTCGTGCCCAGAGGCTGGGGCGCCTCGGCCTTGACTCCTGGTCGCGCGGGCTCTACGACGATGGGCACTGGGGGGGTGCCGGCCTCGCCCGAGCTGCTGCGCCGGCCCGTCTCGTGCTCCTGCACGGGGCTCAGCGCGGCCTTGGCCACGGCCCTGGCCACGCCGCCGGCGCCCTCCTCCGTCTGCACGCTCTGGTGTCGCGTGCAGCTGGGGTCCCGCTCCAGGGTCCGGCCCCCAGGAGTTGTCACCCGGGGTGGGGTGCAGGCGTCGGTGCCGCCCGGCGATTCCTTTTCCTTGCTGGACACTGGCGGCCTGGGAGCGCTGTCGGGCAGCAGCGGGTCCGTGCCCAGGCTCAGGGGCGACTCCTGGCGACCCAGGCGGCGGACGGCGACCTGTCGAGCGGCCCCTGGCCCTTCGATGGGCGGCGTCTCGCCGTCGGACTCGGCGAGGCTGTGCAGCGCCAGCTCGCCGTGGAAGTCCTTGCGGAAATCCGGGTGGCCCACCTCCAGGCTGTGTTTGCGCAGCGCGCCCTTCTTGTCGGCGCCCAGAGAGGCGCCCAGCTTCTCCGCCGACTGCACGCGCTTGAGGAGCGGCGATCGCGGGGGTTCGGCGCTCTTGGGGCGCGGGCGCACGACGGGGGGCGACGAGTGGAGCTTGGCCGGGAAGCTCTGCGTGGTGTGCGAGCTGCCCACCGTGTGGCCGGGCAGCGGCGGCG